>NC_088360.1:43217375-43226612 GCF_034508935.2 Berghia stephanieae
TTATGGTCTTAATTTATCTACAGAACGATGTAATGTAAGTCTGTCCCCGCAGTTTTTCACGGCCGCAGATTTCACCCTTGGCCGCAAAAAGCCGCAATTTTCCCCGTTTTTAGGCTAAATTGACGATTTTTTGTTTAAAAAAAAAACAACAAAAGCTATGAACAATTGTGAAAAGACTGCGACTTTCAATGCTAGCATCCAAAATTGGCACTAAATAACGGACAAACATGTTTAAGCCTAGCCTCCCACCTCTATGGCCTAGCCTAGGCTATTGGAGATCCCAAGATTTGTTTTTTGCCTCCCCCCCCCCCCACCCCCCCCCCCATGTTTTTCATTCAAAAACCCATTAGGCACATACTGAAATATAAAGCAATAATAATAATGCTCAAAATTGGATAGTAGGTAGAGAATACAAATTTAATGTGCCCCCATTGGAAAATGGATTTTGTTTCTCTTTCCTTGTGAATAGTTATTTTTTTTCCTCTCCTTAATTAGTTTTTCAAATTATGAATTTTTTATGCGATTGTTCACTTTGATTTCCCAAATTTTAAGAAGCTAAATAAATAAAATATTTTGATTACTTCTTTTTTTACTTACTTACTATGGCTATTATTATTATGATTATTATTATTATTATTATTATTATTATTATTATTATTATTATTATTATTATTATTATTATTATTATTTATTATTATTATTATTATTATTATTATTATTATTATTATTATTATTTTTATTATTATTATTATTATTATTATTATTATTATTTCAAACCATTCAAAATATAAATTAATTCATGTTGACATGTTGTGACATCAATATTCTACAAAATGCCCTATTTGTGTCAATTTGTTACCGTTTTAATTGTTTGATTTTTGTAAAACTAGCGGAAAATTTTTGGCAAATTTTGCTATTTTGATGGCAAATTTTACCATTTTTATGGCAAATTTTGGCGTTTGAAATGGCAAAAAACCGCGGGGACAGGCAAGTCATTGAGAATCGAGCTGACTTATTATAAAACTGCTCCTTTCTTCCGAGGTTAAGCGAATCATAACATCGACATAATTTGGGAGGCCTTCCATACGTTACTCAGGAGTAATAAACTGTCTCAAAATGCTAAGATCGCTAACATAATAACCAACTACCGATAGAACTTGCCTTAGAAACACTGCTAACCATGAAATCATAGACGAAAGATGGTTTTTAATTTTATTTTTTTTGTGATTTTTTTCTATCAGGGTTAGCAACGTTTTGAAGCAGTTCCTTTTCCCCGAGCATCGTACGAAATGCTTCCCCAAAATGAGAGCAAGTCTCCTTACTAATAATTTAAAAAAACAAACTGAAATCATTGTCTATGCATATGTGTTAAAAGTATTCGGTTTCGATAAAGAGCCTTCGCTTAACATCCGTCCAGGATTCAGTCACGGTGGGTTTGTTTTTTTCTTATGAATTACACGGCAGTGCTTTGATGGCTAGGTCTGATAGATCTGGCGGAAAGTAATTTGTGATAAGACTGTTGACCCATCCAAATAGTAGCAAGCGATGGTTAAAGTGTCCATTTAACATTTTTTTAAAGGTGACTCAACCCACCTCATGACTCTGAAGACTAGAATGTCTGTATTGAGATCCGTCCTTTTTTAGATGGCTTCACGGTGTCTTGAATTAATTAGGCCTAAAGAAGATTAATTGCTCATGCTTGGATTGAGTTGTTTACATTATTGCGCTTTTTATTTTTGATGGATACCGTTTATTCTAATGATAAAAAATAAGTACACAGACTTAAAATCAAGGCTGAAATTCCACACATAGGCGGAGTTCAATAGTTTCACAGCCCTTTACACGAGTAACTATAGCCTGAAGAAACATATTTCCATCACTTGCAATATCGAAACAGAATGGAAACACAAGTAAAAATGGCTTCATAAAGAACCGAGTCAGAAAATTGTTTTTGAAGTTAGAAAAATCACACCACTTATGAAAATTAAAAAACTAGTTATATTGGGCATTGCAACTTAGTCAAATTCCAACATCTCTAAAAGATTAAGTGACATAAATAAAAGTGCTGTGAAACTAAGGAAGTCTTGCCGCAAACATTGTTTCATCGGTTAATAGTATCTTGGGTTAGGGTTGAGAGAATAAAAGAATGGGTGGGGCGATCAGCAGGGCGGGGGGGGGGGGGGGGGGAGGTCTCTTCCGGTCTCTCTTCCCCCTCCCCCGGCCCGATTATATATATATATATATATATATATATATATATATATATATATATATCCCCTCTTTAGATGCATAGTTAAGTCCTTGAACAAGGCTCTTTACTCACATTCTCTACCATACGCGGATGCAAAATGAGCACATGACTGTTAATACCATTGTGTTTGTCGGAAAAAATGCAATATCGCCTAACAGGCGACATGTCTCGTCTTACATGTTAAGTGCTACTGTCGGCTAGGGATCCCTTGTAAAGCGCTTTGAGCATGTTTAGTGAATATTTCACAATATAATGGCCCCATTTTATTTTAAACTATCTAATTATATTATGATGGCTTTACTTCGAATAAATTTAATATTAAATATTGTTTTTGTCTCAAACAGGTCAGAATTTAATACCTACAACCTACCCCGCCTTCATCTGTAATGCTTTCATAACCGCCAAATATGTGATCTTGAGAGCCACATCAATTTGATCATCACAAAAAAAAAGGAAAATATCACGCGGGTAAGAATATTTTATCGTATTTCAAATCGGCATTGTCAATGAAAAACTTTGTCTAAAGAAAATAGCAGTTAAACATGAAACTAGGACAATATCTGAATTACAACACCTGACGCGTCATAATTTGTTTTTCAACAATTTTGATTTTCAAAAATCCCATCATGAATTAGAGATTATGTTGAAACTATAATAATGAATAAAATAAAGACGGAGTGGATCTACGTACTTTGTCTCTGTTAATAAATGATCCCGTTTTGATTAATGTGGAGTATCCTGCAATTATTTTTCTGAGCAGGAAGTGTTTTGTTTTTAAAAAATCAGTGGAGTCGCATATCCATGCCTTTTAAAAATATACTCTGCACAGTCGTGAAGACCGAACTCATCTCCTTGCTCACATTTACATTCTAATATAAATAATATTCCTTCATAGCCATGAGATCCTGAGGACCTGTCCTGCCGTATTCTGGAAAAAAAAATTGACCAGAAAACTTGTTCTTCAAATATCTATTGATTAAAATGATCGGTATTTGAAGGACGAGTTTTCTGGTCAAAGTTCTTTTTCAGAGTATGACAGATCTGGCAATCGATTTGGGTGAAAAAAAAAAACAAGATAGAATGGATTTCTATCACAATAATATAAAAAGCATAAAATAAGATTGTATCATTTTCTATGCTACGAAATTGTTACGACTACGGTGATGGTGATGGTGGTGTGTATAGACAAAATCAACGTAAGACAATGGTTATGCATAAATGAAATCCGGTGTTATTTGTGTGGACATTCTCTTAAAGAAATACAGAAATAGAAGTGGGATCAGACATTTTCAATTTGTCCAATTTATTTTTTACAGTACTCACTTGCCAAAACCCTACCACTAGCACCTGCGCTTTGCCGTCATGCTCGGAAAAAAATAGTAAAAAATCTTGGCAAGAAAACTCGTCCTACAATTATTGATCGATTGAATTGACCGATATTCGAAGGAACGAGTTTTCTTGTCAAATTTTTAAAGTGGTTTTGCAGAGTACAGCAGATCTTGGCAAATAAAAATGAGAATCTGGGTGGAGTCTTTTGACCTCAAATGGTGGGCAGGGGGTCACTTGCTATGTATTCTACCCCCCTATGTTTTCGGAGTTGCTTTCCGTCTTTTTCTTGGAATAGGATTACTTGGTTTTGTAACAAACAGTAAAATGTATAGCGTTCGATTTGGAAGGTGATAGTTTTCCCATGCTAGTTATATTTTTTTATTATTATTGTTATATTTAGTTATATTTTTGTTTTGAACATATCTTGCTAACATTTGAAAGTTTTCCTCTCTGTGGGGTCCTGCGTTGGTTTTGAAAGAGACATTTAGATGATTTCAAACTATTGACATCAATGGAATAAAATTAGAACCTAGACCCGTCTGCATCTGTTCATTTGAACCAATTCCTTTTATCTTATTTTTGTCTTGATTTTTATAATTGCACTTATATTTTTTTACTATTTAATTTGCATCTTTTTTTATTGGCGCTGATACGACCAAAATGTCGCAAGCCTCGAAAAAGCCTTTTAAATAAGCAAAAACGAGAAATGATTTTATACAAGAGAATAGATGAAAGCATAAAGTTAATCTATTGCATATAATTTCAACACAATTGATTCGGCGATGATAGTGTTGTGGTGGTGATGACGACGACGACGACGACGACGACGATGATGATGATGATGATGATGATGATGATGATGATGATGATGATGATGATGATGATGATGATGATGATGATGATGATAGATGGAATCAGCATAATAAGACGATGGTTTTACACAATAGAAATCCCATAGTTATTTTCATTTTATTCACGTTTTTCTTGGTTTGCAGCGCTCTTGTAAAAAACCTACCAGCACCTCTCGTTCCTTGCCACCAAAGATACTGGGGGAATTTGAATAATGCATCCATCAGAAAAGAGGAAGTAATGTCAATGATTTACAGAGGCCGTCATTCTCATTTCTACTCAATACAGAATAGCCCGATTGTCCAGTGGAAAGGAAGATCAAGTAAGTCTCCAACATTGACATTTGTAACCCATCGCATAAAAACGGTATTATGTTGGGGTAAACCTGATGCCAGTAAGAGATTTCAATGTCAGTATTGTCAATGTCGCCTTGTGGTATGACATTCGCTTTTGGAGCGGAAGGTCTTGGGTTCGAGCCTGGCTTGGCGCACAGTTGAGTCCCCTGGAAAAGGCTCTTTACTCACATTCTTTCACCGAAATCGGGTGTAAAATGAGTGCCTCGCCGTTAGCAGCATTGTCTGCCCTGTCGGAAAAAAAGTGTAGTATCGCCCAACAGACGTCGTGTCTCGTTCTACTTGTAACTTTGAGCTTGTTTAGTGGATATTGAGCTATATAAAAAAAACTCATTTTGTTCTCACCAAAAAAGATGGTATACTTATTCTACTCGTATTGTATGACCCTTGTCTAAAAGTTCAATTTCTTAATAACCGAAATAATACCGCTTTAATCCTCGGGTCACATTTATCATCCTGTCGTGTTTCAAAAACTCATTCAGTAGATTGCGGCATTTGGTCTTAACTTATCTATTTAAATCGGATATAAAATCACCAGCCGTGGGCCGGGAAGACCTAGCTGTCTTATTTTTTTACTCCTCTCCCCTACTCCTTCCACTGTCAGCTTAAACAAAGCTGCTTTTTGTCTTAAAATGAGATTACTCGTGTTCTGACAGAGCTTGGACTTGGATCATTTGCCAAGAGGGAAGTAGTCGAGATTTATTGGAGTGGGAGCCGGGAGATATATTTTATTCATTGTAAATTACATTGTTACATTCAAATGCTTTTAAAATTGTTAATGCTTCGTGAAAAATTAAATATGTCGCTCATGTCGGGTTGGTATCGTGTGTTCAAAATGAGAATTTCACAATGGCTCTATTCTGACCCAAGCACTAATAATTATGAATATAGATAATGAATACCTTCCATTTCTTTGTCGTCCTTATGTTATTTTATCTTTTTCCTTCTCATTGCAGATCATCCTTTCTACAATCTATCATTTCAAGAAATCATGTAAATGAAAATTTGTCAAGAAGCGAAAAGTAAATTTGTCAAGAAGCGACCAAGTCATCTCTCATCTTATATCTGAATTTATTGTTGCACTCCGGTCTCAAGTATGGTGAGATCGTCTTGATGGTGGTTACGTATCATAATTTGTAGGATTTTTATTTGTCAATTTATCTGTTCTCCTGTCACAAGATTTATTGCTTTTCACTCGTCATCAACAAACCATAGATGAAAGTCTATTATTTCCCCTCGTAAATCATCAATGCTGGATGAAACTTACCTCAAGCAGTGATGGAAAGGATTGTTCCTATGAAGTGGGAATTGGGTTTAATAATAATGAAACCTTATAGATAGATACATTTGATAAGGATTATAATGATAATGAACATTATGCCCATGTGGCTTACACCCAGTCTATACATGGCTGGGATGTAGAAACCAGGGCTACATTATACCATCTGTCGGTTTTTGTCGAAAATGGGAAGTGGCTTTGTTCATTTTGTACATTTGTACACACAGGGTGATTGAAATAATGGGTAGGCATCACAGAACACAATTGAGGATGTTTGCTGGTACCATGCACCTATTTCTGGTAAATCATCTTTGATCTGAACAAAGCCATTATGATTCTCATTCTGACAACAGGCAGAGGAACATTACTACTTCCTTTCTATTTCTCTTCTCCCTTCATTCTAGTCTTGTCTTACTTCATTCATGAACAAATATCTTGCAAGCGCAGTTGAAACAAAAGAAAAACTTAATAATGATATTAATGATTGTGATGATAATACGCATGATGAAGACGATGCTGAAAATCATAAAAACTAATTATGCTGATAATAATGTTAATGTGGAGAATGATGATATTGGTGACAATAATAGTCATCATGGTGATGGTGTTGTGGTAGTAGTAGTAGTAGTGGTAGATATAGTAGTTGAAATATTTGTAGTAGTTGTAGTTAAAATAGTTGAAGTTGTAGAAATTTGTTTCTTTAACCTGAGGAATAATGCATTAGTCGACATTTTGTTAGTTTACCTTCTTTAGTTTATCTAGTTTCGATTTAATGTTATCTCATTTTTTGTTTCGCTCTTTAAAAATCCTTTTACATATTATAAATCACATGCTTGTTTTGCTATTGGCTTCATACTCAATATATTTAATTTACAGTTTTAATTAAGAGGGGAGAAGCACGAAATGATTGAAATGAAAGGGAAATACATAGATAGAATGAATTAGAAGTAAATGATGAAACACGTAATTGCAGAACTAGACAAATAAATGAAATATGAATAAAGTAATAAGTGAAAATTGAAGGAATATTGATTGAAAAATAAATGAAAAGAGCTGTCAGTTAGTGGAAAAAAAGTCGAAGATTTGTCTAAGAAAAATCCAGTGGTCATCCGGTTATGTCAAATTCAATGTCAGTTATATTGTAGGGACATCATGTTATAACTTTTTATTTCATGCTGAATCCTCTTTAAAACTAGTTTATTTTTTTTTTTTGGAAGCCATTGCGTTTGTGGAATGACATTCTTACAGCAATCACAAGGCAACATTGATATTTTAAAACCTTTTTTGATAGACATTTCCATTTTTCTCTTGAATTTTCACCTCGTTATTCATCAATATGTGTCATTCACCATCACTACAAACTTAAGCATTTCATACCCCTTGACATGAAACACAACCCCATTTATACACTGAACATTGCTGCTTAGTTTTGAAAACAAAGACACTTTAAGTAGAAATGTGAAACAGAAACCCAGATAAAAATATTAAAATAGTTGCATTATGAAATACAAGCTTGGGTTTTTAAAATGGATAATTCGATATTTATTTTTTTCATACTCCAAGGTTACAAGCTGGGTTTGTTTTGAGCATCTTGTTATATTTCAATTGGTTGGTTTTCCAAATATTTCAATATCTGTCTAGTTTTATTCAGATTGGTACCTTTTGTTTTCTTTTCATACAATTGGGACGCATCAGCCACCTCTGTCATCATCTGAGATCCCCCAAAATTTAACAGGGTTTCTATCTCAAATCAAGTCTTCCACTCAATCTAAATATTACATTTCCATGAAATCAATTTTCGTTTGCCAATCAATTAAATCATTTAATATTAAATACACGTTTTAAAGGTATGGGGATAAAATTTAACTTTTATTACACAATTCAAAGATTTTGAAATAAAATAGTTTTGCACGGGTAACCAATAATTTATCAATACTTTCCTACTTTTATCCTCGACGCGTTTGAATCCCTTCGTACACTCTTCTCTCTCTCTCTCTCTCTCTCTCTCTCTCTCTCTCTTTCTCTCTCTCTCTCTCTCTCTGGCATCTTTTCTTTGCCTACTTTCCATCTTTCCATTGTTTCATTCTTTAATCTCGTTGATTATGCTTTGTGAAAAAAGCATTTCAATTATTAGATTATCTCTGGTGTAATGGTAACGCGACTGACCAACTAATCAGGAGATCTGAGGTTTGACTCTAAGTGGAGCAATGCTGATTTTTGGAATGATCTTTTTTTGCTTTCAACTGCTTCAGTCTTATAATAACTATAATGCGTATAATGACGCTCAGCATATTTTTTTTAGGAATATAGTCCACTGATTGCCTACAAGAAATAGTTATAAAAATTAATGCCGGTATCTAAACAAGACTGTAATATGTAGTTTTCCGGACAAATGAACAGCTTTCCAAAAATCGGTATCAGTCAAGTCAATGCCAAGGTCTAACTCCACTCTGTATCAATCTTTGATGCTCATAGCCATTTCATTTATGCGATAAATGTCATACTGCATTTATACCAAAATAACTTTTGGTTGTTGAATAGTTCACCAATAATTCAACAATACTTTCCTACTACTGTCATTATTTCTCACATCATTTCTGTATTACATTGAATCGTTTCCTATTTTTGCAAGTAGTTTTGATTTTTATTGGAAGTCTGTCAAAAAGGTGCATCAAGCTGCATTTCCTCTGTTTTTATCATTGGTGCTCATTTCATTTTCAGTGGTGCACTAAATATTATAATGCATAAATTTTGGTTATTTGCATAGTTCACCAATAATTCAACAATACTTTCCCACATTTATCCTCAACATCAATATTATTCATCATTCACCAATCACCATCACTTGCGGGGGGTTGGAGGGGCTGCTGGTAAAGGGCTTTTTCATCCCGCCCTTTTCCCTTTCTTTTCGGATTTCTGTCTTTTTCCGGGAAAGAGATTTCTGGGGTTTTTTTAGGGCCCCCTTTTTTTTCCTCGGTTTAGGATGAGGTTTAAAACAGATGATTTCTGCTCCAAACTTTTTCCCATTCCTTTTATTTTCTTTCCCTTTTTTTAAAACCACTTGTGACCCAAACGGTTTGCAGGTGGGTTTCACCTAAAACAAACCCATCTACCTTTTTTGTTGTTCACTTCTTTATCTGTGTGACGTCCCAAGTTTGTCCCTGGAAAAAAGAATT
>NC_088360.1:43226712-43234056 GCF_034508935.2 Berghia stephanieae
AGCCGTCCCGGGAAACGAAAAATGGCGGGAAATTTTTACAAATAAGAAAATTAATTAAATGGAAGTTACTGTGCTCTTAGTATTTGTTGGGGTTTTTTGTTTTGTTTCTTTGTTGTGTTTTTTTTAATCGGGGTATTTAGGGGAAAGGGGGGGGGGGGGGCGGGGTTAGCCCCCTTAGGTGAAAATGTTTACATCAAAAAAATTATTAGGGCTTTTCTATTTTAAATTACTTTTTTGTTTTACAATTTAAAATGTTTTTATAAAACAAAAAAAAAAAAAAACATGGGGGAAATCCTCGAAATGCGCTGAAAAAAAAGGAGGCCATTGACCCTTAGATTATACCCCAGAATAAAAAGTTTACAACTTCAACGCATCAAAACCCGACCGCCAGAAAAAAAAAAAACAAAAAAAACAAAATAAAATTCCCTAAAATTTTTGGGAAAGGAAATCAACGAGTTTTAAAAAACCCCTTTTTGCAACACACCTCCTGGCCTTTTCCAATTATACTGGGCGATTTTAAAATTTTAAACCTTCCCCGAAAAAACGTCCCCAAAAAACCCCCTAAATTGCACGAGCCCATTATAAAAGGAAAAAAAAAACAACATTTTGCCAATCGTAAAAAAACCCGCCAACCCCACTCGCTGGTCAATTTTAGATTGGGAAATTTGTAAAAAATTCGAGCCCCAAAAAAAAAACCAAACCCGCCACCCGTCGATTTATCCCCCTTTTTCCCCGGAAACCCAACCCCCTCATTTCTTTTCTACCTTGACTTTTTTAAAAAACCCAAATGCCAAAAAAAACCCCACCACATCAACCAGAGACATTAAAGGAAATTAATTTGGCCCAATTTTCAAAAGGCGATTTAGAAACAAAACTTACTAAAAATTCAATGATTTCACCAGACCAGTGGAATAGTTATCTCATCGAAACGCTTGAAAAACATGCGCCATTCCTATCAAGGGCCGTCACCAACCGCAAGTATGCTCCGTGGTATACGTCGGACGTTAAAGAAGCTAAAACGAAGTGTAGGAGAGCAGAAAGACTGCTGAAAACATCAGGCCTTACGATTCATCGTGAAATATTCAAGACGCATTTCGTGCCTGGAAGACAACAATAAAAAAGGCAAAGACCACGTATTTTCTTTCAAAATTCGAAACTTCTAAATCTTGCAAACAATTATTTAACATCTGCAATGATCTACTTGGACGTGAAAGATGCATTTCATTCCATCTACAACCAATCAAAGAGACTTGCCAAACACATTTGTCAACTTTTTTAAAGACAAAATCCATAACATCGTTCAGAACTAGATCGGCATGAACCATTTATAGATACAAATACATTCTGTGGTACCCCTTTAGACAAGTTCCAACCAGTTTCACCTAGTGTCATAAACGAGTTGATAAAAAAGCCCCCATTAAATCATGCGACCTTGATCCCCTACCAGCTACATTATTACCATCCATTACATCAATCATAAATACATCCATACTGACTGGCGAAGTTCCATCGTGCTTTAAATGTGCCCTCGTCAAACCACTTCTGAAGAAACCATCACTGGACCACAATATATTAAACAATTATCGTCCTGTATCAAATTTACCTTTTTTGTCAAAACTTTTGGAGAAGGTAGTTCTTACACAATTAAGATCTCATCTTAAGAACAACAGTTTGGAACAACCCTTTCAGTCAGCCTACAAACATCAACACAGTACTGAAACGGCGCTTCTTAAAATCTTTAATGACTTGTTATGTAATGCTGATCCTAACAATATCAATGTATTATGCCTTTGAGATCTTTCAGCTGCCTTTGACACCATTGACCATGACATTTTGTTAAGAAGACTAGAAAATACGTTCGGCATTAAAGGAATTGCGCTTAAATGGTTTACATCACATTTACAGGATCGATGGCAGACTGTCGTGGTGAATGGTGTTCAGTCAGAACAAGTTTTACTAAATTTTGGAGTGCCACAAGGCTCTGTTCTTGGCCCTGTCCGTTCTACTGTATATATGCAGCCCCTTTCTAGTGTGATATGCAGATTCAATCTGAGTTATCATTTTTATGCAGATGATACGCAAATATATGATTCAGCACCCCTTAGTAATTTACAGTTCTTAATACAACGAATTACGAGCTGTTTTAATGAGATTAAATCTTGGATGTACCCCAATAAGTTAAAATTAAATGATAGTAAAACTGAGATTTTAATGTGTGGAAGACCGAGTATCCTTAAACAGGCAAATATATCACCTATTACTCTCGGAAATAGCACAATAGAATTTTCAAATAAAGCAAAAAACCTTGGCGTCATCATTGATAAAGATCTTTCCATGACAAGCCACGTAATTAACACCATACAATCTATGTACATAGAAATGAAAAAATAAGCAAAATTCGTAATTTAATACCGAAGCATATAGCAGAACTTTTAATGAATTCCCTTGTTTCATCTAAATTGGACTATTATAACTCCCTCTGGGTGAATTTAGCTAAAGACAAAATTAGCAAACTTCAGGTTGCTCAAAATAACGCAGCCAGGCTCATTGTACGCAATAACAAAAAATACCCGTCAGCAACTCTTCTTCTCAGTGACTTACATTGGCTTCCTGTGGAAAAAAAGTTGCCTATAAGATTTGTACTGTTGTCTACAAATCCCTGAGCACGAACAGTCCCTCCTATATTAAAGACCTTCTAAACATATATGTCCCCAATAGAAACTTGAGGTCAAGTAATGATCAATCAATCCTTGTCAAACCTAAGCCATTGCGTAAAATAGGTGAACAATCTTTTCAATTTTCGGCCCCCCATTTTTGGAACTCTCTCCCATCACACGTGAGATGCTCGGATTCGTTGACAACGTTCAAATCTCGCTTAACGTTTTATCTTTTTACGTCATAATGTTGCAATATTATTTTCATATTTTGTTGTTGTTAAATTGAATTCGTATCACGTTTCCTTCACACTTGTCTCACTGTAACATGTTTTGTTTTATATCACTGTAAAGCGCTTAGAGCCTGTGACAACGGGGTAAAGCGCTATATAAATGCCATTTATTATTATTATTATTATTAGTATCGTCTGCTTTTCTGTTTTTGTTTGATTATTTGTTTGTTTTTGTTTTTTTCTTTCTTTAATCCAGGGAGGCAGGTAAAAGCATAGCTTTTCATACCTTTTTTTCTTCAAGTAATTAATATTGGGGTATTTTTATGGCGACCGTCACAAAAATCGACCTTTTGACAGTCTCAATTACAATTCGTGGAATAAATCAGTTTAACTGCAAATTATAGAAATTAACAGTATGCTCATATCCGTATTGTTCAAATACTTGACACATACTAAAGGAGAAAGAGTCGTAAACCAACATTATTAAAGACACAATAAACTAGTTAATTTGGTATTAGACCAATCAAGAAACATGATGAAAACGATTGCCGATAAAGAAAGTTATTGCCAAGCGGTGTTGACTGAATCGAATTTTGATGCAGCTGTCGTTTAAGGACCTCCATTAATATGTTTAATGGTTTAACGGTGGGCACACTTTCATGGGTGATCAAACAATTTCAGATTGCATGGAAACAGAATGGGAAAAACGGGAATGCGTTTGGCACTGATTATGTCCCTTAGTTGTGTCCTACACAATTAACCCCATAATGAGGACAGGTCCTATTTATACAATATTTCTTGATGATTTCTAAAAATGAATGAATCTCATGTTTGAAAAATAACTTCGCGGCCTTTGTGTGTTGAACCCATGACCTCAAGACGTCTGGAGTGGTGGATGGCTTCGATTGAAGAGCTACCCTCTCACGGCCAGTCGGATTTGTACCAGTAAGGTCCTGGGTTCTAGCCCCTATCACCGCGGAGTTTTTTTATTCTCTATTGTCTTTTGGCAGTTTTCTACTCACTTCGTATGGATAACATTTTGTTTTGGATTTTTTTGTAATCTACAACATCGAAGGTTATTCAGTACATTGGTCAGATCCTACTGTCAGTCATGAACCTTTCTTTGACAGCCATTAGTAACGATGATTACCACTGCCTACGTGCTGTCACGCAAGACAGCCATTGCTGTGGTGGACATCAAATTATCGAACTGTTGAGATTGATTTCCTCTTTCTTATTCGTTGCTTAGACTTGCAAAATAGTACATTGTACGAATATAATATTACGTTTTCCTTTAATTTGATGCCTCGGGCTTATCTCGTCCTTGTGTCTTCATTTTTCATGGTTTGTGTTTTATAAAGAAATATCAGAAGGAAAGAAATACATTGTCTTTATTCCAGCCGAATCTTTAAACCTCTGAAGAAATGTATGCAATAGCGCCAAAAAGCGTTTAGACGAAGTCATTCACATTCAAACTAATTAAATATATATATATATATATATATATATATATATATATATATATATATATATTGTCACCTCGTCTTAGTTACTTTCTCCAACAACGTTGTTTCATCCAAATCTTTGAAACAACAGGGAGTTCTGGAATGTTGTTGTGTTTTGTTTTGTCAGTTATCGCCAACTGACAGAACACAACAACATTCCTCCCAGACACCAGGACTCCCTGATATAATATCATGATGTTTCCAAGATTTGGATGAAACAACGATGTAGGAGAAAGTAACAAAAATGAGGTGAAGATAAATTAATAATCCGCTACAAGAAACTGTCGTGCAATCTATGTGGTTCCAACTAACTCCCCTCAACCATATATATATATATATATATATATATATATATATATATATGTGTGTGTGTGTGTGTGTGTGTATGTGTGTGTGTGTTTGTTTGTTTGTTTGTGTGTGTGTGTGTGTTTGTGTGTGTTTGAGAGGAATTAGCATGAATCCCAAGGAGTGCTGGACAGTTTTAGGAATCCGAAATATTTAATATATTCACCATATGTATACTACAATAATTGTTTGAAGACATTCCACGTCTCATCAAACCAATTTGGCACACATTCATCAATATGTTTACAATAGAAATATACCAAGATTGTATACCATAATGAGCCATTAGGCCCAAGAAACCGGTGGTTATCCCGATTTTCATAGCGTAAAACGTACAATAGAAATTGGTTGCCACCCTTTAGGTAGGACACTAGTTACATGCCTTCAAAAATAACTTGAGCTTTTATATAGCGCGATATCCACTAAACGTGATTAAAGCGCTTTACAAAGGTTCGCTGACCAACAGCAACACGTGACATTTAGAACGAGACATGACACCTGTTAGGTAATATTACAATTTTTCTCGTTAACGGTCAGGTACTCATTTTACACCTGAGTGCGGTGAAAGAATGTGTGTAAAGAACTTTTTCCAAGGACTCAACAATGTGCAGTGCGGGGCTTGAACCCAAAACCTCCCTATCCGAATGCGTGGTCACAGTATTGTCACTCCTTTTTGATCGGATCTTATCCTAGGTATCTTTATTTTTCCAAACTTTCTAAAATAAATATCAAGAAGTAAATGTAACACTACTAAAGAAACAGGTCTTCGCTCCATAACTCAAAAAAGCATCATTATGAAAGATGTGTCCGATCCAATTATTGTATCGAGCCACTAACAGAGACAGTCAATCCGGTTTTCCGATAGAATTAGTCCACGGTCTTTCATTGTTAGATTTTAAAGTACAGAGTGGGGCCTTGCATTTCGTCTTTTGAATTATATATGACGTTTGGGTTTTATTATTTAGATCTTTGTCTTGTACGAGAGATGGTGCTTTACCATTCATCGGCATTGATTCTTTCCCTTTCATCTTTGAGACAGTCCTTGTCATTAGGTGACTGCCAGTTTGAGTTATCGATTTTTGTTAGTCTTATCTATGAGTTTTGTATGACCTGCAGATCAATATTTCGAAAAGTCAGCCAATATCTCAGTTATCACTAAGCGCCAAAATCTATTTTAGTAAAACTAGATGGATGCGTGAGAAAACAGGTTTTTTAATTGTGAAGTTTTTAATACTAAGGATATAAGGTAAGCTTCGTAATATTTGCAAGCAAATCTATCGCGAGATGACATAGGGACTAAGAGGTGAGCCGAAGTCGGAACTTTCCGGAACGAGGCGAAGAATTTTATCTCAGTGCTACTCGACCCTATTGCACCTCACTCTGGAGGGGGTTTGGGTGGGGGGAGGGGGGGGGAGAGACTGACGCTATAGAAATTGAAATATAGCCTATGCGCCTGATAGTTTTGAATGGAATACCTCTTTCCTCTCTCTCTAGCAAAGCATTGGAACAGTCTCATAGTAACCCATTTGTCTATTATTGATAATTGAAAAGTAACCATTACAATTGCCTTGAAGACCATAGGCTCATCAATCTTTTCACCGGCCATTAATTCTTAATTCTCTCCTTTCCATCCATTTTCAAGATCTTTTACTGAAATTTATGTCATACTTATCCAACGTACAAATTGAATTGTAAAACTCAAATTCAAAAGCAATTAGACCACAATATACTGTACATCGTTGGGCATTAAGGTGTTGTAATTATGACAAAAAAATTTCTTCAAAATGTTTGATTTGTATAATACAAATCTGAATTGGTAACAAACTTGTTCATATCGTAACAAACGTGAATATTTTCCTACAAGTGGTAAAGAGAGGGTTGGTCTCAATTTATATTAGCTATAATATTTTGCAGAGGACATGTAGACTCGTTTTAAATCAAAACAGTGGTATTAGAATGATTTTAACTTTTTTCTTAATCATGATCAGACTTTAGAACGGTTGAGGACGGGTATTATTGAAAAATCCGAATAAAAGACCATGACAACATGTAAAATTTGGAAGTTCTGTCCAATTTGTAATTCTCAGATGTTCTTTGACAGTAGGCGTAGAAATAATCATTTTTTATTTGATTTCGAACGCATGAATCTGTGTAGTTGCAAAAAAGGGGAAACTACGTATTCTTCTATTCTTCGAAGCACTAATACTCGTTGAGCCGAAATTTAATCCCAGTTTCTATAAAGTTAAATGGTCAAGAGCAATTGTCGCTTACCCTTTGGATAAAACCCTAGTCTATAACAATTTAACTTTCTCCACATTTAAATCAGTATCAATTTCTCATTTGTTGATAATTGTTAGTAAAAAGTGAACAACAATGATCTGGGTGCTCTACCGTCTAGGATGGGGAATCCCCATTTCACTCAAGACACCGATTGGTAATTGATTTTTTTTTCCTTAAAAAAAACGTCTCTGTTCCCAACATCATATGCTTATTTTATTATGCTAGTTCTCCACAATCATCAAGAATAAGATGATTCTATTGTATATACAATCATTGATTTGTTGTTTTTTAATAGTAACATTGTACCCAACCTTTCCTAATTAAATA
>NC_088360.1:43234155-43236655 GCF_034508935.2 Berghia stephanieae
TTAATAAATGATAAAAATAAATGATTGAATAGGTATGTCTGTGTAAGGTGTTGAAGTATGAACTTTACTTTTACACTGATTAGTATCATGCAAAGAGAATTACTCTAAGAGGACATCGGCCCTCTATTGGTCACGTGATCTATAAATTTTACATGTTTAGTGGTTGCAAAGGACAGCCACTACTAATACTATATATTACTACTACTACTACTACTACTACTACTACTACTACTATACACTACTACTACTACTCTACTTACTACTACTACTACTACTATACTACTACTACTACTACTACTACTATACTACTACTACTACTACTACTACTACTACTTACTACTATACTACTACTACTACTACTACTATACTACTACTACTACTACTACTACTACTACTACTACTATAATAATAATACTATATATAAAAATACCATTATCATTATTATTATTATTATTATTATTATTATTATTATTATTATTATTATTATTATTATTATTATTATTATTATTATTATTATTATTGTCATTATTATCACAACCAGAAGAGATATTGAGAGAGAGAGCGACAGAGAGATAGAGAGAGAGAGAGAGAGAGAGAGAGAGAGAGAGAGAGAGAGAAAGAGAGAGAGAGAGAAAATGAGAAAGAGATAGATAGGTTTTGTGTGTGTGTGTGTGTGTGTGTGTGTGAGAGAGAGAGTGTGGGGGGGGGGGGGGGGGGGGGGGGAGAGGAAAGACATTTTTTTCGGAGGATGCTCATGGTTTTTTTTGTTGTTGGCGTCAATTTCCGTCTAGACTACGAGATGCAATACTCGCCGAATCTAATATTTACGACCACTTGATTTATGGTATGGGTACTGGGCAAATGTACATTCATCAGGAAAGAAAACAAAATACCCATTCATATCAATCTCTATAACTTTTCCAAACAAATATGCAAAAACAGGGTTGTTAATTTGATTCTCTCTATTGAAAAACATGGCCATAAATAATCACACGAAATCGTGTAACTGGTAAAAGAAGCTTTTACCTGATAGAGATGCATAAATATTGTATTTGTGATTGACAGTGCATGCCAACGCAGATTTGACTTACTTGACTAAATCATCTTCGTTCCTTGTAGAAAATAGGATCACTACGAGCGACCGCCATCTGCTTCTGTCCTTGGCTTTCTTCTTGGTAGTCTGCCAGGTGAGCCCTGCCATCTTCAATTCATCACAGTAAGCGTCTCTCATGTCTGTTTCGGACGCCCAACCTTTCGCGCCCCCTGGGGGGTCCAATCGAAGGACTGGCAGGTGACGTTGCTCCCTGTTCCTCTCAAGGCATGATTATCTCTATTTCCTCCTCCTTATTTGGGTGGTGAAGGATTTTTGGTTTGACCCTTTCCATAATTCTATTTCAGAAATGAGGTCTTGCCATCAAATTTTTTAAGGGGCGCTTTGGAACCTTTCTAAAAAAATAATTATCTATATTGGGGTTTTTAATCATTCTGTATAATCATTATAGGATAAAGCAAATACATTTTTGGAGAAAAAACACATTATCTGTGTTGATACCCGTTTTGCGTCCTGATTTGGGGATCCGGTATCAAAAAGTATAACGATCTTGTGGCAACATTTCCGCAAAAACTAATGAAGGAATAACTTTCATATTCTTTCCACTTATCAACATTGTAGTATTTTGTTATCATAAAGTGATTTTACAGCTTTAGTTTAAGAGATTTGTATTAAACGATTTCAAAGTTTCGAATCAAAATTTTATGACAAAATTGATGTTAAAATGTACTATTTGGATCATAAGTCAAACTACACAAACCTTATCAAATGAATCTCTCTATTATGACATAATATAATATCTATGTGATAACTGGAGATTTTCAGACAATTTCATCGAATAGATTCTGAGAAATATTTCACACAATATCCTATACCCCTAGAAAAACGACTTATTGAAAAAATAGCAAAATAACCTTTCTTACTGCCTATACCCTTTCCGACTGTAATTTTCGTGCCTTTTCAGAATATTTTGAGATACTGGTCTTCAATAACATCATTTGTTAGATAATAAGATATCATTTTCCACCAACATGTCAAAATAAATTTTTTGAAGGATTTTCCTAAATCGCCCCTAGAATTCCGACGAAAACATTTGTGTAGGAAGGAATGGATTTTGTAAGTGTGTATGAGACTCTCCAGATTTCATATCAGAAGAAGGTTTTTCACATTGCAGCCAAATATTGTAAGATTTGAAGGGTACATAATTGAGTCAATCTGGGATTATATCGGACTAAACCAATAAATAAAAACCAAGTTAAAAGTAAAAGTAATGTTTCGAAGAGGGAACTCTACTATCACTAATTAGTATCCAAACCAAACAGCATTATAATACTATGAGGTCAGAGCTCCCTCTATTGGTTACGTGGGTAGTAATTATAAAGCGCGTTGAACACGTTTAGTGGATGGTGCGCTATGCAAATGCTCGAGTTATTTTTTAAAGATCAGAGT
>NC_088360.1:43246655-43251655 GCF_034508935.2 Berghia stephanieae
CAACTTTACTGAAATTCATATAAACAGAGCATTTTCTCCCTCCTCTGTAGAGGTATACAAATAAATCGATCGTAATTAATTGTGAGCTTGTCGAAAAATATATGAGATGTACCGATATCTAACATTTGTAAGAGCTTTAAATCTTTATATATTTTATTATTCTTCTGCCCCACGTTTGGCATTACTTCTAGGCCAACCCTCGTATCAAAACACATTCATTTTTAAAGTTTTAAACAATTTGATAGGAAAAGAAGTCACTGATAAGAAAGAAAACAAGTGTCATGTTATTGAGTAAATGAGATAATCAGTTATCACATGAAGAATGGTTTTCCAATCTCAAACCAAGATCTTCTCTATTCGTCCCAATCGTGCAGGTTTGCTGCCATTGACAATGAATTACCTCATTCATCTGTGGTGTTTCATTCATCCGGTTTTGTTGATAAAGGGGAAACCCGAAAAGGCCATTTGATGTGTTTTTGTAATTAAATTGAAGCTTACATTCAATTTCACATTATTATTTATGTCATTGACAATGGGACCGATACATTTTAGACCGTCGAAAAGTTAGGGATTTAAAACATTGACTGAGAAAGAATATAATATGTGATCCACCGTCTGGGAACGGTATTTTATGTCAAGATACATCGGGGACCAAAAAGTGATTTAGAGCTAAAATGATTAGATAAACAAAATTTTGATTTTTTTTGTTCATAATGTTGTATTGTATTTGTTCTCCACCATAACGAGTCAAAGTTAGGCTCCCCCCTTCCCCCCCCCTCCCCCCCCCCCTAAAAAAAAGAATTTCATGTTTATTGTGTATAAATTCAATTTCCAGCCAGCTGGTTTATACCGACATAATAGGGCTTCAAGTCGGTGGACCTATATCCGATTTGTAAAACGCTCATGATTGGATAAGTGGTTTTTGATTCTAATGTGTCTATTGATTAGAAATAGACAATTTATAGGCATTATCATCACAAACAAGTTAATTTGAATCGCTTTATTTTCTCTCATAACTCTCCGCTACCTGTACTAGTAATTGGAGCTCTGTTTTTTGTTAGGTCTGGAGAAAATAGTACAATGTCCATCAAGATTATAGCTGCAATTGTTTGTGTCCATTTACAGCGATAGCTACTGGAAAATAAAATTTCTGGCTTTTTGGGTTCTATAGCTCTGAATGATTCTTTTATTCAATTTGGACCTTGTGCAAAATGAAGATATAAATTGACACCCTTTTTCGGGTTCACAGGGACTCTCTTGTTTTAAAGAAACAACTGAAGAAGAGATTTCTAAAATAATTTGTTCATCTTCCTCGAAGTCATGTGATTTAGATCCTTTACCAACTAATATTTTGAAATTATGTCTTCCTGAATTGTTACCTTGCATAACTCATATTATAAATCAGTCACTTATCCCAGGACAAGTCCCAGATATCTATAAACATGCAATTGTAAAGCCTCTCATAAAAAAGCAAAACCTCGATGTAAATGACCTTAGTAACTACCGTCCCGTCTCAAATCTGCCATTTCTTTCTAAAATCCTTGAAAAGGTTGTACTCAGACGTCTTTCACAACATCTCCATGAAAACAATCTATGGGAAAATTTCAGTCAGCTTATCGTTCTATCACAGCACAGAAACTGCTCTGTGCTGTGTTGCGAGTGATTTGCTTGATGATTTAGATAAAGGTTCTGTTTCTCTTCTGACATTGTTAGACCTTTCGGCGGCGTTTGATACTATTGATCACGGTATTCTCATTAAACGACTTAATATAACTTTTGGCTTGTCTGGGACTGTCTTGCAGTGGTTTGAATCTTATTTAGATGACAGAAAGCAACAAGTTATGATTCTAGATAAACTTTCTCGTCAACATACACTGTCTTTTGGTGTTCCTCAAGGCTCTGTTTTGGGTCTAATTCTTTTTGTTTTGTATACTTCTCCATTATCTAATGTTATCACTGGTCATGGGCTGCGCTATCATATCTATGCAGATGATACGCAACTTTATGCCACTGATAAAACTAAAAATCTCGAAAATATTGTGAAACGTGTGGAAGAATGTGTGACGGATGTAAAAGAGTGGATGGATGCAAACAAGTTGAAAATGAATGAGTCAAAAACAGAAGTGATGATTGTGGGAAATAGAGGGCAGTGGAAGGTGAATGATGGTCTTGAGGTGTTGATTGGGGGTGAAAAGATCAACGTTTCAAAGACTGTGAAAAATTTGGGTGTCTATTTTGATTCAGAAATGAGAATGTCAGCTCACATTTCTGCTCTCTGTAAATCTTTATACTTTCAATTGAAGAAAATCAGTTCGATCCGTCAGTATATTGCAATTGGAACATGTAAAACATTGGTTGTTTCCCTCATTTTTTTTTCGAAACTAGATTATCGTAACTCCCTGCTTGTCAACTTGCCTCAGGCTTCTATTAAACAATTACAACTACTGCAAAACAGTGCAGCAAGATTAGTTTTTGGCAAAAAAAAAAAAATAAATAAAAATTGATCATACAACCCCTTTTCCCTTTGTTGGCCTCTCTCCACTGGTTGCCCATTGAAAAGCGCACATATTACAAAGCAGCGTGTCTTGTTTATAAGTGTTTGACTGGTATAGCACCGGCATATCTCACAGATCACGTGGTCATGTGTAAATTTGAAAATTACACTTTAAGATCATGTAATGACCAAACGAAAATTTCGGAAAAAAGATCAAGAACAAAATTTGGTGATAGATCGTTTGCTTGTTTCGGCCCCAAGATTTGGAATGAACTACCACGTGGTCTGAGGGAGTGTAAGTCTTTACCTACCTTTAAAAAGAATCTCAAGACCCATTTTTACTGTATTTGTTTTTATTGACTTTATGAATCCTTGATTTGGCTATGAATTATTATATTATTTTTTTTTTCACTTAAAATTGATAATTTATATTGTAAAGTGCCCAGAGCTTGTGTTTTACACGAGAATGAGCGCTGTATAAATATGTATTATTATTATTATTATTATTATTATTATTATTATTATTATTATTATTATTATTATTATTATTATTATTATTATTATTATTAATATTATTATTATTAATATTATTATTATTATTATTATTATTATTATTATTATTATTATTATTATTATTATTATTATTATTATTATTATTATTATTATTATATTATTATTATTATTATTATTATATTATTATTATTATTATTATTACTATTATTATTATTATTATTATTATTATTATTATTATTATTTTATTATTATTATTATTATTATTATTATTATTATTATTATTATCATCATTATTCTAATTTCATAACTATTATTATTAGGAGAAATATCTCGTATTGCTAGTTTGGTTTGTTTTGTCATTCAGTAAACTTTACCACAGCATAAAATGATACAACATCATGCTAGTGTACATTTGTCGTCTTGGTTACCACATTTACTTGTGTTATCTACACACAGAATATCAATTCATATGTCGATCGCGCAGAATCTATCTCGTATCTCGCTTCAATCAAGAGTGGTCAAATGATTTTGTTACAGCTCTTGAGTATTATTCTCACTTTACCTAGACTCTATATTATCCATTTTTACCAAAACCACCTTTATAACATGCCAAACAGTAAAATCAGTCAGCCTCAAAGTCTTGGAGCATTTCATACAATATCTTGACAGTGTGATTAGAGGAATTGCATTGTGTGGCTGATTGTTTTGGATAACAGGCGTGTACTGATATTGGCTTTGCATTTAACCCATTATTTCCTTTCCCTCGGATAACGATAACAATACCCTGCAACAGTCGTGTTTTATCTCAAAATGTCACAATTTATGCGATGTGGCTGAAATAACAGTGGGATATATATATATATATATATATATATATATATATATATATATATAATTATTATATTATATACCCGGAACTTGGATATTTATTATCACAAGATAATTGGGTACCCTGGAAAGTTGAGTCTTTATTTTAGTTTGTCGGGTTATTTTAGTTTTTGTTTTTTTCTTCTTTTTTTGTTTGCTTTTTTGTTGTTGTCGTTGTTTTCTATTATTTTTGTTTATTCAAAAACACAAACTCGCAATTTCTATCATCTCCCCACACTCACATAAACCGTTACCAAGACACATGAACAACTCTCTCTCTCTCTCTCTCTCTCTCTCTCTCTCTCTCTCTCTCTCTCATAAAAGCATATACAAATCCATCACGCTTGTACATTGCATATATGCATAGAATTAATATAATATAATCTTCATTTCTTGACATGTTTCCATCTCTCTGCACACTGACCTACCCCAAGCATTCCCTGCGGCACGTCTTATTAGCAGGTCTGATAACCTTATATAATTATTGGATTCTTTAAAACATTTGTGTAAGTGGCAATATTTTCCTTTTGGATTGAAATATTTCCATTAAAACAATGAGATCATAACATCAGACCTACAAATTAAAAAAAAAGAATAAATAAATAAAATTCCCTTTATTCATCCCCAAGGGGAAATTTGTTTTTTAGGGTCTATTCCAAGGGACAACTGGAATAACCCTGGCATCAGCCGCAGTACAGCGCCGCAAAGTGAGCTAGGGCGAGGTTACTTGCTCTAAGGCCACACAACGAGCCCTAAGTATTTTTGATTAGACCCCGCCTCAGACAACCATTTAGCCGTGTTATTGCTGTGTCGTAGCCTACCGGAAGTATCTCTTTTCGTTTGATGAATAAGAAGATCGGGCTGTCAATACACGTTTCTTGTCTTATGATTAGTTATGATTCAAAATTACACTTTTTCAACAGATATTTCTCACAGAGTTATTGACTTATATTTACAAAACCATCATGCTTCACAAATGCTGCGTTTAGAAATGCCACAATCGGGCTGCAAATGATAGAATTCGCCGTTTCCAAAGATACGATTAAACGAGGCAGCCATGCTGATAAATTCACATGACGGAGGTGTCGAGGGTAGCTAATTCTAAACATGCGCATGCGCGACTCGG
>NC_088360.1:43256655-43259021 GCF_034508935.2 Berghia stephanieae
CATAGACCACATAGCCGCACAAATTTTACTTTTTATAAAGCAAGCAGTCACGTCGAACTTTAGTGATTATGGCGAGTCAAAACAATAACAATTAAATTGATAATATCCGATAACGCTTTAGTCATAAAAACACTGCAATTTTTCTGCCGAAACACCTTTTATCATTTGGCCCGAAAACGTTTTCTTTCAAACATCATTCAGTTGAAATAACGCTCAAAAGATCTAAAAGCCTACAACCCGACATTTCAAAGAAGTTTCAGGTTAGAAAATATTTGTCAAGCGATCACTTCAATATTTGCATATTTGAGGTAAAACTTCTCTGGCCTAAATATGTGTTTTGATAAAGTATGGCAGGCTAGTCTTGACAAGTGTGACACTCAGAAGTAAAACACCGGTCAAGCGTTCAGATGCCATTCTTGACACTTCAGAGTTTCAGAGTTATGTCACGGTTTAATGCCTGGTCAGCGCCCAATGAAGACGCATACTTAATCATCATCATCATCATCATCATCATCATCATCATCATCATCATCATCATCATCATCATCATCATCATCATCATCAATATCATCATCGTCGTCGTCATCATCATCCTCATCTCGTCGGTCGCAAATTTGAGAGTTATTGCCAAGATAAGAGTCATTTAATTCGATCGATATTTGACGGACGAGTTAACTGGCCAAATTTTAAAATACGTGTCTTTCCAAAGAAAGACAGTTAACCGGTAAAGATAGTATAATATTACGATGACATAACATTCTTTTATTTTGAAAACCAGATCAAGCTTGCCTCTGTTGCAATCCTATGATCATTTCATTTATAATTACAAAATGGAATGCATATTTCTAAAGCAGAAGCATACTTTGATGAGGCCAAGAAAGTTTTAAGTTAAAGAATGCATTATTATTAGAATGTGAACACCTATTTTTAGCCGTCTGAAAATTTGCAAATTAGTGGGAAGTATAGCAAAAATAATATCTTGATGGCAAACAATTATTCAATCAATTGTTCATCGCCTGCTAACTCCTGGCAATGGTTTGATAAACTCGATTTTAATGACTCAATATTCATTTAGAGGGTTCAAGTTGATTTCCATGATGTTGCCGAGTGGAATACAGGTAACAATAGTTTCAAGGCTTGCCAAGAATTGACAACATTCCGTTCGTTTTATGATTAACGTCAGGAAACTATTAAAGGCAATTTACCGCAGATCAATATACAATTTTGAGCGTTTTCGCCAACATAGAAAACTCTTTTCGTGAAATTATCAACTCACTGTCATGCCAAAGTAAATGAAATTCTTTCTTTCTTTCTTCATTAATTAATGGTTTATAGTGCTATGTGTTGAATCAAAGATCCAAACATTTGGGATTAGTCAATCCAACTGTTTTTGGGTAAAATAAAAAGGACACGCCCACCGCCTGCTTTACATACCTCACATCCAGAAACAGACAGTTTTCAACAAGTCAGATATATTTTCTAGTTTTTCGTGCGTAAAGCATACGTTAACCCAACATCAGATATTTATTTTCCAAAAAGAGAGCAGTGAAAACTGCAACTGATTCCAATGGAAATATATTGTTCGGTAACTTTTTTTAGAAAAAGTATAACTTCAAAGAAATTACGCCATGCTTTAAAGGATCCAAAATTAGTGTGAGAATATTTCTTTGGCTATTAAAAGATATTTCATCTTTTCTTTTTAAATCTATTTTTGAAAAAAAATCAAACAAATTCTTAAAATCAACTCAGCCAAAATAAAACAAAGAGATCATTTTACAAAAGAAAGTTTTAAAAAATGAGGGTGAGACATACGTGTAAAATCTCTATCAATCTTTTATTCATAAGAAATGTTTCCAAGGATATATTAAAAAATATATTTGCCTCACCACACACGAAAATTTTTACTTTCTACTGACATCAATTTACTTAGGAATGCCTAGAATATGTAACTCTTTACACGCGAAGATCCACGCTTCTCCAAATCGTAAGTTATATTTCACCGTTTCACCAAGATGCAAACTAGCAGTAACAGCCACACAAGTCTTGCATCATTCGCATTTAAAAAATCAATTTAGATAAAAACGATTTTTTAAATATATAATTGGAAGGAGATTTTAGTTTAAGGTGTGATGCTGTAAATACCTTACATTACATTATATTCTACCGTTTTTACCAATATGCAAAACGACAATAACAGCCACACAAATCTTGCTTCATTTGCATCTTTAAAAGAATTGCAGTTTAGTAGATATAAAGAGAAAAATACTGTGAAATAATACGAATGATTGGAAAGAAATTTTAGTCACGCCGATAAAGGGGTAATGCCCTAAATACTAACACGAACATTGATATGGGGACGATTCCCC
>NC_088360.1:43259119-43271619 GCF_034508935.2 Berghia stephanieae
CCACTTTAAATCAATTTAAATTAATTTCTCAGTCGTTTGTAATGACTGTCTTCCGTCAGCTATTTTCTTTAAATTGATCCAATTCCAGGATCGACCTTCAAAATGTTAGTATATAGTGGTTACGAGTTGACAATATTATGTTTATATAAAGCATTAATACACTTTAATAAATGATAAAAATAAATGATTGAATAGGTATGTCTGTGTAAGGTGTTGAAGTATGAACTTTACTTTTACCACTGATTAGTATCCATGCCAAAGAGAATTACTCTAAGAGGACATCGGCCCTCTATTGGTCACGTGATCTATAAATTTTACATGTTTAGTGGTTGCAAAGGACAGCCACTACTAATACTACTACTACTACTACTACTACTACTACTACTACTACTACTACTACTACTACTACTACTACTACTCCTACTCCTACTCCTACTACTACTACTACTACTACTACTACTACTACTACTACTACTACTACTACTAATTCAGAAAAGTGAGTGGAGCAGGCACTTATGTTGGTAACAACAAGATATGAAGTGAGTAGAAAAGTGCCAGAAGACAATAGAGAATAAAAAATTTTTTCGCGGCGGTGGTGGGGTTTGAACCTGCGACCTTATTGGTACGACAACTCCGCCTGGCAGGTGAGAGCGTGGCTCTACCGTGTGAGCTATCCACGAACACTAAAATATTCGTTTCAAACCCAAAGTCATTTCTAGATCCCTCTCTCACCCACTTCTTGAGATCGCCGATTCGTTCACCACCATCGCGAAGTAATTTTGACCAGCAGTTAAGCTTAATAGCCAATATTCTCATCACAAACATATAACATAGAAACGATTGAGACATTGAGTATGCTCCGGTGTATGGGGTGAATTTTTAATTCAGAAAAGTGAGTGGAGCAGGCACTTATGTTGGTAACAACAAGATATGAAGTGAGTAGAAAAGTGCCAGAAGACAATAGAGAATAAAAAATTTTTTCGCGGCGGTGGTGGGGTTTGAACCTGCGACCTTATTGGTACGACAACTCCGCCTGGCAGGTGAGAGCGTGGCTCTACCGTGTGAGCTATCCACGAACACTAAAATATTCGTTTCAAACCCAAAGTCATTTCTAGATCCCTCTCTCACCCACTTCTTGAGATCGCCGATTCGTTCACCACCATCGCGAAGTAATTTTGACCAGCAGTTAAGCTTAATAGCCAATATTCTCATCACAAACATATAACATAGAAACGATTGAGACATTGAGTATGCTCCGGTGTATGGGGTGAATTTTTAATTCAGAAAAGTGAGTGGAGCAGGCACTTATGTTGGTAACAACAAGATATGAAGTGAGTAGAAAAGTGCCAGAAGACAATAGAGAATAAAAAATTTTTTCGCGGCGGTGGTGGGGTTTGAACCTGCGACCTTATTGGTACGACAACTCCGCCTGGCAGGTGAGAGCGTGGCTCTACCGTGTGAGCTATCCACGAACACTAAAATATTCGTTTCAAACCCAAAGTCATTTCTAGATCCCTCTCTCACCCACTTCTTGAGATCGCCGATTCGTTCACCACCATCGCGAAGTAATTTTGACCAGCAGTTAAGCTTAATAGCCAATATTCTCATCACAAACATATAACATAGAAACGATTGAGCATCAAAAAATTTTTTATTCTCTATTGTCTTCTGGCACTTTTCTACTCACTTCATATCTTGTTGTTACCAACATAAGTGCCTGCTCCACTCACTTTTCTGAATTAAAAATTCACCCCATACACCGGAGCATACTCAATGTCTCAATCGTTTCTATGTTATATGTTTGTGATGAGAATATTGGCTATTAAGCTTAACTGCTGGTCAAAATTACTTCGCGATGGTGGTGAACGAATCGGCGATCTCAAGAAGTGGGTGAGAGAGGGATCTAGAAATGACTTTGGGTTTGAAACGAATATTTTAGTGTTCGTGGATAGCTCACACGGTAGAGCCACGCTCTCACCTGCCAGGCGGAGTTGTCGTACCAATAAGGTCGCAGGTTCAAACCCCACCACCGCCGCGAAAAAATTTTTTATTCTCTATTGTCTTCTGGCACTTTTCTACTCACTTCATATCTTGTTGTTACCAACATAAGTGCCTGCTCCACTCACTTTTCTGAATTAAAAATTCACCCCATACACCGGAGCATACTCAATGTCTCAATCGTTTCTATGTTATATGTTTGTGATGAGAATATTGGCTATTAAGCTTAACTGCTGGTCAAAATTACTTCGCGATGGTGGTGAACGAATCGGCGATCTCAAGAAGTGGGTGAGAGAGGGATCTAGAAATGACTTTGGGTTTGAAACGAAAATTTTAGTGTTCGTGGATAGCTCACACGGTAGAGCCACGCTCTCACCTGCCAGGCGGAGTTGTCGTACCAATAAGGTCGCAGGTTCAAACCCCACCACCGCCGCGAAAAAATTTTTTATTCTCTATTGTCTTCTGGCACTTTTCTACTCACTTCATATCTTGTTGTTACTACTACTACTACTTCTACTACTACTACTACTACTACTACTACTACTACTACTACTACTACTAATAATAATAATAATAATAATAATAATAATACTATAATAAAAACTACCATTATCATTATTATTATTATTATTATTATTATTATTATTATTATTATTATTATTATTATTATTATTATTATTATTATTATTATTATTATTATTATTATTATTGTCATTATTATCACAACCAGAAGAGATATTGAGAGAGAGAGCGACAGAGAGAGAGAGAGAGAGAGAGAGAGAGAGAGAGAGAGAGAGAGAAAGAGAGAGAGAGAAAATGAGAAAGAGATAGATGGGTTTTGTGTGTGTGTGTGTGTGTGTGTGGGTGTGTGTGTGTGTGTGTGAGAGAGAGAGAGAGTGGGGGGGGGGGGGGAAGAGGAAAGACATTTTTTTCGGAGGATGCTCATGGTTTTTTTGTTGTTGGCGTCAATTTCCGTCTAGACTACGAGATGCAATACTCGCCGAATCTAATATTTACGACCACTTGATTTATGGTATGGGTACTGGGCAAATGTACATTCATCAGGAAAGAAAACAAAATACCCATTCATTTTTCCAAACAAATATGCAAAAACAGGGTTGTTAATTTGATTCTCTCTATTGAAAAACATGGCCATAAATAATCACACGAAATCGTGTAACTGGTAAAAGAAGCTTTTACCTGATAGAGATGCATAAATATTGTATTTGTGATTGGCAGTGCAACGAAGATTTGACTTACTTGACTAAATCATCTTCGTTCCTTGTAGAAAATAGGATCACTACGAGCGACCGCCATCTGCTTCTGTCCTTGGCTTTCTTCTTGGTAGTCTGCCAGGTGAGCCCTGCCATCTTCAATTCATCACAGTAAGCGTCTCTCATGTCTGTTTCGGACGCCCAACCTTTCGCGCCCCCTGGGGGTTCCAATCGAAGGACTGGCAGGTGACGTTGCTCCCTGTTCCTCTCAAGGCATGATTATCTCTATTTCCTCCTCCTTATTTGGGTGGTGAAGGATTTTTGGTTTGACCCTTTCCATAATTCTATTTTAGAAATGAGGTCTTGCCATCAAATTTTTTAAGGGGCGCTTTGGAACCTTTCTAAAAAATATATTATCTATATTGGGGTTTTTAATCATTCTGTATAATCATTATAGGATAAATCAAATACATTTTTGGAGAAAAAACACATTATCTGTGTTGATACCCGTTTTGCGTCCTGATTTGGGGATCCGGTATCAAAAAGTATAACGATCTTGTGGCAACATTTCCGCAAAAACTAATGAAGGAATAACTTTCATATTCTTTCCACTTATCAACATTGTAGTATTTTGTTATCATAAAGTGATTTTACAGCTTTAGCTTAAGAGATTTGTATTAAACGATTTCAAAGTTTCGAATCAAAATTTTATGACAAAATTGATGTTAAAAATGTACTATTTGGATCATAAGTCAAACTACACAAACCTTATCAAATGAATCTCTCTATTATGACATAATATAATATCTATGTGATAACTGGAGATTTTCAGACAATTTCATCGAATAGATTCTGAGAAATATTTCACACAATATCCTATACCCTAGAAAAACGACTTATTGAAAAAAATAGCAAAATAACCTTTCTTATGCCTATACCCTTTCCGACTGTAATTTTCGTGCCTTTTCAGAATATTTTGAGATACTGGTCTTCAATAACATCATTTGTTAGATAATAAGATATCATTTTCCACCAACATGTCAAAATAAATTTTTTGAAGGATTTTCCTAAATCGCCCCTAGAATTCCGACGAAAACGTTTATGTAGGAAGGAATGGATTTTGTAAGTGTGTATGAGACTCTCCAGATTTCATATCAGAAGAAGGTTTTTCACATTGCAGCCAAATATTGTAAGATTTGAAGGGTACATAATTGAGTCAATCTGGGATTATATCGGACTAAACCCAATAAATAAAAACCAAGTTAAAAGTAAAAGTAATGTTTCGAAGAGGGAACTCTACTATCACTAATTAGTATCCAAACCAAACAGCATTATAATACTATGATGTCAGAGCTCCCTCCATTGGTTACGTGGGTAGTAATTATAAAGCGCGTTGAACACGTTTAGTGGATGGTGCGCTATGCAAATGCTCGAGTTATTTTTTAAAGATCAGAGTTAGGAAAAAAACGCAGTCTTTCAGTGCCATAAGGCCCACTAGCCGGATTTATCCCGGTTTCTATAGAGTGAAACGGACAATAGCAATTGCTTGCTACCTGCTGGGTGGACGAGGGGGGGGGGGTGGGGGGATCAAAAGAAAATCTAGACAGCAACCGGGATCTATCTCGGTCCCTTTGATTGTGAAGCGAGTGCTAACCAAACTGAGCTATCTGGACCAAATAGGTTACGTTTTGATGTCAATCTTAAGTCCTTAGGCTCACTCCCCAAAATACCATTATGATTCGTCTTGGTCATATTAGTATTCTACGCATGCGCTAACTTAATGGAATTTTATTTATACCTCAATGTGGCGCAAAATTATACCAGGCGTTTCATTTAAAATAAACAAAAGAATTCAATATAGATAATTGAAGCATGAAGTATAATCCTCTATAACCAAGTATTTCGCTTCAAATAGACAGTGTTGTTTGACCAAAATTTGATAGATATAGATATAAAAAATACAAGATTCACACTTGGACGAAGCAAAGTGACTTTAAAACTAAAACAATACGAAATGTGCGGCTATGTGGTCTAGTGGTATGCCACTCGTTTTCGGGTCGGAAGGTCCTGGGTTCGAGCCTCGCCTGGCGCATAGTTGAGTCCTTGGAAAAAGCTCTTTACTCACACTCTCTCATAGTACTCAAGTGAAAATGAGTACCTGACCGTTAACAGAGTTGTCTATGTCTGAAAAATTTTAATGTCGCCTAACAGGCGTCATGTCTCGTTCTACAGGTTACGTGTTGCTGATGGTCAGGGACCCCCTGTAAAGCGATTTGAGCACGTTTAGTGGATATAGCTCTATATAAAAGCTCAAGTTTAAGTTTAAATACGATATGTATTTTGTTTGCAATGTAAGAAATTGTTCTTATTCTCCGATATTTGTGGCATTAAATTCAATTTCCAGCATCTGTTCTTCCCGACACCATGCCGTTTTGAGATGGCGGGTCACATTTAACTAACATTATTTTCTATATTCGCTGCCTTTTAGCGTTGTAGTACGTATAATCACGTGTATTTTAAGAAAGGAGATACAAGCAATCGATTATTCTATTGACACAACTTGAGCACCGCGACAATCTTGAGTTAAAGAGGAATTTATGATGCTCAGTTTTTGCACTAAAAATAAGATGCTCGTTAAATGTCTCCTCGTATAAATCCACTGGTTCATCTCATTCTGTGACGAAGGACGTAGTAATAAGCAAAAGTCCTCTGACCATCATTTTAAAAAACACTTTTGTATCTGGCTCTTTTAAGAAAGGAATTAACAATGTTCGTTTACTGACTAACACCACAACTATCTTTTATTAAGGAGGAATTTATGATGCTCAGTTTCACACTAACAAAGACGCTCGTTGAACGTCTCCTTGTATAATTCTATTGGCTTATCTTATTCTGTGACGCTATCGTTTTTAAACATGTCTTAATAACAATATCGAATAAATCTTTTGCATTTTCTCGCGTGTCCCAAATGTAGTTCATCTATTCTCATTCGCATTGTTTTCATTTGGATCGATCTGTAGAAGCAATAAACTAATGATAAGGGATGTTTGTATGCATATTTCAGGAGTAAACAAATGAATTCTATAATATACAACAATAAGAGGGGATTAACCTAAATATTCAAGGAGAAGTGAGTGTGCATCTTGCGTCAACATACATATCACCAACACATTCATTACACTTGTCTGATATAGCACTTGGAAAAGGTTTTATAAAAAGCAGTTAGATATATTTAGAAAATATCGTTCCAACCCCCCCCCCCCCCCCCCCCCTCTCTTCTAATTGGCGATTCTCGTTTGGGAATCGAGCCTATGACCTTATGATGATCACAAAAAATAATGATGATCATGATAAAGATAGTGATGATGGTGATGATGGTGACGATAATTGTGTTGCCGATGATGACGGTCATGTTGATGATGATTATAATCAAGCATAATGATTCTATACTATTTTGGACCAATACCGGGGGTTATGTTGATCCGAGAACGAAAAATGGAGTTTACTGAGTGTCTGCTCGAGGCCAATAAGTTCCCAATATCGGTAACAAAAAGTGTTATAACACCCGCTTCTCCTCTGGGATAATTCAAGAAAAATAATAGAATTGGATTGACTATCTCAGAAGAGTTATTTATTGTTGATTTTCATCAAGAAAAAATCCTGGATGAAATTGTATATTTTTAATACCCATCATATGAACACTTTATAATAATAATAATAATAATAATAATAATAATAATAATAATAATAATAATAATAATAATAATAATAACAATAATAATAATAATAATAATAATAATAATAATATAATAATAATAATAATAATAATAATAATAATAATGATAATAATAATAATAATAATAATAATAATAATAATAATAATAATAATAATAATGATGACGATGATGATGATGATGATGATGATGATGATGATGATGATGATGATGATGATGATGTTATTATTATTATTATTATTATTATTATTATTATTATTATTATTATTATTATATATCATCATCATCATCATCATCATTATTATTATTATTATTATTATTATTATTATTATTATTATTATTATTATTATTATTATTATTATTATTATTATTATTATTATTACCATTATTATTATTATCATTATTATTATTATTATTATTATTATTATTATTATTATTATTATTATTATTATTATTATTATTACTATTATCATTGTGATAATCATCATCATCATCATCATCATCATCATCATCATCATCATCATCATCATCATCATCATCATCATCATCATCATCATCGTCATTATTATTGGTGTTATTATATTCGTCTTAGATTGGTGATTATGTACAAAGGCAAATCTGTTTTGTGTTATTATTTTTAATAGGGACGTCGGGAAGAAGATAAACCAATATGTAAACTTTGGATCCTGTCTTTGCTGCTTTCCATAATAAAATATCTGAAAAGTAATGTGATATGACCTGCGTATGTATGTATGCATGTATGTATGTATGCATGTATGTATGTATGTATGTATGTATGTATGTATGTATGTTATGTATGTATGTATGTATGTATGTATGTATGGTATGTATGTATGTATGTTATGTATGTATTGTATGTATGTATTGTATGTATGTATGTATGGTATGTTATGTATGTATGTATGTATGTATGTATGTATGTATGTATGTATTGTATGTATGTATGTTATGTATGTATGTATGTAGTATGTATGTATGTATGTATGTATGTATGTATGTATGTATGTTATGTATGTATGTATGTGTATTGTATTTTATGTATGTATGTATGTATGTATGTATTGTATGTATGTATGTATGTATGTATGTATGTATGTATGTATGTATGTATGTATGTATGTATGTATGTATGTATGTATGTATGTATGTATGTATGTATGAGTATGTATGTATGTATGTATGTATGTATGTATGTATGTATGTATGTATGTATGTAATGTATGTATGTATGTATGTATGTATGTATGTATGTATGTATGTATGTATGTATGTATGTATGTATGTATGTATGTATGGTATGTATGTATGTTATGTATGTATGTATGTATGTAGTATGTATGTATGTATGTATGTATGTATGTATGTATGTTATGTATGTATGTATGTATGTATGTATGTATGTATGTATGTATGTATGTATGTATGTAGTATGTATGTATATGTATGTATGTTGTATGTATGTATGTATGTTGTATGTATGTATGTATGTATGTATGTATGTATGTATGTATGTATGTATGTATGTATGTATGTATGTATGTATGTATGTATGTATGTATGTATGTATAGTATGTTGTATGTATGTATGTTGTATGTATGTATGTATTTTGTATGTATATGTATGTATGTATGTATGTATGTTATAGAGTTGTTTGTTTTAGTGCAAATGATGTAGTGTGTTGTGTGCATTGGTGTGAATGTGTGTGTGTGTCCGGATGTGTTTTTGTTTATCAATTAAGTAATGATTTCATTTTTGTAACTCATTTTGCCAAAGTCTTAATATTTAATTCTACGCGCCTCATTAGACGAAAACGAAGAAAACACTTTTGCCGGTTTTTGTCACAACGGCAAACGCCTTCAAAATAACACAAAAGTTAATTGGCCAAAGTCATTTTGGGTGGATCTTTTTGAAAAGTGTATCCGCCAAAATGTTTCCTTAATAAAAGATGAAGATTATGTGATGTCTGTACTGGCTGATAGTGACGTCAGTTGTTCTTTTAAGTCCCCAAAATGTTTTCAAAACTTCCTTAAAAGTGTGAGACTGAATGAGATAGCTACCCATTTCCATGAACTGGCGTCCCAAGGAAGAATTGTTAGAGAAGCAACTGGGGTAAACCACACTCTCTCCTCCAGTTTCCGATACAATCAAAAGCTCCATTACGAAATTAGAACGTTTGCTATGAAATGCCGCTTGCAGCTTCTCGATTGCGACAGTCTACTTCATACATATTACCATTGTCGTACTCCAAAGGCTGCAAGATCTGTAATCATCCGTCAGATACGGTATCTCACGTTGTAAACGGATGTACAAAATTCAAATTAATATATCAAAAACGACACAATAGAATTGTTGACATTATTTTTGACAAAATACCTAAAAACGACACTACTCAAATTTTCAAAGACACATTCACCAGACCAAGTTTTTTCGACAGTGACAAATCCTCATTTAATACTAACAGTAATCGACCGGACATTTTAAAAATCAACAAAGAAATGAAAACAGCCCAAATTGTTGAAATTTCAGTCCCATTTGATGCTCATATTAACAAGTCATTCCAAACTAAATTTGAAAAGTACTTTCCTTTATGCATGGAAATAAATGCTCTTGGATATAAATCCGAGGTTGTCGTTCTTTCTGTAGGTAGCCTCGGCTATGTCCATGGTAGATTTGTGAATGGCTTAAAGATTCTGGGCATTAAAAGCAAAGAAGCAAAAGTCCTTTCAAAATATATAAGCAACAGTGCCATCATTGGCTCTTACAAAGTTTGGAGACAAAGATGTAAAATTCATCATAATTAGTAGCACTACATATTTAATAATATAGATATTTGTCTATTTATATATCCCTCTATCTATATGTATCCATCTATTTGTCAAATATTCCAAATATATCAATTTGTATATGATTGTAATAATCGATTGAATTTTTCCTTACTGTTTATTATTATTATTATTATTATTATTATTATTATTATTATTATTATTATTATTATTATTATTATTATTATTATCATCATCATTATCATCATCACCATCATCATCATCATCATCATCATCATCATCATCATCATCATCATCATCATCATCATCATTATTATTATTATTATTATTATTATTATTATTATTATTATTATTATTATTATTATTATTATTATTATTGTCATTATTATCATCATCGTAATTATTAGTACTGTTGTTATCATCACCACAATTATCAACATTATTATTAATATTATAGTGATAGGGATTATTATTATTATTATTATTATTATTATTATTATTATTATTATTATTATTATTATTATTATTATTATTATTATTATTATTATTGTTTTTATTATTATTGTTGTTGTTATTATTATTAATATCATTGCTACCGTTGTTACTCTCATCGTCGTCGTCTCCATCACCGCCATAGCCACCACTGTTATTGTCATCATCGTCTTCATCATCATCATCATCGTCATCATCATCGTCTTCATCATCATCATCATCATCATCATCATCATCTTCATCGTCATCATCGTCATCATCGTCATCATTATCATTATCATCGTCATCAACACTAATATCATTATTACCTCTGGGACATTCTGTGGCAGAGTCTGAAACTTCACTGTTCAAATTAATACTCCAGCTCTATACATTGTACATTATTTTAGGAAATGGTATTATGTCAATGAATATGTTACCCTTGTTACATTATCATGTATATTTCCTGAAATAAACAATTTTGATATGTATGTAGGGATGGATGGATGGATGTATGTTTTTATGTATGTATGTATGTATCTATGTATGTATGTATGCATGTATGTATGTATGTATGTATGTATGTATGTATGTATGTATGTATGGATCGATGGATGGATGGATGGATAGATGTATGTATGTATGTATGTATGTATTTATGAATATGTTAGAGAGAGAGAGAGAGAGAGAGAGAGAGAGAGAGAGAGAGAGAGAGAGAGAGAGAGAGACCGTGTTTGGATGGATAGGTGGTGTTTGTGTGCATTGGTGTGAATGTGTGTGTGTGTCCGGATGTGTTTTTGTTTATCAATTAAGTAATGATTTCATTTTTGTAACTCATTTTGCCAAAGTCTTAACCGCCTTACAAGAGCAGTAAATAATTCAATGTGTGTGATACGCTAACTTTCCTGGGATTAAGTAGGATAATAAGGATTACATTTTTGTTATCAAAGCTTCATCGGCCGACACTGGGTTGTGAAAAAATAGTAATTTTCAGACAATTTATTAGAATATTTATCAAGCGGACAGTAGCAGTAATGTCCTTTGAAAAATAAAACCAACAGTTTTTTTAATGGCCAGAAAATTCGTCCTTCAAATATGGATAATAATAACTCGCATCTTGTTAAAACATTCCACGTGTTGCTAATAAAATTGGAAAAATGTGTTTTGGCTAATCACTGCGGTGATTATTTTTCTTCGTAATCACAAATAGCAATTCCACACATAACTCCTTGCTCATGGACCTCAGGGATAAAGGCATTAATTTATGGTATCAGAGATTATGTCATAGGATTGAGGCAAAGTTTGTTACTACTTCTAGTGTTATGGCTTGCTGAAAGCTCACGGCGGTCACGTGAGTACAAATTAGTATTCACCATTAACCAGTTAATTGTCGTACTCTAGAACGACGAGTCTTTAAAATTTTGCCAGCAAACTCGTCCTTCAAAAATACAGTCAAACCTGGAAAATCTTAAAGACCTCGCGAGGCCCCAGGTTTGAGAGATTTTGCCAAGATGATGGCTATTTAAATCGATCGATATTTGAAGGACAAGTTTTCTGGCCAAATATTTAACACGTGCCGGAGTACGGCAGTTAACTGGTAAAAAATCGATTAAAGTATATTTGTCTTTGGAAAGCTTACTCGTTCCAACACATGCGTCCAACTAACAGTTAGTCTAGTTAGTTTTTTCGTCAGGAAAAAAAAAAAAACAGAAACAAAAGGATAACAATTCTAAACGCTCTATTGGTTACGTTTGTTGTCTGCTATTGACGAATACCCCCCCCCCATCCCCTATTCTCTCCTTGCTCAGCACTTTAAAAAATGCATTTGATATAAAGAGTGTGAAAAAGAAGGTCATGTACAAAAACTAATATTATAACAGTTTTGAAATAGAACAAAATATCAAACAAGAAACGTTTTGAGCTCAAACCCCTTCTTCAGCCAATATCAAAAACAGTTTAAAAACTTAACACATCACATTAATAAATCCAGACAGATTCGCCAAAACCTTCTCGTGTTTGGTACTTGGTCCTTTTGTATGAAGCCGATATCCTTATCTTTGTACACAGATAGCTATTTTACAGTCCACACCGTTTCTAGTAGCCGCTTTGGGTTCAGAAAGATGTGAGTAAACTATCTCCGCTGAAAACAGACAGAAAGGCCGAGAAGATTTTCAATACATTAGAATTTGTCATAACTTGTTCAAAATTCTTAAACCCGTGACGTCTAAGTTTTTGGATCATAGTTTAATTAACTTGTAGATATATGAGTTAGCCTCAA
>NC_088360.1:43276619-43284119 GCF_034508935.2 Berghia stephanieae
GCTCTAAGGCCACACAACGAGCCCTAAGTATTTTTGATTAGACCCCGCCTCAGACAACCATTTAGCCGTGTTATTGCTGTGTCGTAGCCTACCGGAAGTAGCTCTTTTCGTTTGATGAATAAGAAGATCGGGCTGTCAATACACGTTTCTTGTCTGATGATTAGTTATGATTCAAAATTACACTTTTTCAACAGATATTTCTCACGGAGTTATTGACTTATATTTACAAAACCATCATGCTTCACAAATGCTGCGTTTATAAATGTCACAATCGGGCTTCAAATGATAGAAGTCGCCGTTTCCAAAGATACGATTAAACGAGGCAGCCATGCTGATAAATTCACATGACGGAGGTGTCGAGGGTAGCTAATTCTAAACATGCGCATGCGCGACTCGGGTGTCAAATAAGCTGGTGACAAGATATACACGAGTTTCGGATGTCAAAAAACACTCCGTTCAATGTAATCCCTTACAGACCAAAACGGCTATTAGCGATCTTAAGAGATGGAGAAGGAAAGAAAGTGTGAAATGGATAGAACAAGAGAGAAAGAGAGTGAGAGAGAGAGAGTGTGTAAGAAAGAGAGAGAGAGAGAGAGAGAGAGAGAGAGAGAGAGAGAGAGAGAGAGAGAAAGAATGTGTGAAAGAGTGTCTGCGTGTGAGAGAGAGTATACTGTGAACGTCAATGTTTATATATATATATATATATATATATATATATATATATATATATATATATATATATATATATATATATATATATATATATATCCTTTCTTTGAAAAATATATCATTGTGGAGAACATTGTGCTTATTTGAGTCAATAAAAAAATTGATACGGCGCACAACTCTACTGAAAGATTTGAAAAATAGAAATGTATTTTTTACAGATAGATAAACAGATAACTTGATTTCCTTTTATAATTTTAAGTCAGTTTGAAAGTTCGTTAAGTCAAACAGATATCATAAAAAATTTACCGAAGACACTAACACACTCATGGCCACACCCTCAACTCTATCTGTCCAGTAGAGTCCTTACTTCCCGTTGTGTTGATTTAGCGGTGATCAGTGTTGTTATGTAGTAGTCGTGTGTTCTCATTGCGTGTATGCTTATGTGTGTGCGCGCGTGTGTGTGTGTGTGTGTGTGGTGTATATTTGTGTGTGTATGTGTGTATAGGATTCCACAGTCTGACGTCACGTCCGCCTAGCAACGAATCGGCTGGCTCTAAACAAAAAATCCGTGCTTGGCCCGGGAAAGGAATAATTGGAAAATCGCTCAAAAAAACAATTTTTATCTTAAATATGGTCCAGTGTTTTGTACCAGATTGTCTGCACCAGTCAGAGAGTCACTCCTGCAAGTTTTACAGATTTCCAAATGAGAGGCAGACAAAAAATTGAAGAAAAAGTGTTAGTCAGGTAAGCACGCACTCCTCGTCGAACATTTGATAGTTCGTAGTCCAGATCTAGGTCTAGTTCTAGCTTACGTAGACCTATATTTTATGATTAAAGTGTACAATTGCACGAAATTATAAATAAAAATACATTCCAAACTAGGTTTTTATTGAAGTTGAAGCAAAAATGATATCTCAATCTACACGTTTTGATGTTAAGGCTGATAGATAAACAGAATGAGAGTTCAGTTCTACTGATAAGTGATAATTTTTTTAAAAGGAGAAAAATAGAAGAAAGAGAAGAAATTATTTGTTAAAATCTTACTTTAAACTCGATACCTTTATGGCAAAATGAAAATAAATAAATAAAATAACGGAACCTCTCCCCCCTCCCCCCTCACGCAGATATTTCTCTCTCTCTCTCTCTCTCTCTCTCTCTCTCACACACACACACACACACACACACAAACACACATACTTTCCTCTTTTTTGGAAAGTTTCTCTGATTCTCTGCCATGCCTCCCCTCCCCGACAGCCGAGGTGGCAACTCTGTGTGAACAAAGCAAGATGGCGACAGGGACCTCTCTCCTTTACCTGTGCCCGATTGTTGACACTCCAAAGTTTCCATCACCGCACTGTCCAGTACAGTACTGACTGAAATAAAGAGAAAACGCCAGTCTTGCCACACTCAACCCCAAGATCAACTTTAACTGTGTAAATTTAATAATTCATATTTTTATATACCTAGTCAAAATCATCAAAAGAAGTAATGAGGAAGTGCGACATTTTGCTGAATGTGCGATTTCATAAAAGACAGGCGAGAGACCCACCAGTAACCTAGACTCTTGCACACCTTTGATTTATCATGCATTGAGCTGGTGTCAAACAAGATGGTCTAAAACAAAGTAGCCTACTTATCAAATAATATACCCAATATGCCCAACAGAATTATTGGGTTTTTTAAAAATCTTTTCTTTTCAGGAGAAAGGACAAAAGATCCAATATCATCATCAAGAGTGTGTTCTTGTCACATCAGAGATGGTGACAAAGCCAACCTCCCTGAATTGTTTGACAGAAATAAAAAAAAATTGTTTCCATCAGAGCCAGAAAGAAAGAAAAGAAAAGTGCCACAAGGAATTCCCACCCCATCTCAATTGGCACCAACATCAAGAAGTCCACCACCACCACCACCACCATCATCATCATCATCATCATCATCATCATCATCATCATCATCATCATCATCATCATCATCATCATCATCATCCTCCTCATCATCATCATCAGCTCAACTCTCTTCATCATCATCACAAAGTCCCACCTTAAAAAAAAACCAGATTCCTCATCATCATTATTTTCCTCCTCATCACCATCCTCATTATCTTCTCCCTCATCATCATCTCAACTCTCGTCACCATCATCACAGGATTCCATCTTTTAAAAAAAAACAGATTGTAGAACAAGTGAGGATATTTTAAATAGAACAACAAATTTAATTCAAGAACAAGAAATTACAGACAAAAATAAGGAAATAGCTAGCTTAAAAAACCCCAACTTAGTTAGATTCAACGCACTTACACTGTTTCAAGCCAAACAGAAAAAGTTCTTCGAATGGAGAAAGGTGTACATTCTTTTAAAATATTTAATATTATTGTTCAATATGTTGAGTGCTTTAGAGGTAACCTTATTTATTATAGTGGGTGGGAAGTTCAGGAAGAGACAGTTGCATTAAAAGACCAAATTTTCATTACACTTATGAAACTTAGACAGAACTACACTAACCTTCATATTTCACAATTGTTTAGCGTTAGTGAAAGTACTATAACAAATATTATACAAACTTTTATTAATGTTTTACATAAGCCATAAGCTTCTCTTTGAAAATGTTATGAAGGTTACATGCCCTTCTAGACATAAAAATAAACTATCAGCTCCATCATCATTTTTAAGATTTCCAAATTGCAGAATGATCAATGATTGTACAGATGACCAAATTGCTATTCCTAAAGAAATGGATAACCAACGGTTAACTTATTCTTCTTTTAGGTCCATGAATTCTGTTAAAGCTCTTGTTGGTGTGAGTCCAAATGGTGTGATAAATTTTGTTTCTAAACTTTATCCAGGGTCTGTCTCGGATAAGGTCATTGTACAAAATTGTGGATTACTAAAACTTTTAATTTTAAGCCCTGGAGATTTAATTTTAGCAGATAAAGGCTTCCTGATTCAAGATATTTTACCTCAAGGAGTAACTGTAAATATCCCTCCCTTTTTACATAATAAATTTACTGAAAATGAGATTTTATTAACAAAAGAAATTGCTTCATGTTCAGAGGGCTAATGAAAGACTAAAAATGTTAACATCCTCTCATATATTCCAACCATGTTAAGAGAAACATCTGATATTATTTTTCAATTAGTTGCAGCACTTGTCAATCTCCAGTCTCCTCTTATTAAGGAGACTGCATTTTGTTAGCTTTGCCATTTATTTTGTACAACACACATATTTTGTTCATCATCATTAAATCACCATTCAAAATAATGGTTTTGTAGGTCACCCATACATGATTTTACATGATAAACATGACAAATTATGGCATTGCTGTATCAATGTATGTTCAATGTCATTAACATTGTTAAATAAAATATGACAAATTAGTTTTGGACTGAATCAACCCAAGGCATCATCAAGATAGATCTGTGGAAGTAAAAGAATAAAAGATTCAAATTTAGAGCTGCGACCATGTTCAATAGGCAAAAAACAAACAAACTAATAAAACGTCTGTTGTGGTCGTGTGGTATGACACTCGCTTTCAGATCAGAAGGTCCTGGGTTTGGGTCTCGCTCGGCGCATAGTTGAGTCCTTGGAGAAGGCTCTTTACTCACAATCTCTCACCGTACTCAGGTGTCAAATGAATACCTGGCCGTTAACAGCGTTGTCTCTGTCCGAAAAAATTGTAATATCGCCTAACAGGCATCATGTCCCGTCTTACATGTTAAATGATGCTGTTGGCCAGGGACCCCTTGTAAAGCACTTTGAGCACATTAAGTGGATATTACGCTATATAAAAGCTCAATTTAAAAAAATTAAGTGGTTCTTTCATTCATCTTGCTTTGTTGATAAAGGGGAAACCCGAAACGTCCATTTTATCTGTTTTCGTATATTAAATTGAAGTTCACATTCAATTTCACAATGTTATTGATTTCTTCGAGTTTCAAGCTGCAACATTTACATTACACCTTAACCCAATAGGAAGTTTAGTTTACCGTGACTAACACTGGTCTAAATAAATAAATAAGATTCCCTTTATTCATCCCATAGAGGAAATTTATCTCTAGGGTCTATTCCCAGGGAAGACTGGAATAACCGCGGTGCAGCGCCGCAAATTGAGCTATGGCGAGGTGACTTGCTCAAGGCCACACAGCGCAGCGGCGGGTGAACGAACTCGGTACCTTTTCGTTCTGCTGATCCACGCTGCCCCTATGCCTACCATATGAAGTATGATAAAATGTCTAGCGTGATTGGTGATTGTGATGCTCATATATGAGCATTATAATAAAGGTTACAATACGATACTAAATAGTATGTAGTATCTAGACTATAGTCAATAGCAACGAAAATTAGCGAAGCAAGACCTCAAAGACTCAATTATTCTCTCTCTCTCTCTCTCTCTCTCTCTCTCTCTCTCTCTCTCTCTCTCTCTCTCTAACTAACTAACTAAAATCGAACGTTAACAGTAAAATCTTTCCATTGGATAAACTGAATCTGCCTAAAGTAAAAGTAAACTGATTATTGTCCAACAGTAGTTTTACGGGGATGTGAGATTTGAGAGTGAGAAGACGAAACGACTTACCTTCACAGAATACTCTTTATTCTTCGTGCTGGCTTGAACTTTGCCGAACATCATGCCATCCGAGTACGAGAAAGTCAAAACATGACCTGACTTATGATGGTTTTGACCTCTCGACACACTTTTATGCTCATTGGAGAAGTATTTCATAAGGGCGGTGATGGAAATAGAGTTCGTGTCAGCCATTTTTCTCGACTGTTTAGAGCCAGCCGGTTTGTTGCCATGCGTTGCTGCGCAGGATTACGTCACGACTTAGGAAGCCTATTGGATTTTGGTTGCGTGGAAGAAAAAAAAGGGGGAGGGGGGTGTCCATCAAGTAGAGAAATTCCTGAGCAAGAGGGGGGGGGGGGGGGGGGGGGGGTTGTTTGCTAGGAACTGTCAGATTGGCATTTTTCAGCAAATCGTGGCATTCATAGTGATATAATTCACTTGATTACATAACGGTATTCGGATTTACAGAAATTTTAAACAAGTTTCACCGATTAACAACATCAACTAATATTACTGCTGATATTACTGTCGTTTTTATGCCATCGATGTGATAATTATTGCCCTGGGAAATATTTAGTTAAACGTTTCGGCAAACTGTCACTTGGTTCTGTCTAGCTTCACATAAGTTAAGTAAAAGGGGAGACATTCCGAAAGCTCCTACATCCCCAGTATTCATTCAATTTGTATTTTCACCGTTGATCGTTTGTCAGGCGTTTATTTATTCAATTTGTCATCATATAAAAGCCTTTAAAAAACTATAGAACAAACCTTGACAGACTTGTGAAAGTTTAAAATTTCCTAATTTGACCATTGTTTTGATTCTCGGCCGCCATTTTAATTTGTGAAGTAGTGCAAAGCACTCCCAAGTAAAGCGTGGTAAAGACTTGCGACTTATTGATATTGATATCTACTGACTGATAAACTAAAATCATGCCGAATAAAGCATGGCAGCGACGACAAGCACATCGATTAAAATATGCATCTAATCGTAATCAAGCTAATCAAGAAAATGATTCTGGCAATATCGAATGAAAATAGTTCTTTCCCCGCGAAATTGCGGGCTTTTTACTAGTATATATATATATATATATATATATATATATATATATGTTCGACAAATGGATGATGCCAAGTCTGCAAAGATAGATCATCATCAAGCCCTACTGCAACCTCCTCGTGGTGTCGAACGGTAACAGGTCAAGCTGGCCAACTGCAGAGGGCGACAAGAATAGGCAATGGCAAACCATTCTTGTAACTTTGCCGAGTTAACTGCATGAATAAGTCCAAAAAGTTAAACGGTGACAGCGTAAAGGGGAGCATGTTTTCACGGAAGACTGCTGCCTCGCTCGGTTGGGAGCGTGATGTTCGTCAGGTCACACCGAACCGTCAGCCAGTTACTAGGCGAAATAAATTTAACAAATGTGACAAAACCAAAATTGGGACATGGAATGTCAGGACCTGTGCCCAAAAAGGAAAACTAAACAACATTCTGAAAGAAATGAAACGGCTCCAAATAAATATTCTTGGCCTGGCAGAGATGAGATGGAAAGAGCAGGGAACCATGTCAAAACAAGAAAACAACATGACATATAAGATCATATGGAGTGGTGGAACCTCTTTCCAAAAAGGAGTAGGGATGATCTTAGACCAAAAATCAACCAAATTTTACAAAGGGCACGTAGCAATCTCAGACAGAGTTTTGCTGGTTAAGCTAAGAGGACCTGTAGTTGACACCAATATTATTCAAGTTTATGCACCAACAGAAGAGGCGACAGATGCAGATATGACAGAGTTTTACCATTCACTAGACAAAGCAAAACGAATGTGTAAATCACAAGAAGTCCTTATGGTAATGGGGGACCTAAATGCTAAGATTGGCAGAGGCAGAGATGGTGACATAATCGGACCACATGGACTCGGAGACAGAAATGAACGAGGAAACATCTGGGCAGATTGGTGTAGAACAAATAAATTAATGATTTCAAACACCTGGTTTCAACAACACCCAAGAAGAACCTGGACATGGCAATCACCAGGGGACAGAGCAAGGAACCAGATAGACTTTATAGCAGTATCATCAAGATTCAGAAATGGCATATTAAATTGCAAAACCTACCCAGGCGCCGATGTAGACAGTGACCATGTCCCAGTTGTTTGTACAATAAGGATAAAGTTTAAAGCTATTCAGAGAACAGCTGGTAGAATAAAGAGGGATTACAGGTTATGCAAAGACAATGGCATACAAACAAAAATGAGAGAAGAATTTGAAAATG
>NC_088360.1:43289119-43291619 GCF_034508935.2 Berghia stephanieae
GAAGAAGAAGAAGAAGAATTAGACACTAAAAACATTAATACACTTGTGTGAGACCTGACAAAGAGATATACGAGTAGTGTGACCGCACCTCATAAAGGAATGCTGTGAAACTTGAGTCAAGCCATCTCAAAGTGCTATTTACATTCAAATGATCTTCATTATTCTAACACTAATAGCTTGTTTAATACTATAATAAAAAATATAGCGAAAGCTGTTCACTCTTATGACAACCCAAAACATTAACATTAATGTTAAACCCACTGGGGCCATTTGATAATAATTGATAATAATTTAATGTATCTGCAACATGGCGAGAAAGTGTTAATGTTTCTTATGTGTTAGACAACTTAGAATATAGCCAGTTCTTATTTTCAAAATAGCTTTGATACGAGTATATGTTTTTTGTGCGGCCATGTTGTTTTGTGGTATGATTCTCGCGTTCGGATCGAAGGGTCCTGGAATCAAGTCGCTAGGTACTCATTTTACACCCGAGTACGGTGAGAGAATGTGAGTAAAGAGCCGTATACAACGATACAATTTTGCGCTGCTCAGAGCGAGACAAGAACTCAGGGCCTTCCGATCCGAAGACGAGTACCATATCACATAGACCACATAGCCGCACAAATTTTACTTTTATATAAAGCAAGCAGTCACGTCGAACTTTCGTGATTATGGCGAGTCAAAACAATAACAATTAAATTGATAATATCCGATAACGCTTTAGTCATAAAAACACTGCAATTTTTCTGCCGAAACACCTTTTTATCATTTTGGCCCGAAAACGTTTTCTTCAAACATCATTCAGTTGAAATAACGCTCAAAAGATCTAAAAGCCTACAACCCGACATTTCAAAGAAGTTTCAGGTTAGAAAATATTTGTCAAGCGATCACTTCAATATTTGCATATTTGAGGTAAAACTTCTCTGGCCTAAATATGTGTTTTGATAAAGTATGGCAGGCTAGTCTTGACAAGTGTGACACTCAGAAGTAAAACACCGGTCAAGCGTTCAGATGCCATTCTTGACACTTCAGAGTTCAGAGTTATGTCACGGTTTAATGCCTGGTCAGCGCCCAATGAAGACGCATACTTAATCATCATCATCATCATCATCATCATCATCATCATCATCATCATCATCATCATCATCATCATCATCATCATCATCATCATCATCGTCGTCGTCGTCATCATCATCCTCATCTCGTGGATCCCAAATTTGAGAGCTTTTGCCAAGATAAGAGTCATTTAATTCGATCGATATTTGAAGGACGAGTTAACTGGCCAAATTTTAAAATACGTGTCTTTCCAAAGAAAGACAGTTAACCGGTTAAAGATAGTATAATATTACGATGACATAACATTCTTTTATTTTGAAAACCAGATCAAAGCTTGCCTCTGTTGCAATCCTATGATCATTTCATTTATAATTACAAAATGGAATGCATATTTCTAAAGCAGAAGCATACTTTGATGAGGCCAAGAAAGTTTTAAGTTAAAGAATGCATTATTATTAGAATGTGAACACCTATTTTTAGCCGTCTGAAAATTTGCAAATTAGTGGGAAGTATAGCAAAAATAATATCTTGATGGCAAACAATTATTCAATCAATTGTTCCATCGCCTGCTAACTCCTGGCAATGGTTTGATAAACTCGATTTTAATGACTCAATATTCATTTAGAGGGTTCAAGTTGATTTCCATGATGTTGCCGAGTGGAATACAGGTAACAATAGTTTCAAGGCTTGCCAAGAATTCACAACATTCCGTTCGTTTTATGATTAACGTCCAGGAAACTATTAAAGGCAATTTACCGCAGATCAATATACAATTTTGAGCGTTTTCGCCAACATAGAAAACTCTGTTCGTGAAATTATCATCTCACTGTCATGCCAAAGTAAATGAAATTCTTTCTTTCTTTCTTCATTAATTAACGGTTTATAGTGCTATGTGTTGAATCAAAGATCCAAACATTTGGGATTAGTCAATCCAACTGTTTTGGGTAAAATAAAAAGGACACGCCCACCGCCTGCTTTACATATCTCACATCCAGAAACAGACAGTTTTCAACAAGTCAGATATATTTTCTAGTTTTTCGTGCGTAAAGCATACGTTAACCCAACATCCGATATTTTTTTAACAAAAAGAGAGCAGTGAAAACTGCAACTGCTTCCAATGGAAATATATTGTTCGGTAACTTTTTAAGAAAAAGTATAACTTCAAAGAAATTACGCCATGCTTTAAAGGATCCAAAATTAGTGTGAGAATATTTCTTTAGCTATTAAAAGATATTTCATCTTTTCTTTTTAAATCTATTTTTGAAAAAAATCAAACAAATTCTTAAAATCAACTCAGCCAAAATAAAACGAAGAGATCATTTTACAAAAGAAAGTTTTAAAAAATGAGGGTGAGACATACGTGTAAAATCTCTATCAATCTTTTATTCATAAGAAATATTTCCAAGGATATATTAAAAAATATCTTTGCCTCACCACACACGAA
>NC_088360.1:43296619-43299119 GCF_034508935.2 Berghia stephanieae
TTTCGGATCAGTAGGTCCTGGGTTCGAGCCTCGCTCGACGCATAGTTGAGTCCTTGAAAAAGATTATTTACTCACATTCTCTCACCGTCCTCATGTGTAAAACAAGTACCTGGCCGTTAACAGCGTTGTCTCTGTCTGAAAAAATGTAATATCGCCTAACAGGCGTCATGTCTCGTCGTATATGTTAAGTCAAGCTGTTGACCAGGGACCCCTCGTAAATCGCTTTGAACACGTTTAGTGCTATATAAAATCTCAATTTATTATTATGATTTATTATTATACTAAGCGCCACTACAAAGCGGAACTCGAACCAAGGACCTACCTGCCAGAAAGCGGGCGTCCTATCACGACCAAAAAGACACAAATGTATTTATAGGCTTTTGCCAGTGATTCAGATCGTTTGATGACAACGCTAAAAACGTAAAGGAAAGAGAACACGTGGTAGATCTAAATACAATCAGCACAACATGTTTATTAATGAACATCCAAGACCCAATATCACTTATGCAACATTTAATTCTATCCTTTCTTCTTTTCGTTTTTTCATCAGCCTATGTGTATTTACCAGGACCAAAGTAGATAATAGCCCAATATTTGCCACCCAGCAAATGGGTTTTCTATTCCCAAGACCCCTGGTCAGCGTAATCTCCAGACCTTTTCTAAAATGAGAATCTTAAATGAGAGAAATAAATAAAAATGCCCCAATGGTAATTCGATTGACATTCTACTGTGGCCTCTGTTGGTAATTTGACTGACACTCTGTATCCTCTGTCCTTATATTGACGATGGTAATAAATGTAACAAGTAAGAAAATTAAAAACAACAAAATATAACCTTCGTTATCTTCCCGTCAGATATCACGGTTTGCAGTGGGAGGTGGAGACCAAAGACAACTGGTTCATTAAAATGGTATTCCTTAGAAAAAGAAATTAGCAGTGATGAAAAGTGTGATGTAAAAGAAACTGGTTCTAATTTCATTGGAATTGTATCCTCTCTCTTGAGGACTGGATACACACATTGTGTCAGTGATCTTCTGGTTTCAGTGATTGATGTTGTCTATTTTTTCTAGTCTAAATACTTGCTGGTCGTCAATAAATATCAGCCATCACAGCTCTTTTATGTCCAGTAATCTTAAGAATCTGCTCAGGCATCCTGCTACTGAAATAGTTATATCACTTTTATGTAACCTATTCATTATTTGTACTCCGAAGGATTGGTTACATACAAACTCGGAATCAAAAGAGTAGAGAGTTTGATGTCACGAATTTTCTTCCCTAACATGACAAAGTTCTAGACAAGTTTGGTACTTATCTTTCTATATTCCTAATGATTTAAATATACACCTTCGGAGTGCATACAATATTCATAAATCACATATAAAATATAGCATTATCATAAAACACCTTGATAACCACAACGTGCTGACTGGTGTCCAATATGGCTTCCGCAAACATCGTTCATGCGAGGCACAATTGATCACGATTAAGCTAATTTGTTTCCTCAACAACTCAATCTGACGTTAACCAGTAAACTGTCATAATATGGTATTTAAAAAATTGGCCAGAAAACTTGTCCTTCAATTATAGATCGATTTAAATGACCCTCATCTTAGCAAAAACTCTCAAACCTGGGATCTCGCTTTATGAGTTTTTATCAAGATGAGGGTCACTTAAATCGATCGATATTTTAAGGAGGAGCTTTTTCTAGCCACATTTTTTAAATACGTCTTTTTCCAAAGTATGGCCGATTACTGGTTAAAAAATCGCAAGTCTCATGCATTTCAAATGGGATTCCCACTGCGCTGAAGCCCCAATTGTGTTGTTGTCATCAAAGATATCCATCTGAACAAAGACTACAGATGGCCATTTGATGTATCCATGGAAATTGGAAACTCAAGAGGAGGTAATTAAAAATCTAAATAAAAGCAGGTAGGCAACTTCCTCCTCCTTCTCCTTTCTTCTTCTTCTTCTTCTTCTTCTTCTTCTTCTTCTTCTTCTTCTTCTTCTTCTTCTTCTTCTTCTTTTTCTTCTTCTTCTTCTTCTTCTTTTTCTTCTTCTTCTTCTTCCTCTTCTTCTCAAAAAGCAAACTATCGAACCCCCCCCCCCCCATAACAAAAAGAAATAAAACAAAACAAAAACGTCAATTTGATAATTCTTTTCATTTTGACTCTATAGTCAAATATATTCATCTTGTTTGTTCTGACATTATACATAAATGTAGAGATTGTGGTTGACATATTGTTTACGATTCTAATAATTGTTTAATCTTTTGATTGATTAAGTATTGTACACGAATGCTGTGAGAAATTGACAAGATGCTTCCTGCTGGAGTTGGGAGGAATTATTAGATGAATGTAAAACAGCTTGAGCTCTTATACAGCGCAATATCCACTAAATTAAATGTGCTCAAAGCGCTTTACAAGGGGTCCCTGACCAACAGCAACAGTTAACACGTAGAACGAGACATAACGCCTGTTTGGCGATATTACAACATTTTCCGA
>NC_088360.1:43301619-43306619 GCF_034508935.2 Berghia stephanieae
ATACACGGCCAACAAAGAGGCGAGGATCAGGATAGATGCTACCGCACTCTGGAAAAACACATATTAAAAAAATTGGCCAGAAAACTCTTTCTTCAAATATAGATCGATTTAAATGCCTCTCATCTTGGCAAAAACGCTCAAACCCGGGACTCTAGGCCGGGTATGAGAGTTTTTGCAAAGATGAGAGTCATTTAAATCAATCGATATTTGAAGGACGAATATTTTGGCCAAATTTTAAATAAATGTTTTTACCAGCGTACGGAAGTTACTTGTTAATACCCGGATGGTTGGGTGATAAGATTGTTCCATAAGTCACAGAGTTTTGACAGAGTTCAGCCATATCTACGTCATCTGTATTTGGCTTCATGGCCCAAAATCAATAGCCGCATGATGGAAACGCCTAAGAGTAAACGTTACCATCTCGATTTGCATAAATGAATAACAAGTCAACTGGAAATACTGTGTTCCTCATTCTTAGAATAATGGCTATAATAAATTGATAGTAATATCCTGTCCACTCAAAGGCTCTCCTAAATACTGATAGGCTTCAACAGTCGTGACGTCACTTCCCTCATAATGACGCATAGCAACTTAGTAACCGGTTCTAAACTATCGGAACAATGGCGGACGCCCTTATGAAATACTTCTCCGACGAGCATAAAAGTGTATCCAGATGAGAAAAACATTATAAATCTGATCATGTTTTGACTTTTATACATTCTGATCATATGACATGTGAAAAAGTTCTGGCCGGCATGAAGAATAAAAGTACCGATTTTCTTTGTTTTGAACCAAGATGCTCGTTGCTGGGAGGGCGTGACATCCACCTATTGAATCCTATTTGAACTTGATGATGAATCAACCCACTTCCGAACAATACAAAGGAAAACCAGACATTAACGACTGAATAGGTTATATAAATATATGATGAGGAATGATCGCGGCCAGGCGATGCATGCAAACTTGTATTGCACCGATTCAAATCCATTTCCTGTTAATTTCCGTCTCTTTTATTCTACTATTTCACCTATATTTACTTATCAAAAGAAGTCTCTTTGCGGTTGCAAAGCCAATGAGTCAGAGTCTATCACAGTTTCCAAACAATAAAAAGAGCTGCTAATCTTCGGAGAGGAATCTAGTTTATAGCAAAATATTATTTGTACTACATTTAGGGACTCAGTTTTCCAGTCACTGCTGGTTGGAAAGAGGGTTCATCGAAATTTCTGGACTCGATGATAAGTCAAAACCGGTCGATTTAGATGTGAGACAAGTGCTCTACCGTTTGAGCTATCCAGAGTACCGCCCTCCCCCTTCCCCCTCTTCGGTGGGGGGTGTGTGTGTGTGGGGGGGGGGGGGGGGGGGAGAGGCCAGCTATTCAACCTAAACCTTAAGAGTCTGATATATTCCATCTTTGAAAGATCACCTGGAGTTTTGTAAATACATTTCGTCATCGTAGAGAAACAACGCATTCATCTTAGAATGGATGTCTTACACGTGTGTAACGAATTGGAAAGTTTATTTAACATTACTGTGGTGAGTAAATTCCTGAAATTGAAACCAGACATTCTCCAATTGCAACATTGAATGTTATTTTAAGCCAACAATCTGGCGTTTGGCTTTTAAATTCAGGAACAAGTTCCCTCAGTTAAATCGGAAAATGTGTAAACAGTGTTAGAAATTCAATGCTCTTTGATCAGGTTGGTCTACTGTTTTCTTTTGAACAGATACCGTACCACCTTATGTAATTTTAATGCAGGTAAACACATTTCTTTTTTTACTTTAAGCAAAACAAAGAAGCCAAAGAAAGGCGCTACAATATTTTCTCGTGTAACCACGTCAAGTAGTGTCAAGTATGACAAATGACCTGATTGGTGTCAACAATTGCAAAACTCTTGCTTGCCTTGACGTTGTGTCCTTGAGCAAGGCACTTTGAGCCATTCGGCCCATGGAGCCGGACTTTAACCCGGTTTCTACAGCGTGTACGGACAATAGCTATTGCGTGTTATCCTTTGGATAGGACGCTAGTCTATCGCAAAGTACTTTCCGACAAATCTAGCAAACTCAGCTACCAATTCACTGCTGGGTGGACAGGGAGGTCAGAAAAAAATTCAACTGCACCCGGAATCGATCTCTACCCTTTTGCGTGTGAAGCGAGTGCTCTACCAACTGAGCTATCGGTACCCCAGCTTTATGAATAAACTCGATAAATAAGATTAGGTTGAGAGTCAAAATACTCAGAATCATTTTTTCTTGTTTTATTTTGAAGTCTGAAAACCAAATCTCATTCTCCCCAATGGAGATGTTTATCTTAACTTAAATTTTATAGTTTGAGCTCAAAATTGAGCGTTTAGCATCATTTTCACTAATTGACAAGGTTTAAAGACAATTAAATGTTTTAAATGCGCACATTTCATATTTATTATTCAAATAATCTAATCCAACCAACCAATACAGTCACCCATGGCTATATAATCATCAATGATAGAATAATGCCTTGGTAGTTATATGAGATAATAGACTAGTAAAAGCAAAACAATTTATCGGTACAAAGATTTTCTGTTGTAAACATTTTGTAATGCAATACGATTTCATTGATTAAAAAAAACAAACAAACAAAAAACAAAAAACAATAATAGAATCCATAAAAATTAATTAGCACACTTTCGTTTGTTTGTATCTATCTCAGCCAAGCAGTAACAATGTATGTCTGCAAGCGAAGCCCTAGCCTTCTGGCAATTTTTTAAATCAGATGTTGAAAACAATTGTTGTCTGTGAGATCGTCCTGATTGTGTTATCATTTTCATTATTCCTTTGCTATCCTTCAATCAGCAGACGCCGATTACCTCTTGTTTGGTTTGATATCCTTAATGTAAATATTGCTGCTCGAAGCTCGAAGAAATAAAAATAACAATGTGAAATTGAAAGTAAGCTTCAATTTAATAAACGAAAACAAATAATCGCCATTATCACATATTATCTCATTCATCCTATTTTGTTGATAACGGGGAACCCCGAAACGTCAACATTATCCGCTTTCGTTTATTAAATTGAAGCTTACATTCAACTTCAAAGTATTATATATTTGACATCCTTAGCAAATCTTGATGTATGGTGTTTCGGGCCTAATCAATTTTACCGATTATTTTCCACTTAAGATTTCTGATATCAACATCATTTTACATTGACCATTGTACGGTTTTGTTTCATCTTAAATTGTGTTTCCGTAGTTTAGAGTGTTCATCATCATCAATCTGGAATTCCCTCTCAGTCTTTACCAGAAGCGCTCATACTATTGAGTCTAGACTTGAGACAGAATATTATAGATTACCTATTCCTTAATATTTCAAAATTACATTATTCATATTCCATCGATACCAGTATAACTTAAAGTATCATCTACATTTGAAACATTTTTTTCCTTAAAATTGTAACATTTATTTTTTTAAATTCTCATGTCACTGTCTTGTAAAGCGCCATTGAACACATAAGATTAACATTGACGCATTTAAATGTTATTATTCTGCTCCTCTCCCTAAATCTTAACGCGTAATGATATCAAGTTTAAAATAGTAATTTGTGATGTCAGCTTATCAAACGTTAAATTTCACTAAAATTAAATTAAAAAAAAAAGAAGTAGATGTTGTCTTTTACTCAGAGATGACGAAATCGGAATGATGAGTAGAATAAAAGATTATTACACTCTTGTGTTTTGGAATTCGAATTTTGTTCCCAAAGCGCAATCGCAAGCTCGTGAAGCGGTTAGGAACACGTCAGCAATGTCAAAAAGCAAGAGTGTAAGAATCGTATATTATTATTCCACCCCTCTCATTGAAAGACCCTATCATTTCTTAGTAAATGCGTATCGTTGAATAATGCTTTGAACGCGTTGAATAAAAATGTTATTCAACAATTGCAAAATATTTCGCACATTTTAGTGGTCGCAAGCTCGTCGTGTAATTGGGAACGATAAAAATAACTCGTTTAATAAATACAAAGAGATGAAAGAATCTTAACTTGAGATTTTCTATATAGCGCAAATCTACTAACCGTGCTCAAAGCGCTTTAAAATGAATGGGTCCCTGACAAACAGCAACACGTAACATGTAGAACGAGACATGACGCCTGTTAGGCGATAATACATTATTTCCGACAGAGACAAAGCCATTCACGGCCAGCTACTCATTTTACAGCTGAGTACGATGAGAGAATGTGAGAAATGAGCCTTTTCCAGGACTCAACCATGCGCCAAACGAGGCTCGAATCCAGGACCTTCTGATCCGAAAGCAAGTGTCATACCTCAGGACCACATAGCCTCATATTCCTTTATATTTATCTTGGATCCAACAAAGCCAATTAAATGCCGACCGATCGTGTGCTTATTTATTAGTCTGGGAATCCGAATAGTTATGGTCTCAAACGATTGTGATGGAAAAACTCACATTCCAATGAAAAAAGGATATCTATTATCGCAATGTTAAAACAAGCAGGTAATCAATCCTGCAAATGATATGTGCATACCGGATCAAAAGGGCGGTTAGACACCTCTAAGGCATAACCTTAGAAAAGACATTTTGTGTACGTTTCTTCGTCCCATCGGACATAGACATTAGAATCGGAGGCTCACCTTAGTGTAAAGTTGCGCTGTCTTCCTCCAAAATGGTATTGGCACCTAACAGACTGCATGTCTCTTTTGATAAATTGTATACAGAAAAAAAATCATTCGAACAAAAAGACCAGTGTGAAAGAGAGAGAGAGAGAGAGAGAGAGAGAGAGAGAGAGAGAGAGAGAGAGAGAGAGAGAGAGAGCGAATAGGTCATTATTGCCATTTGTAAACTGCCCAGTTATTACTCCAAGCGCGTCATTGCCTAATAGACTGTATGCCTCTTATGATAAATTGTATGCAAAAAAAAAAACCATTCTAACAAAAAGACGAGAGTGAGTGAGAGAGAGAGGGAGAGAGAGAGAGAGAGAGAGAGAGAGAGAGAGAGAGAGAGAGAGAG
>NC_088360.1:43314119-43409119 GCF_034508935.2 Berghia stephanieae
ATAAATCTTATAAATTAAAACCCAGTTTGTTTTCTTGAGAACAGAATACTATAGCCAAAGATTTTAACATAAATCTTCCTAACAGTGAAAAACGTCTGATTTCATTTCGGCTTGAATTGTTTTTTTGTTTGTTTTTTACTCCATATACCTGTTGATTTATTCTATTAAATCCTGTTTTGCATTCCACGTTTCATGACATTTTGACAAATTAGGGGTCATTTTGGAGTTAAAGTTTCCAAGTCAGAAAGAATTAGAACGGTATTTTGCCTAATCAAGAACAAACAATATATTTTTTTTACCGATAACGGGAATTATCGTACCGAACTAGTACGAGTATCTTATCATTTAAAAGTAACAGGCTAGTAGTAGAAGTAGTAGTAGTAGTACCTTTAAATTCCGTGTAACTTCCATACATATATTTTTCATAGATATATAAACAACATTCATTATTGATTTGACAGTTTTCGGGAATTATCGCTCTTTCAAATTATTAAATATCTAACAGAAATATAAGTGTCATAGTCAAGAATCTAGGCTAGTATAATTATAATATCAACATTCATTTGACATGTTCACTGATATGTATGTCTACGAGGTCATTCATCAAGGTCAATAAGTTACGGTTTTCTGTTTTGAAATTGTATTTTAACACCTTATTCTCATAAGTTAGAAATTTTAACAATTCAAAGTGATAAAATTAATTTAAATATATATCCAAGTGTATTTTGCTTGGAATAAATAAGAAAGGAGGTGTTTTGAAAAATGTTCATTACTCTAAGTAAGATTATCTAATCATGAATATGATATTGAAATATACCATGTCATTTTTGTATCAACGTCAAGAGTTATTTCATACTCCATGCACATCAATGTTGTGATAGGCGTCTATTTCTCCCTATTATCTTACGTTCTTCCCTCTTGTATAAGAGCAAGCAATTGGATTCAATAGTCTGATGTCACGTCGCCCAGCAACGGCGTGCAGCGGGGTTCTAAACAAAGAAAATTGGTACTTTTTATTCTTTATACTGGCTAGAACTTTACATGTGTCATGTGATCAGAATGTATAAAAGTCAAAACATGATCATATTTATAATGTTATTCTCCTCTGGATACACTTTTATGCTCGTTGGAGAAATATTTCATAAGGTCGTCCGCCATTGTTCCGATAGTTTAGAGCCAGTTACTAAGTCACTATGCGTCATTACGAGGGAAGTGACGTCATGACTGATGAAGCCAATTGCGGGTGTGATCATTGAGTCGATGTGTGAAAGTAATAACAAAACTATGTCTGTACAGTTGACACCATTCGATACAGGTATGAATAAGTACCTTGCCAAGCAGTGTCTGACGTTGAAAGTGTAACTTGACAGAGAGAGCTCTATAACAGACTTATTGCAACAACAACGTATTAAAAGATAAAATAATCTTTTATTGACACCCTTGAGGAATTTGTCTGTATAACCAATCTCTCGAATAACGCCTGTTAGGGGATATTACATTTTTTCGGCCACAGACAACGCTGCTAACGGCCAGGTACTCATTTTACATCTGAGTATTGTGAGAGACTGTGAGTAAAGAGTAAAGAGCCTTTTCTAAGGACTCAACTATGCGCCGCTAGGGACTCGAACCCAGGATCTTCAGATTCGAAGGCGCGTGGCATACCAATAGACCACATAACCGCACAACAAATCCATATACAATATTAAAATGGCTCCAACCTCGCTTAAGATCCTTAAGCATATGGCCTCTATGGAGCACGTTTGACTGGTAATTAGGAAGTCTCACGTTCGATCCCCAGTCTAGCCCGTCATTCGAGCCCGTCATACACACTGCTACATATTATTTTATCCTGAAATTTGCAATTGTTTATTTACAAGTGAAACAATTATCCCGTGACCTATCTATATCCTTTTTAGGTCACTGAACATCTGCTAGACTACTATTCCGACGACAAACAACTGTACCAATCTGTGTCAATCGAGAACAGTCAAGTATGCGCCCCTAATATTCAATATAGTCTCTTTTGATATGAATTAGAAAACTCGGGCTCATAATGCCTTATCTATCCTTGTTTGCAGCAAAGAAAATCACTTTCGCATTTCTACTTTCCCCGTCTAGATCATTGTAATTCTCTTTTGGTTTCCAGCGAAACAAATTTCTAAATTACAGCGCATTGAAAACATTGCAACCCGTATTGTCAGGAGAACTACTGTAAAAACAAAACAATCACTCATAAATCTTCATTGGTTGCCTGTTGACGCAAGTATTACTTATAAAATAGTATGCATTTGCCACCAAATTATCTCTAAAGAAAATAACGAAGTGCCATCCTACCTTACAGTTCATCTTAACATTTGTTCACCTGGGCCCAATTTACGATCGTCTAAGTCGGTATCTTTTAAAAAGAAACCCAAGTGATTCTAAAAGAAAATGGTGAAAGATCTTTTAAATTTGAAGGGCCTCAAATATGGAATAGCCTGCCCAAGGGTATTAGAATTTTAAACTCAAAATATTCTTTGAAAAACATTTTAAAATGTATCTTTTTTAACAAATATAATATTTGCTAATTAGAATCAAGAAATGTTGTGATATAACTTTATTTTTTATAGTCCTATATGTTTATTAGTTTTAAACAATCACAACTAATAATTCATCGTATTATACACTTTTAATGTATATTTATGTCCCTGTTACGTGTTACACATTTTTCATTGTATTTTCATATATCTATAGTCCGGGGAATTAGGCTAAAACCATGCAAATCCAGGTTGAAAACATGAAAATTTGCATGCAGGTTACCAAGATCCATTAAAAACTCATCTGCTATAGAACCATTCTGGCAATCAATCATAACTTTTCGGTTTAAGGCCTTAAATTTTCCCTATTACAGCTATATCAAACAAGGGAAATAACTGCGTAAATACATATATTTTATTCATATTCATTGTATTAGGGGAAATCGGGCTAAAAACGTGCACATTGTGATTGAAAGCAAGAAAGGTGACATACAGGTAGCTAAGACCCATATAAATGACACCTGCTATAGAACCACTCTCGCAATTTATTATAACAGTGCGTTATTAGCACTTTTATTTATCCCTATATAGCAATACTTATCCAAGCATGATAACAACGAGAATACAATGTGCGTTCAATAATTTAAATATATTGTTGACCATTTACAGTAGCAAACAAATGGCTTCGGGTGGGAACAATACAGACAATGGGCGTTTCGGGGGGAAAGCCCTTCGTCAACAAAACAAAATGTCGTAGGAATTATAGCGTGTGTGTATTCCTGGGTGGTTGAAATATGAGATGTTAGCGTCGTGTTATCTAGTTGACGTACTTAAACGTGTCCCATCAGTCCCTGCGAGAAGTTCTTTTTGCCATTGTAATTGTATCTGAATACATGCAAACGCATTCCTTTTTTAGTCATATGTAATATTCTTCCACCCCCCTCTATCACTCTTTCTCTCTCTCTCTCTCTCTCTCTCTCTCTCTCTCTACTTTCTTTCTTTCTTTTAAAGACCCAACGACATTCAATTATGAATTATGAGAATTGCATATTATTGAATACACAAGTAATGCCATAGTTTTAAAACGCTACATTAACTGCACAATGGTTCACCAGCAAGACACGTAACACTTATTTCATACAAAACCATCCGTCAGCACAGAGTAATTTTTGGACAACACAAAACAGTCGCGGGTGCTTTTAGCCGGGAACTCAATTATACCTGAACGAGCAGGCAATTTGTGTGCAGCGCCTTACACAAAGACACAACAGTACATGTAGTACGTACTCCCATTGTCACCATGAGGTCAATAAGATAACGTCAATAGCTTGACACAATGCTGCATCGGAACGATTGATGATTAACATAATGTTAATGGTGATGATGATTATCATGATGATGATGATGATGATGATGATGATGATGGTGGTGGTGACGATAGTCATAGTGTTCTAATACAATTATATAGGTATGCCGACTCCATACTGACATCAAAATGTAGTAGTCCTTCGTAGCCATTTGGTCCACGGAGCCGGAGTTTATCCCGGTTTCTATAGCGCGAACCGGGCAATAGCAATTGCTTGATAACCTTTTCATAGGACGCTAGTCTATCGCAAAGTACTTTCCGCCAGATATAACAGACCCAGCTACCCGGGATCGATCTCGGTCCCTTTGCGTGTGAAGCGAGTGCTCTACCAACTGAGCTATCTTGATTCCCAAGTATCATCAAGTCTGACCAAAATAGTACATAAAATACGTAAAATGATTATTGCAGTATTTTTGGAAAGAAACAATAATTAAGGGCAGGGGGAAATGAGCACTGTCTGTGTCAAAGCTGGTTCCGACATTCAATCGAGCTGTGTTCTGCGAGTCTGTTTGTTTGTTCTTCTGTCCGTCTTTATTAGTGCAGTTGATTCTACTTACTAAATCAGATAAACAAAAATCTATTAATATAGAATTTTTCGCGATAGAAATCCCTCAAAAATATCAAAATTGAATAAAATTAATGATTAAACAATTTGGGTAGTTCGTGAATCGAAAGTTTAGTGAACGTAAAACATCCAGTTTGACGCTAATAATAGTCACCAATCGGAATCCAAGGATGACGTAAATCTTCTTGGGTCGCCTTGCTTTGACTTTTTACACAAAAGGAATGAACGATTTTTTCTTGTTGTCCATTTTAAAACTTTCTTTAAAAACTTGTATCTCAAATAATACTAATCTATAGCATAAATTATAGGATTTATTATATTCTACAACATATGTAATTTTCAAGCTTTCAACCCTAATTTGTACAATTCAAGGTTTATTTGGACCTAATTCCCCCTCCTAATAGACTTATTTACTTTCTTTTTTTTTAATCCATATTTTATTGTAAAGCGCATAGAGCCCTCCACGGGAATATGCTCTATATAAGCGCAATTTATTATTATTATTATTATTATTATTATTATTATTATTATTATTATTATTATTATTATTATTTATTTATTATTATTATTATTTATTTATTTTATTATTATTATTATTATTATATTATTTTATTATTATTATTATTATTATTATTATATTATTATATTATTATTTTTATTATTATTATATTATTATTATTATATTATATTATTATATTATTATTATTATTATTATTATTATTATATTATTATTATTATTATTATTATTATTATTATCATTATTGTTGTTGTTGTTGTTGTTGTTATAACTATCATTATTAAGAGTTAAGGGGGTTCCAATACCTCAGTTGGTAGAGTACTCGCTTCACACGCAAAGTAACCAAAATCGATCCCGGGTGCAGTCGAAATTTATTTTTTCTGGCCCCATGTCCAACTAGATGCGAATGGGTAGCTGGGTCTGTTAGATCTGGCGGAAAGAGCTTTTCGATAGTCTAGCGCCCGATCTAAAGGATAGCAAGAAATTGCTATTGTCCGTTTCAAGAAATAGAACTCCTGCTCTATGGGCCTAATGGTTCTGAAGAACTACTTTTTAAAAGTTATTAATAGTTAAAATGGACTCGAATCATTATTTTCGTGATCTAAAAATACGACTGTACAAAACGATCTGTTGTCCTTCAATGAAAAAAATTATGAATCTACCTAATCTTCCTTATGTAGATTCTGATTATTATTGTTGTTCCAGAGAGCATTACAAAAGAGAAATAAACGAAAAAAGTAATTATCAATTTCTTTTGGCATCTAGACGACAACAATCATAACATCTCAAGGCCATGTCACCACAGCTCCTTATATCCGATGCTTTGTTTCATATCTCGTATTACTTTGTTTATTATTGATTTTGTGGCATCTTGTGATATGTCACTTTATATGTGAACTGTTCCTTCTTAGTGGTTTCCTGTTGTTCACAATATAACGTCCTTGGAAAAATATTTTTATCCACATTTTCTCTCCCCACTCGTTTGTAATATGATAACCTAGCCGGTAACAGCATGGTCTCTGACGACGAAAAAAAAATGGCAATACCTCATCACAGGCGTCATGTCTTCCAGTATTTGCTAAGTAATGCTGTTGACTTGGAACCCCTTTCAAAGCGTTTAAAGCACAGTTAAGGGTATTGCGCTTAATTAAATCTCGCGTTTTTATGAAGGGTTTTCATTTGCAGCATTCTTTATGTTATACTTGTAATGTCTCATTTAAAAACGTGAGTATTTATATAGCGCTATATCCACTAAACGTGCTCTAAACGCTTTACAAGGGGTCCCTGGCTTACAGCATCACTTAACATGTAGGACGAGACCTGACGCCTCTTAAGCGATATTACAATTATTATCCGACAGAGATAACGCCGTTAACTGCAAACTGCTCATTTATCACCTGAGTACGGTGAGGTAATGTGAGTAAATTGTCTTTTCCAAGGACCCAACTATGCGCCGCACAGAGCGGGATTATACCCAGGATCTTCCAATCCAAAGGCGAGTGTTATACAACAAGACCACATGGCCGCACGTACTACGATTTACCTGTCGTTTTAACGACAGAAAGCTTCAGATGGGATATAATTTAACTACGCTCTCTCTCTCTCTCTCTCTCTCTCTCTCTCTCTCTCTCTCTCTCTCTCTCTCTCTCTTGCTTTCTTTCTTTCTATCACAAACACGCAAACACACACACACACACACACACACACACATGCACACATACGCTCTCTCTAAGACCTCCGTGACGTCAACTTCGTTCTACCTATAGGTCACATTATATTAGTCTGACACAGATGACTGAAAGACCAAAGGGTATACAATTACAGATACTGTGCGGCAACCTCGCGACACAGAATGCAGCGCGTTTAGCGAAAAAGCTTAAATATTCATAACATCCACCAGCCGAATTAATGCACAAGATAATGTGTAACCTTGAACGTTTTTAGTCTGATCGATAGAAACTAGTGAGAACTAATCAGAAAAAATGGCTGATTAAAAAAAAGGCCTAATTGACGTCAATTTTCTTCCCTCTATTTGCACATTTCTCATAATAGGTGACCTCGAGATTTATGTGTATAAATGGTATCAATATAGATAATATCCGCTTGGCTAAGAAGTTCGCAACATTGCCATCCGGAAATATAACGGACCAACACATAAAACCATGTTAAACCTTAAACTTTTATAGTCCGGTTAATACAGTTTAGTAAGAATTACTCATAAAATTGGATGGCAAAAAATAAGTACGGTCACCCGTCGCTGCGCTGTGTGGCCTTGAGCAAGTCATCTCGCCTAACTGTGGATTGCTACTGACAAGGAAGGCGATTGATTTGCTTTCCCCGGTTTTGTACGGTCACACGTCTGGTAACAAAATACACCCGAGTTTCGGGTGTCGAAAAACATTCCGTATTAATCACCTAACCGTCTATCAAGAAAGAATATTATTGGACCGATTTCCATAATCTCACTCTTTATTATAATTGTCTTAGTCGACTTATGGGTGGGTCACGCTTTGATTGTCTTGAAAAATTACACATTTAGTAGGCTGGTATTCCCCTCCTTTCAGGGAAACTAACCGCCGTCATTATTATAATTGTCCGAGTGGGCTTAATGGTGGATGAGAAATTCTTTGTTTTGAATAATAACGCATTTGTTCTGCTGGTCTTCCCTTGTTTTCAGTGAGAACTAATCACCTTCATTAATATAATTGTACGAGTGGACTTAAGGGTGGGTCACAAATTGTTTGTTTTGAAAAATTACACACTTGTTCAGCTGGCCATCCTCTATCTTCTATGAAAACTATTCACTCATATTATGATAATTGCCGGAATGGACTTAAGGGTTGTTCACAGTTTAATTGTTTTGAATAATAACGCATTTGGTCTGCTGTTATCCCCTTGTCTTTAGTGATAACTACTCACCTTCATTATTATAATTGTCCAAGTGGACTTAAGGGTGTGTCACAAAATTTTTGTTTTGAAAAATTACACATTTGTTCAGCTGGCCATCCTCGATCTTCAGTGAAAACTATTCACTTTTATTATTATAATTATCCGAATGGACTTAAGGGTTGTTCACAATTAGTTTTTTTTCTTGAAAATTAAATGCACTTCTTGGTCTAGCTGCTGGCATTCTTCTCTTCAGTGAATACTAATCACCCTCATTATTTTATAATTGTCCGAATAAATTTAATGTGGTGTCACAAATTGTTTGTTTTGAAAAATTACGGATTTGGTTCCTAACCATCCCCTCTCTTCAGTGAAAACTAATCACCCTCATGATTATAATTGTCCAGATTGACTTAAGGGTCTTTACAATTTATTTGTATTGAAAAATTACACATTTCTTAGTCTGCTGGCCTTCCCTATCTTCAGTGAATTCAAACCACCGTCATTATTATAATTGTCCAAGTGGACTTAAGGGTGGGTCTAAAAATTCTTTGCTTTGAATAATTACGCATTTGGTCTGCTTGCAATTGCCTGTCTTCAGTGAAAACTATTCACCCTCATATTTTCACTTGTCCAAATGGACTAAAGCGTGGTCTACCTGCCTTCCACTGTCTTCAGTGAAAATTAATCACCTAACCGTAGATCTAGAAACAATATTATTGGCCGACTGCCATAAACTCACTCATAATTATAATTAACTCAGTCGAGTTATGGGTGGGTCACAAATTTATTGTATTGAAAAATTACACATTTGGTAGGCTAGCACTCCTCTCCCTTCAGTGAATACTAATCACCCTCATTATTATAATTGTCTTAGTGGACTTAAGGGTGGGTAACACATTGTTTGTTTTGAAAAATTAAGAATTTTGTCTGCTGGTCAGTGAAAACTAATCACCCTCATTATAATAATTGCCGGAATGGACTTAAGGATTTTCACAATTTGTTTATTTTGAAAATCACGCATTTCTTGGTCTATTGGCAATCTTCTCTTCAAAAAAAAAACTGATAAACCTCCTTATTATAATTGTCCCCGTGGATATAAGGGTGTGTAACAATTTATTTGTTTTGAATAATTAAGCATTTGGACTGCTGTTATTCCCTTTTCTTTAGTGAGAATTAATCACCTTCGTTATTATAATTGTCCGAGTGGACTTAAGGCTGGGTCACAAATTGTTTGTTTTTGAAAAATTACGCATTTGTTCAGCTGGCCATCCTCTCTCTACCTTCTGTGAAAACTATTCACTTTCATTATTATAATTGCCCGAATGGACTTAAGGGTTGTTCAGAATTTTATATTTTGAAAAATTACGCATTTCTTTGTCCTGGCCTTCTTTTCGTCAGTGAATAATTATCACCCTCATTATTTTATAATTGTCCGAACAGACTTAAGGTTGTGTCACATATTCTTTGTTTTGAATATTTACACATTTGGTTGCTGGCCACCCTTCTCTTCAGTGAAAACTAATCAGCCTCATAATTTCAATTGTCCGCATGGACTTAAGGGTGGTCTACCTGCCTTCTCCTGTCTTCAGTGACAATTAATCACATATCCGTCGGTCTAGAAACAACATGATTGGTCCGATTGCGATGAAATTTCCTCTCATTATTATAATTGTCCGAGTCGTCTTATGGGTTGGTCACAATTTGATTGTGCTAAAAAATTACACATTTGGTAGGCTGACAAGCCCCTCCCTTCAGTGAATACGGATCACCGTCATAAGGGTGGACTTAAGGGTGGGTCACAAATTCTTTGCTCTGAATAATGAAGCATTTTGTCTGCTGACAATCCATTATCGTCAGTGAAAACTAATCACCCTCATTATTATAATTGTAATAGTGGACTTAAGGGTGGGTCACAAATTCTTTGCTTTGAATAATAAAGGATTCGGTCTGCTGACAATCCCATATCGTCAGTGAAAACTAATCACCCTCATTATTATAATTGTCCGAGTGGACTTAAGGATGGGTAACAAATTCTTTATCTTTAAAATATTACGCATTTTGTCGGCTGCCAATCCCATATATTCAGTGAAAACTAATCACCCTCATTATTATAATAGTCCGAGTAGACTAAATGGTGGGTCACAAATTGTTTTTGTTTTGTTTTTTGTTTGGTTTTTTGAAAAATTACACATTTGTTCTGCTGGCCATCCTCTATCTTCAGTGAAAACTAATCACCCTCATTATTATAATTGTCCGAGTGGACTTAAGGATGGGTAACAAATTCTTTATCTTTAAAATTTACGCATTTTGTCGGCTGCCAATCCCATATATTCAGTGAAAACTAATCACCCTCATTATTATAATAGTCCGAGTAGACTAAATGGTGGGTCACAAATTGTTTTTTTGTTTTTTTTTTTGTTTGGTTTTTTGAAAAATTACACATTTGTTCTGCTGGCCATCCTCTATCTTCAGTGAAAACTATTCGCTCTCAATATAATAATTGCCGGAATGGAGTTAATGGTCATTCACAATTTGTCTATTTAAAAAAAACGCATTCTTTGGTTTGCTTGCCTACTTCTCTTCAGTGAATACTGATCACCCTCCTTAAAATATAATTGTCCGCGTGGGCTTTAGGGTGTGTCAAAAATTCTTTGTCATGAAAATTTACGCATTTGGTTGCTGGCCACCCTCTCTCTACAGTGAACTCTATTCACCCTAATAATTTCAATTGCTCGAATGGACTTAAGGGAGGGAGGTCTCACTGCCTTCTCCTGTCTTCAGTGAAAATTAATCACATAACGGTCGATCTAGAAACAACATAATTGGTCCGATTGCCATGAATTTTTCTCTCATTTTTATTAATTGTGAGTCGTCTTATGGGTGGGTCACAATTTGATTGCGTTGAAAATTACACATTTGGTAGGCTGGCATTCCCCTCCCTTCAGTGAATACGGATCGCCGTCATATTTATAATTGTCGTGTGGACTTAAGGGTGGGTCACAAAATCTTTGCTTTGAATAATACCTTTATTATTCGGATTCGGTCTGCTAGACAATCCCCTATCGTCAGTGAAAACTATTCACCCTCATTATTATAATTGTCCTAGTGGACTTAAGGATGGGTAACAAACTCTTTATTTTGAAAAATTACGCATTTTGTCGGCTGCCAATCCATATCTTCAGTGAAAACTAATCACCCTCATTATAATAATTGCCAGAATGGACTTAAGGGTTTTTCACAATTTGTTTGTTTTGAATAATTGTTGGCAATCTTCTTTTCAGTAAAAACTGATCAACTTCCTAATTATAATTGTCCCCGTGGATATAAGGGTGTGTCACAATTTATTTGTTTGGAATAATTACGGATTTCGTCTGCTGGTATCCCCTTGTCTTTAGTGAGAACTAGTCACCTTCATTATTATAATTGTCCGAGTAGACTTAAGGGTGGGTTACATATTGTTTGTTTTGAAAAATTACGCATTTGGTCAGCTGACAATCCCCTATCTTCAGTGAAAACTAATCACCCTCATTATTATAATTGTCCGAATGGACTTAAGGGTTGTGCACAATTTGTTTATTTTGAAAAATAACATATTTCTTGGTCTGCTGGCCTTCTTCTCTTCTGTGAAAACTGATCACCCTGATTACTATAATTGTCCGCGTAGATTCTAGGATGTGTCCAAATTCTTAACTTTGAATAATTACGCATTTGGTTGCTGGCCATTCCTTCTCTTCAGTGAAAACTAATCACCCTCATTATTTTATAATTGTCCGAATAAATTTAATGTGGTGTCACAAATTGTTTGTTTTGAAAAATTACGGATTTGGTTCCTAACCATCCCCTCTCTTCAGTGAAAACTAATCACCCTCATGATTATAATTGTCCAGATTGACTTAAGGGTCTTTACAATTTATTTGTATTGAAAAATTACACATTTCTTGGTCTGCTGGCCTTCCCCTATCTTCAGTGAATTCAAACCACCGTCATTATTATAATTGTCCAAGTGGACTTAAGGGTGGGTCTAAAAATTCTTTGCTTTGAATAATTACGCATTTGGTCTGCTTGCAATTGCCTGTCTTCAGTGAAAACTATTCACCCTCATATTTTCACTTGTCCAAATGGACTAAAGCGTGGTCTACCTGCCTTCCACTGTCTTCAGTGAAAATTAATCACCTAACCGTAGATCTAGAAACAATATTATTGGCCGACTGCCATAAACTCACTCATAATTATAATTAACTCAGTCGAGTTATGGGTGGGTCACAAATTTATTGTATTGAAAAATTACACATTTGGTAGGCTAGCACTCCTCTCCCTTCAGTGAATACTAATCACCCTCATTATTATAATTGTCTTAGTGGACTTAAGGGTGGGTAAACACATTGTTTGTTTTGAAAAATTAAGAATTTTGTCTGCTGGTCAGTGAAAACTAATCACCCTCATTATAATAATTGCCGGAATGGACTTAAGGGTTTTCACAATTTGTTTATTTTGAAAAATCACGCATTTCTTGGTCTATTGGCAATCTTCTCTTCAAAAAAAAAACTGATAAACCTCCTTATTATAATTGTCCCGTGGATATAAGGGTGTGTAACAATTTATTTGTTTTGAATAATTAAGCTTTTGGACTGCTGTTATTCCCTTTTCTTTAGTGAGAATTAATCACCTTCGTTATTATAATTGTCCGAGTGGACTTAAGGCTGGGTCACAAATTGTTTGTTTTTGAAAAATTACGCATTTGTTCAGCTGGCCATCCTCTCTCTACCTTCTGTGAAAACTATTCACTTTCATTATTATAATTGCCCGAATGGACTTAAGGGTTGTTCAGAATTTTATATTTTGAAAAATTACGCATTTCTTTGTCCTGGCCTTCTTTTCGTCAGTGAATAATTATCACCCTCATTATTTTATAATTGTCCGAACAGACTTAAGGTTGTGTCACATATTCTTTGTTTTGAATATTTACACATTTGGTTGCTGGCCACCCTTCTCTTCAGTGAAAACTAATCAGCCTCATAATTTCAATTGTCCGCATGGACTTAAGGGTGGTCTACCTGCCTTCTCCTGTCTTCAGTGACAATTAATCACATATCCGTCGGTCTAGAAACAACATGATTGGTCCGATTGCGATGAAATTTCCTCTCATTATTATAATTGTCCGAGTCGTCTTATGGGTTGGTCACAATTTGATTGTGCTAAAAAATTACACATTTGGTAGGCTGACAAGCCCCTCCTTCAGTGAATACGGATCACCGTCATAAGGGTGGACTTAAGGGTGGGTCACAAATTCTTTGCTCTGAATAATGAAGCATTTTGTCTGCTGACAATCCATTATCGTCAGTGAAAACTAATCACCCTCATTATTATAATTGTAATAGTGGACTTAAGGGTGGGTCACAAATTCTTTGCTTTGAATAATAAAGGATTCGGTCTGCTGACAATCCCATATCGTCAGTGAAAACTAATCACCCTCATTATTATAATTGTCCGAGTGGACTTAAGGATGGGTAACAAATTCTTTATCTTTAAAATTTACGCATTTTGTCGGCTGCCAATCCCATATATTCAGTGAAAACTAATCACCCTCATTATTATAATAGTCCGAGTAGACTAAATGGTGGGTCACAAATTGTTTTTGTTTTGTTTTTTGTTTGGTTTTTTGAAAAATTACACATTTGTTCTGCTGGCCATCCTCTATCTTCAGTGAAAACTAATCACCCTCATTATTATAATTGTCCGAGTGGACTTAAGGATGGGTAACAAATTCTTTATCTTTAAAATTTACGCATTTTGTCGGCTGCCAATCCCATATATTCAGTGAAAACTAATCACCCTCATTATTATAATAGTCCGAGTAGACTAAATGGTGGGTCACAAATTGTTTTTTTGTTTTTTTTTTTTGTTTGGTTTTTTGAAAAATTACACATTTGTTCTGCTGGCCATCCTCTATCTTCAGTGAAAACTATTCGCTCTCAATATAATAATTGCCGGAATGGAGTTAATGGTCATTCACAATTTGTCTATTTAAAAAAAACGCATTCTTTGGTTTGCTTGCCTACTTCTCTTCAGTGAATACTGATCACCCTCCTTAAAATATAATTGTCCGCGTGGGCTTTAGGGTGTGTCAAAAATTCTTTGTCATGAAAATTTACGCATTTGGTTGCTGGCCACCCTCTCTCTACAGTGAACTCTATTCACCCTAATAATTTCAATTGCTCGAATGGACTTAAGGGAGGGAGGTCTCACTGCCTTCTCCTGTCTTCAGTGAAAATTAATCACATAACGGTCGATCTAGAAACAACATAATTGGTCCGATTGCCATGAATTTTTCTCTCATTTTTATTAATTGTGAGTCGTCTTATGGGTGGGTCACAATTTGATTGCGTTGAAAATTACACATTTGGTAGGCTGGCATTCCCCTCCCTTCAGTGAATACGGATCGCCGTCATATTTATAATTGTCGTGTGGACTTAAGGGTGGGTCACAAAATCTTTGCTTTGAATAATACCTTTATTATTCGGATTCGGTCTGCTAGACAATCCCCTATCGTCAGTGAAAACTATTCACCCTCATTATTATAATTGTCCTAGTGGACTTAAGGATGGGTAACAAACTCTTTATTTTGAAAAATTACGCATTTTGTCGGCTGCCAATCCATATCTTCAGTGAAAACTAATCACCCTCATTATAATAATTGCCAGAATGGACTTAAGGGTTTTTCACAATTTGTTTGTTTTGAATAATTGTTGGCAATCTTCTTTTCAGTAAAAACTGATCAACTTCCTAATTATAATTGTCCCCGTGGATATAAGGGTGTGTCACAATTTATTTGTTTGGAATAATTACGGATTTCGTCTGCTGGTATCCCCTTGTCTTTAGTGAGAACTAGTCACCTTCATTATTATAATTGTCCGAGTAGACTTAAGGGTGGGTTACATATTGTTTGTTTTGAAAAATTACGCATTTGGTCAGCTGACAATCCCCTATCTTCAGTGAAAACTAATCACCCTCATTATTATAATTGTCCGAATGGACTTAAGGGTTGTGCACAATTTGTTTATTTTGAAAAATAACATATTTCTTGGTCTGCTGGCCTTCTTCTCTTCTGTGAAAACTGATCACCCTGATTACTATAATTGTCCGCGTAGATTCTAGGATGTGTCCAAATTCTTAACTTTGAATAATTACGCATTTGGTTGCTGGCCATTCCTTCTCTTCAGTGAAAACTAATCACCCTCATAATTTCAATTGTTCGAATGGCCTAAAGCGTGGTCTACCTGTCTTCGCTTGCCTTCAGTGAAAATGAATCACCTAGCCTTCGATCAAGAAACAACATTATAGGTCAGATTTCCATAAACTCACCCATTATTTTAATTGTCTGAGTCGTCTTATGGGTGGGTCACAAAGTGATTGTATTGAAAGATTATTCATTTGGTAGGCTGGCATTCAACTCCCTTCAGTGAATACTAACCATCATCATATTATAATAGTCAGAGTGGGTCACAAATTCTTTGTTTTGAAAAATTACACATTTTATCTGCTGCCAATCCCATATCTTCAGTGAAAACTAATCACCCTCATTATAATTATTGCCGGAACGGACTTAAGGTTTTTTCACAATTTGTTTATTTTGAAAAATCACGCATTTCATGGTCTGTTGGCAATCTTCTCTTCAGTAAAAACTGATAAAGCTCCTTATTATAATTGTCCCCGTGAATATAAGGGTGTGTAACAATTTATTTGTTTTGAATAATTACGCATTTGGTCTGCTGGTATCCCCTTGTCTTTAGTGAGAACTAGTCACCTTCATTATTATAATTGTTCGAGTGGACTTAAGGGTGCGTCACAAATTGTTTGATTTGAAAAATTACGCATTTGGTCAGCTAGCAATCCCCTATCGTCAGTGAAAAGTATTCACCCTCATTAATATAATTGCCCAAATGAACTTTAGGGCTGTGCACAATTTGTTTATTTTGAAAAATAACGTATTTCTTGGTCTGCTGGCCTTCTTCTCTTCTGTGAATACTGATCACCCTGATTAGTGTAATTGTCAGCGTAGATTCTAGGATGTGTCCATATTCTTAACTTTGAGAATTTGCATATGGTTGCTGGCCATCCCTTCTATTCAATTCGATGGCCATCCCTTCTATTCAAGTCCTAATGGACTTAAGGGTTGTTCACCATTTTTTTTATTTTAGAAAATTACACATTTCTTGGTCTCCTGGCCTTCTTCTCTTTAGTGAATACTGATCACCCTCCTTAATATAGTTGTCCACGTGGACTTAAGGGTGTGTTACAAATTCTTTGTTTTGATTAATTACGCACTTGGTTGCTGGCCATCCCTCCTCTTCATTGAAAACTAATCACCCTCATAATTTCAATTGTTCGAATGGACTAAAGCGTGGTCTACCTCCCTTCTCTTGTCTTCAGTGGAAACAATTAACGCTCATTATAATAATATCCCGAATGGAGTTAATGGTTGTTCACATTTTGTTTATTTTGAGAAATTACGCATTTCTTGGTCTGTTAGTCTTCTTCTCTTCAATGAATACTTATTTTATAATTGTCCGAATAGACTTAAGGGTTTATCACAAATTCTTTGTTTAGCTGTCTATCCCCTCTCTTCAGTGAAAACTAATCAGCCTCATAATTTCAATTGTCCGAAAGGACGATTGGTCTACCTGCCTTTCGCTGTCTCAAGTGAACATTAATTACAAAACCATCGATCTTGAAACAACATTATTGGTCCGATTGCCATAACCTTTTCTCATTATTATAATTGTCTGAGTCGTCTTATGGGTGGGTCACATATTGATTGTGTTGAAAAATTACACGTTTGGTAGGCTGGTTTTCCCCTCACTTCAGTGAATACAAACCATCGTCATTATTATAATTGTCCGAGTGGACTTAAGGGTGGGTCACAATTTTTTTTGTTCTGAATAATTACACATTTGGTTTGCTGGAAATCCCCAATCGTCAGTGAAAACTAATCACCCTCAATATTATAATTGTCCTAATGGACTTAAGGGTTGTGCACAATTTGTTTATTTTGGAAAATAACACATTTCTTGGTCTGCTGGCCTTCTTCTCTTCTGTGAATACTGATCACCCTCGTATTATAATTGTCCGAATAGACTTAAGGGTGTGTCACAAATTCTTGGTTTGAATAATTACGCATTTGGTTGCTGGTCATCCCATCTCTACAGTGAAAACTGATCACCCTCATAATTTCAATTGTCCGAATAGACTTCAGTGAAAATGAATCACATAACCGTCGATCTAGAAACAATATTATTGGTCCGATTTCCATAAACTCACTCATTATTATACTTGTCTGAGTCGTCTTATGGGTGGGTCACACGTTGATTGTATTGAAAAATTACACATTCCGTAGGCTGGCATTCTTCTTCCTTCAGTGAATACTGGTCACCGTCATTATTATAATTGTCCGTGTGGACATGAGGGTGGGTCACAAATTGTTTGTTTTAAAAAATTACGCATTTTGTCTGCTGGCCATCCCTTTTTTCTTCAGTGAAAACAATTCACTCTCATTATAAGAATTGCCAGAATGGACTTAAGGGTGTTCACAATTTGTTTATTTTGAAAAATTTCACATTTCTTGGTCTGTTGGTCTTCTTCTCTTCATTAAATACTTATCACCCACATTATTTTATAATTGTCCGAATAGACTTAAGTGTGTATCACAAATTCTTTGTTTTGCTGTTCATCCCCTCTCTTCAGTGAAAACTAATCAGCCTCATAAATTTAATTGTCCGAATGGACTTATGGATGGTCTATATGCCTTTCTCTGTCTCCAGTAAAAATTAATCATGTAATCGTCCATCTAGAATCAACATTATTGGTCCGATTGCCATGAGCTCTCCTCTCATTATTATAATTATCCGAGTGGACTTAAAGGTAAGTCCCAAATTGTTTATTTTGAAAAATTACACATTTGGTAGGCTGGCATTCCCCTCCCTTCAGTGAATACTGATCACCGTCATAATTATAAGTGTCGTGTGGACTTTAGGGTGGGTCATACATTCTATACTTTGAATAATGAAGCATTTGGTCTGCTGACAATCCCCTATCGTCAGTGAAAACTATTCACGCCCAATAATATAATTGCCCTAGTAGACTGAAGGGTGGGTAACAAATTCTTTGTTTTGAAAAATTACGGATTTTGTCTGCTGCCAATCCCATATCTTCAGTGAAAACTAATCACCCTCATTATTATAATTGTCCGAATGGACTTAAGGTAAGTCCCAAATTGTTTGTTTTGAAAAATTAGGCATTTGAACTGCTGGCCATCCTCGATCTTCAGTTAAAACTATTCACACTCAATATAATAATTGCCAGAATGGACTTAAGGGGCGGTTTGGGTCTTTTCTAAAAAAAATTTAATAACCTATATTGGGCGGTTTTAATCATTCTGTATCATCAATATAGGTTAAAAAACAACATTTATGGTGAAAAATTTTAATTATCTGTGTTCATAGCCATTTTGCGATCTAATTTGGGGTATGACATCAAAAAATATAACAATCTTGTGGTAAACGTTCCACAAAAACTAATGAAGGAATGACCTCCATATTCTTCCCTCTTGTCAACATTGTACCATAGTGTGTCACCATAGAGAGATTTTACGGCTTTAGCTTATGGAATTTTTATTAGATCATTACAAAGTTGAGAATCAAAATGTTATGACAAAATTGATGTAAAAAATTCAGATTTAGGATTATAATTTAAAATTCACAAATCTTATCCAAAAAATCTCTCTATGGTGACATAATACATTATCTCTGTGATAACTGTGGACATTTTCAGACAATTCCATTGAATAGATTCTGAGAAACGTTTGACACAGTTTCCCATACCCTTAGAAAAATGGCATATTGAGAAAATAGCAAAATGGCTTCCGGTTTTTCACACATTTCTTACTACCTGTACCATTTTCGACTGTGTATTTCATACCTTTATAGTCTACTTTAAGAATTTGGACTTCAATTATATTATTTCTAAGATAATAAAATATGATTTTCCACCAAAATCTCAAAATCAAATTTTTGAAGGATTTTCCTCATAATTAGACCCAAACCGCCCCCTAAGGGTTGTTCACAATTTGTTCGTTTTGAATAATTGTTGGCAATCTTCTTTTCAGTAAAAACTGATCAACCTCCTAATTATAATTGTCCCCGTGGATATAAGGGAATGTCACAATTTATTTGTTTGGAATAATTACGGATTTCGTCACTGGTATCCCCTTGTCTTTAGTGAGAACTAGTCACCTTCATTATTATAATTGTCCGAGTGGACTTAAGGGTGTGTCACAAATTGTTTGTTTTGAAAGTTTACGCATTTGTTCAGCTGGCAATCCCCTATCTTCAGTGACAACTAATCACCCTCATTATTATAATTGTCCGAATGGACTTAGGGGTTGTGCACAATATGTTTATTTTGAAAAATACTATATGTCTTGTTCTGCTGGCCTTCTTCTCTTCTGTGAATACTGATCACCCTCATTAATTTATAATTGTCCTAACAGACTAACGGGTGTGTCACAGATTCTTTGTTTTGAAAATTCACGCATTTGGTTGCTGGCCATCCCCCTATATTCAGTGAAAACTAATCACCCTCACTATTATAATTGTCCGAGTGGACTTAAGGATGGGTAACAAATTCTTTGTTTTGAAAAATTATGCATGTTGTCTGCTGGCAATCCCCTATCTTCAGTGTAAACTAATCTCTCTCAATATTATAATTGTCCTGGTGGACTTAAGGGTGGGTTACAAATTCTTTGTTTTGAAAAATTACGTTTTTTGTTTGCTGCCAATCCCATATCTTCAGTGATAACTAATCACCGTCATTATTATAATTGTCCGACTAGACTTAAGGGTGGGTCACACATTGTTTGTTTTGAAAAATTATGCATTTTCTCTGCTGGCATTCCTATATCTTCAGTGATAACTATTCACTCTCATTATAATAATTGATGGAATGGACTTAAGGGTTGTTCACAATTTGTTTATTTTGAAAAAAATTACGCATTTTTTGGTCTGCTGGCATTCTTCTCTTCGTTGAATACTGATCACCCTTATTATTATAATTGTCCGCGTGGATATAAGAGTGTTTCACAAATTCTTAGCTTTGGATAATAATGCATATGAAAGCTGGACATCCCCTCTCTTTAGTGAAAACTATTCACTTTCATTATTATAATTTCCCGAATGGACTTAAGGGCTGTTCACCATTGGTTTTGTTTTATTTCTTGGAAAAATTACACACATGAATACTGATCAACCTCATTATTTTAAAATTGTTCGAATAGATTTAAGGGTGTATCACAAAAAAAAAATCTTTGTTTTGAATAATTACGCATTTAGTTGGTGGCCATCCCCTCTCTTCGGTGACAACTTGACACCCTCATTATTATAATTGTCCGAAATGACTTAAGAGTGGTCTACCTGCCTTCCCCTCTCTTTAGTGATCACTAATCACCCAACCGTCTATCTACAAAAAATATTATTGCTCCGATTGCCAAAAACTTTCCTCACTCATTATTATTATTGACTGAGTTGACTTAATGGATTTTACAATTCATTTGTCTTGAAAAATTACGCATTTCTTGGTCTCTTCAGTAAATACTAACCACCGTCATTATTATAATTGTCCGAGTGGACTTAAGGGTGGGTAACAAATTCTTTGCTTTGAATAATTACGAATTTGGTCTCCTTGCAATTGCCTATCTTCAGTGAAAACTAATCACCCTCATAATTTCAATTTTCAGAATGGACTTAAGGGTGCTCTACCTGCCTTCCACTGTCTTCAGTGAATATTAATCACTTAACCGTCGATCAAGAAACAATATTATTGGCCGATTGCCATAAATTCACTCATAATTATAATTGTTTGATTCGACTTATGCGTGGGTCATAAATTGATTGTATTGAAAAATTATACATTTGGTAGGCCGGAATTCCCCTCCCTTCGGTGAATATTGTCATTATTATAATTGTCCGAGTGCACTTAAGAGTAGGTCACAAATTCTTTGCTCTGAATAATTACACATTGGTCTGATGGCAATCCCCTATCTTCAGTGAAAACTAATCACGTTCATTAATATAATTGTCCTAGTCGACTTGAGGGTGGTCACAAATTCTTTGCTTTAAACAATGAAGCACTTTGTCTGCTGGCAATCCAATATCGTCGGTGAAAACTAATCACCCTCATTATTATAATTGTCCCAGTGAACTTAAGTGTGGGTTCAAAATTGTTTGTTTTGAAAAATTCCGCATTTTGTCTGTTGGCCATGCTCTATCTTCAGTGAAAACTATTCACTCTGATTATAATAATTGCCAGAATGGACTTAAGGGTTGTTCACAATTTGTTTATTTAGAAAATTTACGCATTTCATGGTCTGTTGGCAATCTTCTCTTCAGTAAAAAATAATCACCCTCATTATTATAATTGTCCGAGTGGACTTAAGGTCACAAAACGTTTGTTTTGAATAATTACACATTTGGTCTGCTGGTATCCCCTTGTCTTTAGTGAGAACTAGTCACCTTCATTATCATAATTTTCCGAGTGGACTTAAGGGTGGGTGACAAATTGTTTGTTTTGAAAAATTACGCATTTGTTCAGCTGGCAATCCCCTATCTTCACTGAGAACAAATCACCCTCAATATTATAATTGCCGAATGGACATAAGGGTTGTGCACAATTTGTTTATTTTGAAAAATAACATATTCCTGGTCTGCTGGCCTTCTTCTCTTCAATGAATACTGATCACCCTCATTAATTTGTAATTGTCCGAGCAGGCTAAAGGGCGTGTCATAGATTCTTTGTTTTGAAAATTTACGCATTTGGTTGCTGGCCATCCCCTATCTTCAGTGAAAACTAATCATCCCCATTAATATATTTGTCCAAGTGTTCTTAAGGGTGGGTACCAAATTCTTTGTTTTGAAAAATTTCGCATTATGTCTAATGCCTATCTCCTATCTTCAGTGAAAACTAATCACCCTCATTATTATAATTGTCCGAGTAGACTTAAGGGTGGGTCACAAAATGCTTGCTTTGAAAAATTACGCATGTTGTCTGCTGGCAATCCCCTATCTTCGGTGAAAAATAATCTCTCTCAATATTATAATTGTCCTGGGGGACTTAAGGGTGGGTAACAAATTCTTTGTTTTGAAAAATTACGTTTTTTGTTTGCTGCCAATCCCATATCTTCAGTGATAACTAATCACCCTCATTATTATAATTTTCCGACTAGACTTTAGGGTGGGCCACAAATTGTTTGTTTTGAAAAAATACGCATTTTCTTTGCTGGCATTCCTCTATCTTCAGTGATAACTATTCACTCTCATTATAATAATTGACAGAATGAACTTAAAAGTTGTTCACAATTTGTTTATTTTGAAAAAAAATACGCATTTCTTTGTCTGCTGGCATTCTTCTCTTCATTGAATACTAATCACCCTCATAATTTCAATTTTCAGAATGGACTTAAGTCCATTCGGACAATTATAATCATGAAGGTGTTCAGTTGTCACTGAAGAGAGGGGATGGCCAGCAACCAAATGCGTAATTATTCAAAACAAAGAATTTGTGACACACCCTTAAGTCCACTCGGACAATTATAATAATGAAGGTGATCAATTCTCACTAAATGAATTGTGAATCACACGTAAATTCACGGGGACAATTATAATAAGGAGGTTGGATAATTTTTACTGAAGAGAAGATTGACAACAGACCAAGAAATGTGTAATTTTTCAAAATAAACAAATTGTGAACAACCCTTAAGTCAATTCTGGCAATTATTATAATTGTTTTCACAGAAGATAGAGGATGGCCAGCAGACAAAATGAATAATTTTTCAAAACAAACATTTTGTGACCCACCCTTAAGTCCACTCGGACAATTAGAATAATGAGGGTGATTAGTTTTCACTAAAGATTAGGGATTGGCACTAGACAATATGCGTGATTATTCAAAACAAATGGATTGTGAAACACCCTTAAATTCACGGGGACAATTATAACAAGGAGGTTGATTAGATTTTACTGAAGAGAAGATTGACAACAGACCAAGAAATCTATAATTTTTCAAAATAAACAAATTGTGAACGACCCTTAAGCCAATTCTGGCAATTGTCATAATGAGAGTGAAATGTTTTCACTGAAGAAAGATGATGGCCAGCAGACAAAATGAGTAATTTTTCAAAACAAACATTTTGTGACCCACCCTTAAGTCCACTCGGACAATTATAATAATGAGGGTGATTAGTTTACACTGAAGATAGGGGATTGGCAGTAGACAAAATGAGTAATTTTTCAAAACAAAGAATTTGTTACCCATCCTTAAGTCCACTCGGACAATTATATTAATGAGGGTGATTAGTTTTCACTGAAGATAGGAGATGGCCAGCAACCAAATGCCTAAATTTTAAAAACACATTATCTGTGACACACTCTTTAGTCTGTTCGGACAATTATAAATTAATGAGGGTGATCGGTATTCACTGAAGAGAAGAAGGCCAGCAGACCACGAAATGCGTAATTTTTCAAAATAAACAAATTGTGGACAACCCTTAAATCCAGTCGGGCAATCATTATGATTAGAGTGATTAGTTTTCACTGACGATAAGGGGTTTCCAACAAACCAAATGTGTAATTATCCAGAACAAAAAAAATTGTGACCCACCCTAAAGTCCACGCCGACAATGGTAATACTCAGGGTGATCAGTATTCACAGAAGAGAAGAAGCCCAGGATATATGTTATTTTTCAAAATAAACAAATTGTGCACAACCCTTAAGTCCATTCGTAGAATTATACTAATGAGGGTGATTAGTTTTTACTGAAGATAGGGGATTGCCAGCTGAACAAATGCGTAATTTTTCAAAACAAACAATTTGTCTCACCCACCCTTCAGTCCACTCGGACAATTATAATAATGGAGGTGACTAGTTTTCACTGAAGATAGGGGATTGGCACTAGACAAAATGCGTAATTTTCAAAACAAAGAATTTGTTACCCATCCTTAAGTCCACTCGGACAATCATATTATTGGGAGTGATTAATTTTCACTGAAACTAGGGGATGGCCAGCAACCAAAAGCGTAAATATTCAAAACAAAGAATTTTTTGTGACACAACCTTCAATCTATTCGGACAATTTTAAAATAATGAGGGTGATCAGTATTCACGTGCTTAATTTTTCCAAAAAAGGACAAACTCCAAAAAATAATTAATTCTGAATAGTTTTCAAGGAATATAGAGGATGGCCAGATGAACAAATGCTTTATTTTTCAAAACAAACAATTTGTGACTCACCCTTAAGTCCACTCGGACAATTATAATAATGAAGGTGATTATTTCTCACTAAACACAAGGGGATACCAGCAGACAAAATGCGTAATTATTCAAAACAAATGGATTGTGAAACACCCTTAAATCCATGGGGACAATTATAATAAGGAGGTTGATTAGATTTTACTGAAGAGAAGATTGACAACAGACCAAGAAATCTATAATTTTTCAAAATAAACAAATTTTGAACGACCCTTAAGTCAATTCTGGAATTATGGAGGATGGCCAGCAGACAAAAGGAGTAATTTTTCAAAACAAACATTTTGTGACCCACCCTTAAGTCCACTCGGACAATTATAATAATGAAGGTGATTAGTTTAAAACTGAAAATAGGCGATTGGCAGGAGACAAAATGCGTAATTTTTCAAAACAAATTATATGTGACACATCCTTTAGTCTGTTCGGACAATTATAAATTAATGAGGGTGATCAGTATTCACTGAAGAGAAGAAGGCCGGCAGACCAAGAAATGCATAATTTTTCAAAATAAACAAATTGTGGACAACACTTAAGTCCAGTCGGGCAATTATTATGATGAGAATGATTAGTTTTCACTGACGATAGGGGGTTTCCTGCAAACCAAATGTGTAATTATCCAGAACAAAATAATTTGTGACCCACCCTAAAGTCCACGCCGACAATGATAATACTCAGGGTGATCAGAATTCACAGAAGAGAAGAAGGCCAGGAAATGTGTTATTTTTCAAAATAAACAAATTGTGCACAACCCTTAAGTCCATTCGGACAATTATAATAATGAGGGTGATTAGATTTTACTGAAGATAGGGGATTGCCAGCTGAACAAATGCGTAATTTTTCAAAAAAAAAACAATTTGTCACCCACCCTTCAGTCCACTCGGACATATATAATAATGAAGGTGACTAGTTCTCACTAAAGACAAGGGCATACCAGCAGACCAATTGCGTAATTATTCAAAACAAACATTTTGTGACCCACCCTTAAGTGCACTCGGACAATTATAATAATGAGGGTGATTATTTTTTACTGAAGAGAAGATTGCCAACAGACCATGAAATGCGTAAATTTTCAAAATAAACAAATTGTGAACAACCCTTAAGTCCATTCTGACAATTATTATAATCAGAGTGAATAGTTTTCACTGAAGTTAGATCATGGCCAACAGACAAAATGCGTAATTTTACAAAACAAACCATAAGGAACCCACACTTAAATTCACTCGGACAATTATAATAATGAGGGTGATTAGTTTTCACCGACGATAGGGGATTTCCAGCAGACAAAATGCTTCATTATTTAAAGCAAAGAATGTGTGACCCACCCTTAAGTCCACTAGGACAATTATATTAATGAAGGTGACTAGTTCTCACTAAAGACAAGGGGATACCAGCAGACCAAATGCGCAATTATTCAAAACAAATGAATTGTGAAACACCCTTAAATCCACGGGGACAATTATAATGAGGTTGATTAGATTTTATTGAAGAGAAGATTGACAACAGACCAAAAAATGTATAATTTTTCAAAATAAACAAATTGTGAACGACCCTTAAGTCCATTCTGGCAATATTGTAATGAGAGTGAATTGTTTTCACTGAAGAAAGAGGATGGCCAGCAGACAAAATGAGTAATTTTTCAAAACAAACATTTTGTGACCAACCTTTAAGTCCACTCGGACAATTATATTAATGAAGGTGATTAGTTTTCACTGAAGGTAGGGGATTGGCAGTAGACAAAACGCGTAATTTTTCAAAACAAAGAATTTGTTGCCCACACTTAAGTGCACTCAGACAATTATAATAATGACAATATTCACTGAAGGGAGGGGAATTCCAGCCTACCAAATGTATAATTTTTCAATACAATCAATTTATGACCCATGCATGAGTCGAATCAGACAATTATAATTATGAGTGACTTTATGGCAATCGCCCAATAATATTGTTTCTAGATCGACAGTTAAGTGATTAATATTCACTGAAGACAGTGGAAGGCAGGTAGATCACCCTTAAGTCCATTCTGAAAATTGAAATTATGAGGGTGATTAGTTTTCACTGAAGATAGGCAATTGCAAGCAGACCAAATTCGTAATTATTCAAAGCAAAGAATTTGTTACCCACCCTTAAGTCCACTCGGACAATTATAATAATGACGGTCGTTAGTTTACACTGAAAATAGGGGATTGGCATGAGACAAAACAAATTATCTGTGACACACCCTTTAGTCTGTTCGGAAAATTATAAATTAATGAGGGTGATCAGTATTCACTGAAGAGAAGAAGGCCAGCAGACCAAGAAAAAAGCGTAATTTTTCAAAATAAACAAATTGTGGACAATACTTAAGTCCAGTCGGGCAGTTATTATGATGAGAGTGATTAGGTTTCATTGACGATAGGGGATTGCCAGGAAACCGAATGTGTAATTATTCAGATATAAAAATGTGTGACCCACCCTAAGGTCCACGCCGACAATGATAATATTCAGGGTGATCAGTATTCACAGAAGAGAAGAAGGCCAGCAGACCAGGAAATATGTTATTTTTCAAAATAAACAAATTGTGCACAACCCTTAAGTCCTTTCGGACAATTATAATAATGAGGGTGATTAGTTGTCACTGAAGATAGGGGATTGCCAGCTGAACAAATGCGTAAACTTTCAAAACAAACAATTTGTGACACACCTTAAGTCACTCGGACAATTATAATAATGAAGGAATTTCATAGACAGGTCAGCTGAACAAATCGTAAACTTCAAAACAAAACAATTGTGACACACCCTTAATCCACGGACAATTATAATAATGAAGTGACTAGTTTTCACTGAAAGAACATGACCAAACCTAATTATTCAAACAAAAATTGTGAACCACCCTTATACCAGGGGACAATTATAATTAGGAAGTTGATCAGTTTTTACTGAAAAGAAGATTGCCAACAATTATTCAAAACAAACAAATTGTGAACAGCCCTTAAGTCCATTCTGCCAATTATTATATTGAGTGTGAATCGTTTTCCCTGAAGATCGAGGATGGCCAGCAGTTCAAATGCCTAATTTTTCAAAACAAACAATTTGTGACTTACCTTTAAGTCCATTCGGACAATTATAATAAAGAGGGTGATTAGTTTTCAGTGAAGAAAGGAGATTGCCACCTGAACAAAAGCGTAATTTTTTCAAAACAAACAATTTTGTGACCCACCCTTAAGTCCACCCGGACAATTATAATAATGAAGGTGACTAGTTCTCACTAAAGACAAGGGGATACCAGCAGACCAAATGCGCAATTAATCAAAACAAACATTTTGTGACCCACCCTTAAGTCCATTCCGGCAATTATTATAATCAGAGTGAATAGTTTTCACCGAAGTTAGATAATAGCCAACAGACAAAATGCGTAATTTTTCAAAACAAACAATTTGGAACCCACACTTAAGTTCACTCGGACAATTATAATAAAGAGGGTGATTAGTTTTCAGTGAAGAAAGGAGATTGCCACCTGAACAAAAGCGTAATTTTTTCAAAACAAACAATTTTGTGACCCACCCTTAAGTCCACCCGGACAATTATAATAATGAAGGTGACTAGTTCTCACTAAAGACAAGGGGATACCAGCAGACCAAATGCGTAATTATTCAAAACCAACATTTTGTGACCCACCCTTAAGTCCACTCGGACAATTATAATAATGAGGGTGATTAGTTTTCACTGAAGATAGGGGATTGGCAGTAAAGAAAACGCGTAATTTTTCAAAACAAAGAATTTGTTACCCACCCTTAAGTGCACTCGGACAATTATAATAATGACAATATTCACTTAAGGGAGTGAAATTCCAGCCTACCAAATGTATAATTTTTCAATACAATCAATTTATGACCCACGCATTAGTCGAATCAGACAATTATAATTATGAGTGAGTTTATGGCAATCCCCCAATAATATTATTTCTCGATCGACGGTTAAGTGATTAATATTCACTGAAGACAGTGGAAGGCAGCTAGATCACCCTTAAGTCCATTCTAAAAATTGAAATTATGAGGGTGATTAGTTTTCACTGAAGAGAAGGAATGGCCAGCAGACCAAATTCGTAATTATTCAAAGCAAAGAATTTGTTACCCACCCTTAAGTCCACTCGGACAATTATAATAATGACGGTGGTTAGTATTCACTGAAGAGACGAAGAAATATGTCATTTTTCAAAACAAATGTATTGTAAAGTCCCTTAAGTCAACTCAGTCAATAATAATAATAAGTGAGGAAAGTTTTTTGCAATCAGAGCAATAATATTTTTTGTATATAGACGGTTGGGTGATTAGTGATCACTAAAGAGAGGGCAAGGCAGGTAGACCACCCTTAAGTCAATTCGGACAATTATAATAATGAGGGTGTCAAGTTGTCACCGAAGACAGGGGATGGCCATCAACCAAATAGGTAATTATTCAAATCAAAGATTTTTTGTGACACACCCTTAAATCTATTCGGACAATTTTAAAATAATGAGGATGACCAGTATTCATGTGTGTAATTTTTCAAAAAACATAAAACAAAACTAATTGTGAACAGCCCTTAAGTCCATTCGGGAAATTATAATAATGAAAGTGAATAGTTTTCACTAAAGAGAGGGGATGGCCAGCTTTCATATACATTATTATCCAAAGCTAAGATTTTGTGAAACACCCTTATATCCACGCGGAAAATTATAATAATAAGGGTGATCAGTATTCAATGAAGAGAAGAATGCCAGCAGACCAAGAGATGCGTACTTTTTTCAAAATAAACAAATTGTGGACAACCCTTAAGTCCATTCCATCAATTATTATATTGAGAGTGAATAGTTATCACTGAAGATAGAGGAATGCCAGCAGGGACAATGCGAAATTTTTCAAAACAAACAATTTGTTACCCACCCTTAAGTCTAGTCGGACAATTATAATATTGAGAGAGATTAGTTTTCACTGAAGATAGGGGATTGGCAGTAGACAAAATGCGTAATTTTTCAAAACAAAGAATTTGTTACCCATCCTTAAGTCCACTCGGACAACTATAGATAGTTCGAAGATGACGTCACTCAGGTCTTTGTTATTGTTTTTCGTCATCCGCGTTCATGAGTAATGCTCACTGAACTGTATTAACCCGACTATAAACGTTCATGGATACACACAGTTTTGTGTGTTGGACCGTTATACTTCCGGATGGCAATGTTAAGATCATGACAAACAGACAAAATGCGTAATTTTTCAAAAGAAATAATTTGGAACCCACACTTAAGTTCACTAGGACAATTATAATAATGAGGGTGATTAGTTTTCACCGACGATAGAGGATTGCCAGCAGACAAAATGCTTCATTATTAAAAGCAAACAATTTGTGAACCACCCTTAAGTCCACTCGGAAAATTATATTAATGAAGGTGACTAGTTCTCACTAAAGACAAGGGGATACCAGCAGACCAAATGCGTAATTATCAAAACGAAGGTTTTGTGCCCCACCCTTAAGTCCACTCGGACAATTATAATAATGAGGGTGATTATTTTTTACTGAAGAGTAGATTGCCAACAGACCATGAAATGCGTAAATTTTCAAAATAAACAAATTGTGAACAACCCTTAAGTCCATTCTGGCAATTATTATAATCAGAGTGAACAGTTTTCACTGAAGTTAGATCATGGCCAACAGACAATATGCGTAATTTTTCAAAACAAACAATTTGGAACCCACACTTAAGTTCACTCGGGCAATTATAATAATGAAGGTGATTAGTTTTCACTGAAGATAGGGGTTTGCCAGCTGAACAAATGCGTAAGTTTTCAAAACAAACAATTTGTGACCCACCCTTAAGTCCACTCGGACAATTATAATAATGAAGCTGACTAGTTCTCACTAAAGACAAGGGGATACCAGCAGACCAAATGCGTAATTATTCAAAGCAAATGAATTGTGAAACACCCTTAAATCTACGGGGACAATTATAATAATGAAGGTGACTAGTTCTCACTAAAGACAAGGGGATACCAGCAGACCAAATGCGTCATTATTCAAAACAAACATTTTGTGACCCACCCTTAAGTTCACTCGGACAATTATAATAATGAGGGTGATTATTTTTTACTGAAGAGAAGATTGCCAACAGGCCATGAAATGCGTAAATTTTCAAAATAAACAAATTTTGAACAACCCTTAAGTCCATTCTGGCAATTATTATATTCAGAGTGAATAGTTTTCACTGAAGTTAGATCATGGCCAACACACAAAATGCGTAATTTTTCAAAACAAACAATTTGGAACCCACACTTAAGTTCACTCGGACAATTATAATAATGAGGGTGATTAGTTTTCACCGACGATAGGGAATTGCCAGCAGACAAAATGCTTCATTATTTAAAGCAAAGAATTTGTGACCCACCCTTAAGTCCACTAGGACAATTATATTAATGAAGGTGACTAGTTCTCACTAAAGACAAGGGAATTGCCAGCAGACCAATGTGTAATTATTCAGAGCAAAGAATTTGTGACCCACCCTTAAGTGCACTCGGACAATTATAATAATGACAATATTCACTGAATAATATTATTGAAATTTATTTATATTGCGCTCTATGCAATAAAGGTCAAGACGCATAACAAGAACTTCAATCCATTCAAATTTCGCTCTCTCTCCTCTCTCTCTCTCTCTCTCTCTCTCTCTCTCTCTCTCTCTCTCTCTCTCGCTCTCTAACTCTCTCTCTATCTCTCTCTCTCTCTCTCTCTCTCTCTCTCTCTCTCTCTCTCTCTCTCACACACATCCCTTCCACCATCCAACTATTCAACATATTTAAAAATTAAGTAATGTATATGTATACATATCCTGTGATCATCGTCTGCTCAAATAAAATAACTAATAAATTAAGAATTCTCGAAATAAATAAGTTTTTAAGTGTTTCCTGAAAGCGAGTTCAGTAGGGACGTAACGAAGAGATAAGGGGAGATTGAAGGGATGCGAGTTCCAGCCTACCAAATGTATAATTTTTTCAATACAATCAATTTATGACCCACGCAGAAGTCGAATCAGACAATTATAATTATGAGTGAGTTTATGGCAATCGGCCAATAATATTGTTTCTAGATCGACGGTTAAGTGATTAATATTCACTGAAGACAGTGGAAGGCATTATTATTATTATTATTATTTCTTTTCTAATCCTATATATTCTTATTCGCCCCATTTGGACTTTATTCACGCAGGTCTATAAAGGAAATAATCACTGAAGAATAGGGAAGAAAAGTGTGATGTCAAACAACTGGTTCCTACTTCATTGGAAGTATAAAACCCAGCGGCGTGGCGTATTGACGGCGTATGGTGGTGACATGATTAGAAGAAGAAAAAAAATTCTAAAACAGTGAACACGGTTAAGAGGAGAGAGCACATGTTAAAAACTCTCTTTTTTGGAAGGGTGGGGGGGGGGAGGGTTGATGGTTTCTACGAGTGGACAAAACTCACAAAAACAAAAAATTCATGAAAACATCAAGCCACAACACTGAGATACAAGTCCCGTATGAAAAGGTCTTTGTAATTATTCTTTGTCCACCATTTAAGGGATTGGTTTTGGTGGATAATGCAATCAATATGTGATAAATGTAAATCAAAAGAGAAAATAAAACCTATGACAGAAATTACTTACTTTTAGTACTTGTAAAGAAAATCTGCACGGCGATGTTTCATCTCTGCAAATCTTTTTATAATGTGTTTATTGAAATTTGGAATGGCATCTATTTCAGCTTTGTGAATTGACAGAATCATTAACGAATTTAACCGCTCTGTGTTTCATTGAATTTCGCAAGAAATTTTTCACTCTTTTAAGGGTGCTAAAACAACGTTCAGGGGGTTAAGAATTACGATGGAAGTGGTTAAGGTCACTATAGCCTATAGATATCCATGATTTGTCAGTGTTTGTTGTATCTGTAAAAAGTAGACAATAAAAACAAAAGAAACGTTTTTTTTTCTAAACTAACTGTGAGCCATTCATGCCTGTCATACCATGTCACTGAAAAAGAGCGTTTTCGAGATTTCCACACCTGTGTTAATTCAAAATCAGTTGGTTGGTGAGGAACTAGTCTTTTTATTTCTAATTTGTCATCTAGTGTCAATCTCCCAAACGGTCGGTGAAGTAAAGAGTCAACTTGATTCATTGCAATTCATTGTTTAACAAAACAAAACTTCAAAGTATATCTCAAATAATGGAAATCAATGGACTACGATTAATGATTGCACAAATAAAAGGTAGATTCAGATCTTAAAGCATCACAAAGAAAAAATCACTCCACTTAAGTACTTTAAAAAATCTAAAAACACACCAAAGTATAACTGTTGACAATCTTCGCTTTCTTTCTCTGACTCACACAAATACACACGAACAAACAAACATACACACACACACACACACACACACACAAAAATAAACACTCATACACACGTAACCATCAACTCGGCACTACGAGCAAGAAAAATGTTGGTAAATTCGTCCACAATGCTTCGTTGCAAAGTATTCTTTATTCAATAATAGTGAAAAAGAGTTGGGGGGGGGGGGGGGGTTGATATGTCATATTTTTAAGTTTTATGTTGTCTTTCTTTGCTGCTTACAAATAAACTTGACAATGATCAGTGTTTTTGACAGTTAATGTAATATTTTGGATGGCCTAAGTTACCCTAATTTGGCGCATCCCCCCGTCCAACGGTGGAACTCTCAGATCCTGGCACAAGTCGAGGGGTTTTCCGCTATTTGAAGATAGTATAATTCGACCCAGTTTCTCGCTCAATCAGCTGTAGCGATACTAATGGAAAGAGCATTAACTGGAGCTTGGATTGCATTGCACCACACGGTGTTTGATTTAGTCATTACTTCGCGCAGTGATGTCACCAACACACGAGTCGGCGCAGTGCGTGATTCGGAATCTTGAATAGAGTGGAGACTAAAAAGGCAGTATGTTGTTGGCGAGTTGGCGAAAGACAGTGGAGTTAAAATTTCTCAGTTTTATTTTTAATTAAATTATGCTGTTAATGATTTTTAAAAGATTGGAACGGTGCCTGGCACCATTCGATTCAATAGCCCCACGCCACTGATAAAACAACTCTTCCGGAGGACTGGATACATACCATGTGTAATTCATATTCTGGTGTCAACGTGATGGAATCATATTTTCTATTCTAAATATATGCTGTCGTCAATATAGATAATCAATCCTCGATCTGTTACGTCTCATTAATCCTAAGAATATGCAGGTACATCCTTGCTACTGATATAGTTATGCCACCTTTATGTAACCTATTCATTATTACCACTCCAAAGGACTGGTCATAATATATACACTCCCAAGGATTTAGGAACCAAAAGAGTATAGAGGGTTTGATGTCACGATTTTTCTTCCCTATTATGACATCTTTATGTTTATTCAATAGTTTTGGATTCTGACGTCATGATGAATCTAGATCTATTTCTTTACATAAAAGAGCAGGAAATGAGAAAAAAAATAACAATATTATAGAAATACAAAGCACAATGTCATAACGACCTCGCTTACACTTCCTTCCGACAGATATTGATCATTCACAATATAATAGACCGTTTTCGACGTTTTAAAGTGATAGAATTTTAGATGAATGATTATGACACTGACATCAAATGCAAAGTATTTCATCGTAATGAACTTAATATTTTTCTAAATTTTAATTTCTCTTTTTTTCATAGTCAGTTGAAAGGATGGATTTATCACTGTGGCAAAGAGCCCGAGACAGCAGATCATCCAACCGAGCGTTGCGTTGTGACGAAACTCCCGGGTGGGTTCGCCACCGTACACGAATGCGGTAAGGGATTTGTGACAAGGATAGATCATCACATCATAGTAGTGAAATGTCACTAGAAGCTGCAGCAAAATAGCTACAATGTATTGAGTGTTTTAAAAACTATTTTAGTGACAAATTAGAGAGAAAGCAATGATGTAAGATAAACATATGAAAAGGTTTACATGAAGCAATTCCAGATTAAATAGAAAGCAGCTTTCAGACATAAAATACCAGTATTCAAAATAAAATTTCAAAATCCCAGTAGAATCGATTTTTTAATCTAAAATTTTGTTAGCGTGAAAACTTGTAGGAAAACTAAAACGTTGTTTGGTAATGCATACACGCGTATTCAGAATAAAAATAAATAAAAATTAAAAATCATAATGCGATACGATTTACAATTCAATTCAAACTTTCAATTTAATCTTTCAACAATTTTTTTGCCAATAATACATGAAATTTGATGACACATAAAAGGAAAGAAGAGGAAAGAGACATAATGGTAAATGAATCAATAAAATAGAATGGATTATGCAACCGGGATACTTGGACGATTGATTATTATATTATTGAAGGCAAGGATTAAGACTTGGATGATAAAATCTTCATGTCATTGTACATTCTCAAACTGGCGAATGTCTTTTGTTAGTCTCGACATTGTTTTTGTATGCAAAGTGTTTTCTAGTGTTTTTTTTTTTTTGTATTTTTAATTTGTCTTTTGTTTTTTGAGGAGGGGGGGGGGGGAGGGGGGTTGTTACAAAATCGTTTTTCTTTGACATTATCATTACTTTATTGATAGAAGGGGGAGTAAAACGCTGAAGTCTCTTCATCTTTATGATTTTTAAACAACTTGAGCTTTTATATAGAGCAATATCCACTAAAAGGACTCAAAGCGCTTTACAAAGAGTCCCAGACCAACACCAACACGAAGCATGTGGAACGAAACATGATGCCTGTTAGGCGATATTACAATATTTCCTGACAGAGACAACGCTGTTAACAACCAGGTTTCCATTTTTACACCTGAGTACGATGAGATACTGTTAAAGAGTCTTTTCCAAGGACTCAACTATGCGCCGAGCGAAGCTCAAACCCACTAACTGCCGATCCAAAAGCGACTATTATACCACAAGACCACATAGCCACATATTTCTAAAAATTCTATTTGACATACAACGCAAATATTCAGAAAGGATGAGAGTATATCTCGTTTCTTTTAAAAAGAAACGACCATGAAAACAGCAGCACCTTGAGAAAAGCGAACAAACATATTTCAAAACAGCGAGGCGTATTTATTTATTGATCAATTGAGTTCTTATTTTATGGCGGAGAAAAAGGGATAAAAATAAATATAAAGCTTCTGAGGCCCGAATTTTTAATCTTAATTGCTGAAGTGGATGAGAGTCATTAACAATTTTCAACTTGATTATTGCCCCTGATAATGTTTACATAATGACCGACTTGTGCTTCAGTGCAGGTCTGATAACCCAATTTATTATGGGCTCATTGTTATAATGGAAATCTCAAAATATGAGGCAAAATTTTGTCCATTACAACAATGCTAAACTAGGCCCGTAATTCCGTTCGGATGTCAGACCTGCACATATGTACACATCGATAATGACAAATAATATCAAATACACAATTTTTGCAAAATCCGATTCTTACACGACTTGCAAAATAATACATTATTGCGCGCTGAGACCCAGAGTGTAGAACAAGTAGTTATAGAATGATTGGACAAACAAATATTTTTGTCAGGACTTTGAGACAGGTGTTGGTGACGCCGTTTTTAATCCGATTTTGTTTTAATTCATTTCTGTAGATATAGGCGATTAGTAAACATGACCCTTTCCCGCCACCAATGCAGCTCAACACTCTCTGTACACTTAATTATTAAACACGGAAGAAAGTGAAATAAACACATGTTCCCCAAGCATAGAATTTAAAAGCAACAAAAATCGTGTTTGATAGCTTTATATATCATTATATTGTAGCTTGAAATCACAAGGCTGTGTAGAAATCTGTATTCTTATATTCTTTAGGTGGCGGCTTTCTAAATCAGTAACGAATTAATATTTATTTGTTTTACCATTCCACTGTTTAGCTGCCGATTTTTAAACAACACGTCCCATTGCTGATTTATAACTTTGACAGAAGAAAAACGAAAAGAAAATTGATATCGCTGTTACTAATATCTGAGTGACATGTTTTGATGACTGGCACCCATACATAGTTATCCTAGGTTCAATAAACATTATAGCTGGCCAGATCTGACATTGTCAGATATCCTACCGACAAGAAGAAACCACTAAGGTGGAGGAGCATCTTTGACAAACTTGGCATAACTATAATTCTATGGCGTCAGGCAGAATCGGTTGTCTTTGTCTGGGTTTTCAAAGCGAGTGTACCTGTGCTAAAATAGCAACAAGGCCGGACGATATCTTTTTTCAAGCCAAACCACCTATTTCGTCGTGGTTCTCTGCATTTATGGGACTAGACGTCTGGGCTTCTTGGTGAAATCGGAGATGTTTGAGTATAAAATCGAACTTCGCCTTTTTAAGTGTTTAGAGACTTTGATTCTCCTTAGAGATTTTGTTTCAATAAAATTCTCGACGACAAAATCTCCCGAGATCCTTCAGACGTCACCATTGTAACAATTAATGAGATCATCTAAATACCAATTTTCATAGGACATAGATATTGTTGTCTATATTTTGACATTTCAAAGAGTCACAGTTTTGTGGTTTGACTATAAAGTATCAATCAAAAATACCTTGCTCACACGTTTGTAACGGGGTCTTCCTGCTGTTATGCTCTATATTCCTATTTAAACGCGTCGATAATTCATTTTTTCTGTATGTTATCGTTACTTACGGTGCTAGCACCTATTGATGTAATGCTTTTAGATAATATACTCACAACATCCGCCAGCCAAATATACCGTACCAACACACAAAACTATGATTAAACGTTTATAGTCTGATTGATAGAATTAAGTGAGAACTAATCATTATAATGGCTGTCAAAACACAATAGCAAAGAGCTGAGTGACGTCAATTTTGAATTCATCTATTTTACTCTGTGGAGCATCGGTTGTATTATTTTGATCCTTATTCTAGACTTTTTGACTGATCCAAATTCTGGTGCACGTGTGGCCAATAGATATAATGTCGCCATTTTGCGAACTACAGGCAACGGGTGAAGATTTAATTATTGCCCCAGTCCAAAACACCCTCCATTTTGCTGTGGTGTAGAGTATGGTCTTTGACACCAAACACGGTCTTAATTAGATCTGAGGTTTCGAATCGGCTCTAAGGCTCCTCGACCATATACCCTTAGGGAAAGCACGTTCCTAACCAAATTCGTTTACATTCGGCAGTCCCCTAGGTTAACACATAAGTGAAAGTAGTTGCATCCATTGATGATCGTGAGTTTTGTTTATGAACGTTATAAATTTCATAATTCTAATCATTTTGACATGTTTAAATAATTGACCAGAAAACTGATTTAATGACTTAATTATTGATGCTGATATAGAATTCTTGACACACAATCTCTCTCTCTCTCTCTCTCTCTCTCTCTCTCTCTCTCTCTCTATATATATATATATATATATATATATATATATATATATATATATATATATATATTGAATATTGTAATAAATGATTTGACGTGATTTACGAAAGATGTGCGTCACAGAGGTGCCAGACAAAGCAAGAAAGAAAACTATAAGAAAGAAAAACAACCCCAAAGAGAAACAGTCGACTCAACTAGGGATCGAACCTCAGACCCTCTGATTGCTGATCAGACGTGCTACCATATACCACAGAGGCTCCCGATAGTTGGGACAATTTTAATACCTACATTCTTCACAAGGGTACGTATTTTACGCTGTGAACTCTCGCTTGCATCAAACAACACATAGATACATTGAGAGGACGAAAACATTCGATCTGATTTTTTTAGATGGTATTGTTTTCTTGTATTTTTCTTGCTTGCTTTGTTTGGCATCATTCATTCACACTTGTTCAGATCTTTATCTTGCACCGGTGCCTGCTCCTTAATTTCTTAATTTGATATTTACGAAAGAATGAGTATTCTTAGTAGTTTATCTGATTTAACCTTTGTCTCTGCTACGTTTTCTTGATACTCAAATTAAAATGTTTCCAGTATTACATTAATAATGTCCATAAAGTAAAAAGATTTGATCTTTGAGAACAGGCTAAGAAGATCACAACATTGCCATCCGGAAATACGATAGACCAACACATACAATCATGTGTAACCTTGAACGTTTATAATCTGGTTAATACAGTTTAGTGAGAATTACTCATAAACATGGATGGCAAAAAATGATAACAAAGACCTGAGTGACGTCAACTTCGTTCTATCTATGCAGTATTACCATCGACGGTATGCTTTTAAGTAAAATGTTAACTAGTTCTACACGCCTGAACAATCGTACCATCACATAAAATTATGTGTAACCTTTTACGTTTATAGATAGTATGCACTTGGCTAAGAAGTTCACAACATTGCCATCCGGAAGTATAACCGACCAACACACAAAACTATGTGTAACCTTAAACGTTTATAGTCTGGTTAATACAGTTTAGTGAGAATTACTCATAAACGCGGATGGCAAAAACAATAACAAAGACAACCAGCTATATTTGTCCGAGTGGGCGGTATTGTGGGTGTGTCACAAATTGTGATTTTCTCCCAAAGGGCTCCCGTCTTTCAAAATGACAAATAATGATTTTTAAATTACCCGAAACGTTAATTGTTTGCATTTTTAAAAGCATTTTTTGAAGTTTTTAATTATTTTTTTCCATTTTGATATTGATTATTTACGACGCCTGGCCTCATGTGGTCTCTCTCCACTCTTAAGCACGTAACAGACATTCACAATTATTCATCATTGTCAGCTCTAGTCCAAAGAACAAACTCCCTAGGGCATTATATTATCCAGTCTATCATGCTCCTTCGAAACTTGATTTATTCAATCGTAATATCAGATTTTCATATCTCATCTTGCCATTGTAAGGGACCTCCAGGCAATTTGTACATAACATTCCCGGGGGGACAATTGAGCTAACCAGGGGAAGAAAGGAGGATTGTACTGTGGAGGGGTGCAAACAACTTCGCCAAATTAAGTAGTACATTGAAACTAAATGAAACCCCAAAATATCAAACAAACAACCTACGTAGCACCGCATGAAAAATTACTGTACTTTCTTTTTGGTAGGGGGCCAAAAAAATAACTTATAGAAGTAAATCTAAGCCCATTCATCATATTCAAGCTGCTCCGTTACCTTGACCTTGTTAATGGAAGAATGAAATGTATGTGGATAGCCAGTGTCAAGGATCGACATTTATCGTTCTAGCAGAAATTAAAGAGCTAGCTGATTACCCACAAAACCTTCCTCAATAGCCTTCAACAGTCATGAGGTCACTTCGCTCGTAATGACGCATGGTAACTTAGTAACTGGCTCTAACTATCGGAACAACGGCGGACGCCCTTATGAAATATTTCTCCGACGAGCATAAAAGTGTATCCAGAGGAGAAAAACATTATAAATCTGATCATGTTTTGACTTTTATACATTCTGATCACATGACATAAGAAAAGTTCTAGCCAGCATGAAGAATAAAAAGTACCGAATTTCTTTGTTTAGAACCACGCTGCTCGCCATTGCTGGGCGACGTGACATCAGACTATTGAATCCAATTTCAAAGTAGATAACAATAAATGGAATACAACTCACACCTTAGTTTATCGTCCAAATGAAAATAGCCTAGAGGGTAGAGAAGGTCGTTATCCTTGACTTGTTAGGAGATTTTTATGATCTATCTTCAACGTCAACTGATAAGTTAGTAGTAGAGCTGTGGCGGGATACCACATTTTGCGCAGTCCGACTCTTAAAGTAGCAATGAACGGGAGACCAAATGATACAAAAGATGCAATTCCAGTGTTTGAGTTTGTAATGTGTATCGATTGTTTTTGAGAGAAGGTAAAGATTTAGTTCAATGTTAACCCGTAATAGGTTCCTGGTCTTTAACTTTGGATGTCTCACTCCCATAATTTTAGAATGCTTTGTAGACTTGTTTTCATCTATATGATTCACTTCACAATTTGACTGACAGTCATTAGCTTTACTCACTGATTCTCATTTACAGAGTTGACGTTCCCTTCACTCGTGTCTGCTTCATGCTCATGCAGTGATTGATTCCGATAGATTTTGAGAGTTCACACTTTTCATTATAATAGATGGATAATGATTTTTAATTGTCATTTACGGGTAACAGTTACAATCTAAACGTGTGTCAATCATCGTTGGAATGTCAACTAAAGTTTTTAAACTCATTATCCTTCCTATTGCGTAGCTTTCGCCAATAGTAGTAGTAGTAGTAGTAGTAGTAGTAGTAGTAGTAGTAGTAGTAGTAGTAGTAGTAGTAGTAGTAGTAGTAGTAGTAGTAGTAGTAGTAGTAGTAGTAGTAGTAATAGTAGTTGTAGTAGTACTAGTAGTAGTAGTATAGTAGTATAGTAGTAGTATAGTAGTAGTAGTAGTAATAGTAGTAGTAGTAGTAGTAGTAGTAGTAGTAGTAGTAGTAGTAGTAGTAGTAGTAGTAGTAGTAGTAGTAGTAGTTCTTGTTTTTGTTGTTAGAAGTTGTAGTAGTGGTAGCCAGTGGCGTGGGGCCATTGGATCGAATGGTGCCAGGCACCACACCAATCTTTTAAAAATCATTAACATCGTAATTGAATTAAAAATAAAACTGAGAAATTTTAACTCCACTGTCTTTCGCCAACTCGCCAACAACATACTGCCTTTTTAGTCTCCACTCTATTCAAGATTCCGAATCACGCACAGCGCCGACTCGTGTGTTGGTGACATCACTGCGCGACTTAGTGACTGAATCAACACCGTGGTGCAAAGCAATCCGAGCTCCAGTTAATGCTCTATCCTTTAGTATCACTACAGCTGATTGAGCGAGAAACTGGGACGAATTATACTATCTTCAAATAGCGGAAAACCCCTCGACTTGTGCCAGGATCTGAGAGCTCCACCGTTGGACGTCATAATTAGGGTAACTTCGGTCATCCAAAATATTACATTAACTGTCAAAAACACTGATCATTGTTAAGTTTATTTTTGAGCAGCAAAGAAAAACGACATAAAACTTAAAAATATGACATATCAAAATCCCCCCCCCCCCCCCCCCCCACCTCTTTTTCACGATTATTGAATAAAGTAATTCTTTGCAACACGAAGCATTGGGGACGAAATTACCAACATTTTTCTTGCTTGTAGTGCCGAGTTGATGGTTACGTGTGTATGAGTGTTTATAATTTGTGTCTGTGTGTGTGTGTGTGTGTGTTTGTGTGTGTTTGTGCGTGTGTATTTGTGTCAGACAGAGAAAGAAAGCGAAGATTGTCAACAGTTATACTTTGGTGTGTTTTTTTGATTTCTTAAGTACTTAAGTGGAGTGATTTTTTCTTTGTGATGCTTTAAGATCTGAATCTACCTTTTATTTGTGCAATCATTAATCGTATTCCACTGATTTCCATTATTTGAGATATACTTTGAAGTTTTGTTTTGTTAAACAATGAATTGCATTGAATCAAGTTGACTCTTTACTTCACCGACCGTTTGGGAGATCGACACTAGATGACAAATTAGAAATAAAAAGACTAGTTCCTCACCAACCAACTGATTTTGAATTAACACAGGTGTGGAAATCTCGAAAACGCTCTTTTTCAGTGACATGGTATGACAGGCATGAATGGCTCACAGTTAGTTTAGAAAAAAACACGTTTCTTTTGTTTTTATTGTCTACTTTTTACAGATACAACAAACACTGACAAATCATGGACATCTATAGGCTTTAGTGACCTTAACCACTTCCATCGTATTTCTTGACCTCCTGAACGTTGTTTTAGCACCCTTAAAAGAGTGAAAAATTTCTTGCGCAATTCAATAAAACAGGAGCGGTTAAAGTCGTTAATGATTCTGTCAATTCACAAAGCTGAAATAGATGCCAAATGCCATTCCAGATTTCAATAAACAAATTATAAAAAGATTTGCAGAGATGAAACATCGCCGTGCAGATTTTCTTTACAAGTACTAAAAGTAAGTAATTTCTGTCATATGATTTTTTTCTCTTTTGATTTACATTTATCACATATTGATTGCAATATCTACCAAATCCAATCCTTTAATTGGTTGACAAAGAATAATTACAAAGACCTTTTCACACGGGACTTGTATCTCAGTGTTGTGACTTGTTGTTTTCATGAATTATTTGTTTTTGTGAGTTTTGTACACTCGTAGAAATCATCGACCCTCCCTCCAACCTTCCAAAAAAGAGAGTTTTTAACATGTGCTCTCTCCTCTTAATCTTGTTCACTGTTTAATAATTTTTTTTTCTTCTTCTAATCATGGCACCACCATATGCCGTCAATACGCCACGCCGCTGGTGGTAGCAGTTTTCGCAGCAGCAGCAGAACTAGTAGTTGTAATAATTATAGTCGTAGTATGACAACGGGTCAACTGAGAGACTAGATAATAAAAAGACTCGATTTTGCTCTTTTCTTATGCTTTGACAAAGTAAGCAGAGAAACCACAATCATAGTTTCCCTCGTGGTTTTCCTACTAAATAATAGAAGGGACATTTTGGCCAAGAAGACCATGGTTGTGACCTCCCTAGACATTTCTCTCAGAGTAAAAAATTGCATTTATTCGAGAGCCCTCATCAGTCTGATGCTAACCAATGTGTAAAAAAAAAGATTGATTAGATGCGCACAATGCCATCTCTGATTGCTATGATTGTGACGCAAATCCTCTGTCTATGTTTCTGTGAGAGAGATAGAAAGAGAGAGACACACACACACGCACACACATACACACACACACACAGACAGATAGATAGATAGATAGATAGATAGATAGATAGAGAGAGAGAGAGAGAGATAGATAGAGTGAGGGGGGGGGGAGAATATCTTTTTCTACCAGTACCATATTTATTAATTGTGTTGTCTACTGCGCCACTGTTGTTGGTGGTGGTTGTGGTGGTGATGGTGTTGGTGTTTGGTGTGATGACGATGGTTTTGTTTCAAATTGTAATACAGTAGTAAAATAAACATGCACACAAAATGAACTATATTCATTAGGATCGTGTTAAATTCTTTAATTAACTTTTCTCCATATCTTTTGAATATATTACAAAAATATAAATGAAGAGAACTGATGTTCAACCCATTACTTTTATGATAATTCAAAACGTAGCTAAAATGTGTTGAACCAGGATATGAATGTTCTACTATGGATAATAAACATTTTTCAAAAAGAGTCCCTTTATTCATCTCATAGGGGAAATTTGTCTTTATGGTCTATTCCAAGGAAGACTGGAATAACCCAGGCGTCAGCCGCAGTGCAACCCGCAAATCGACCTAGGGCGAGGTGAATTACTCATGGCCACACAGCTGCTGCGGGCATCGAACTCGGTACCTTTCGGGTAAGAAGCGAAGACCGTACCGCTGAGCCACGCTGCCCCTTAATAAAGGTAAGACTAGACAAAACATTAATTAGTTTTGGAATCAATGTCTGTTTTTTTTTTAATTTTTAATGTTTATCGCCCGCACGACAAAAAAAATTGAAATAATAGTGATTTTAAAGTGCTTATAAAACCTTTCAGAATGATCACAATAAAACGAAAAAGAACCAACATAGCAAGTGAAAGTAGTACTGTATGTTCCATTAGTTAATATATTGTAATGTAAGTGGTCATCTAGATATGGTGTTATATTACATCACGAAAATGTGATACTTTGCGTCTTAACCCTCTAATACGGGAATCCTCATCCAGGTAGCCACTTTTACGGCATGCAGCTGCTGTTATCAGTCACTTCCTGGGTTCAAGCAAGGTTAACTAGTGATTTGATTTTATGAAGAAATAAACAGCAATGACCAGTGAGTTAATATCTGATAAAAACTGTTTAGTTTTCTTTGTAAATGACTATCTATATCAGGTGGTCCCACACAACCCCCCCCCCCCCCCCCCCAAAAAAAAAAAAAAAAAAAAAAACCCAAACAAACCGCTATTTATTAATTTCAATTGTAAAAGTTATACAGAGATTTTTAACATTTTTATTACTATTAGAACTCTTCTTTGTTATTTTAAATATCGAAATAATGATTGACAATTTTTAAATACTAGAAAAATCTAGTAACAACGCCTAAAAATCTAGATATTGAAAAGATGACGCAATCTAGTATGGCATTTGCGCGTTGTAATTTTTTAAAGAAAACACTTGTTGCTATGCCTGAGAAATTCTATGCTGATGATTACACAAAGCTATTGGAAGAAAATCTTCTATCAGGCTGTGAAACCGTAATCTAGGAAGGAATTTAATTTTTCAACAAGATGGTGCTACATCTCATAGGAGAAAAAGAATACAAGCTTTTCTTCGAAGTAATACTATTTATTAAAGACAACTGGCTGCCTCAACCTCTGGGCCTGAATCCATGAATTACGCAATTTGGAATTCTTTGACCGAGAAGGTTTACAGTGGACAAAGATCTGCATTCACAGAATAAATCTCGAGAGAAAGAAATATTTTATGCTGGGAGGAGACAACCATTGAGGAAATTAGGAAGTATATTTCAAGTTGGAAAAAGAGACACGTTGGGTCATTAAAGAGGACGGCTGTGCTATTGATCATTTAAAGCGCTAACTTTGTAATCGTTGGACCGAAATAGGCATGTGAGTGTGCTACATAGACGATTTCTTACATGCTGAGGAGACTTATGATGACTAATGTTTATGGTGACATAATTAATGCTTGCTAAAAATGGCAATATGCTAAGATTGCCCCCATTTTACTCTCTGCAGTGTTGCGTAATTTTTCTCTAATATTGTATTTCTGAACACGGTTTTGAAAAATCACTGGGGTTTTTTTTTGGTGGGGAGGGGGGGGGGGTGCGGTTGTTTTTTTTATTTTTTTCTCAATTCATAAATAAAATATTTGACAGTTTACGTAATAGGATTTGTTTTATTTGTATTTTGAATTTGAAAAAAATCCAATGAAGAGTCTCAGAGATACAAGCCGACAAATAGCGGCGGGTATTTTTATGACCACCTGATGTATATATATATCAATATATATATATATATATATATATATATATAATATATAATATTGCAGTTCTGATAACCCAAACTGTTAGGGTTAATCATTGCAATACAAATATTTTCGGACCAACGCAAAATATTGTCCATAACAACAATACTAAATCAAGCCCGCATTTGCCTTCGGTTGTCAGACATCCAATTATGCGCACGTAGATCCATACACATTTTGTTATTTTTTACTTCAGACTTTTTCCTTTAAAAAAAACAATAACCTCCTATACATGGCTGGGATAATAGATTAAAGAGCTATCATAAAATTTCGTTAAACCATTTTTAAAACCATTCAAAAGAAGTAGGTAAATATTATTGCTGTTTAAGCGCACACATTTTGATTAAGAAGTGGAAGACGAGCAAGATTTTAGAATGCTCTTCTTTGTCTATTATATATTATGTCCCAACTAAAGCGGATATTCTTTCTAGTCTTATGTTTCGAACACGAAAGCTAAACTTTTCTTCTACCGATTAAAAGAAACAAACATTATTATGAAGCCAGTGAAATCGATAAAGGTCTGAAAAAGTGGTTACTTCCCATGTCATTGTTATAATAGAATGTCAAAAATGGGGGTAAAATATTAAAGAGAGTCGAGAAATGAACACTCATCATCAGCATCATCATCATCATTGCCCTTTTCACCCTGGGTCAGGGTATAGGCCACAGACAAACAGTTTCCATACTTCTCTATCCTGAGCTAACTTTTTTTTTTTATCTCGTTCAATGTCTTATCACTTCTTTGTATATCAGCTTCTTTAATTCTTCTCCATGTTCCTCGTGGCCTTCCCCTTGATCTTCTGCCCCGAGGGTTCCAGTCCAATATTTTCTTTGTTATAGTGGATTCATTCTTTCTAAGTGTGTGTCCAATCCACCTCCATCGTCTTCTTCCTTTTTCCTCTCCCACTGGTTCTGCTGTGTTCTTTTCCACATTACTACAATTTTAATTCTATGCTTCCATTGTATTCTGAGTAGCTTACGCATGCACCTGTTTACGAAAATTTGTACCCTCCTTATACATGCCTATGATGCATTCCAAGTTTCACATACATACAGTAGGACATACTTCACGTTTGAGTTGAAAAGTCTTTTCTTTAGTCGAAGGGAGATATCTTTAGTCCTCCAAACTCTGTTTAAGGATGTGAATGCAGCCTGTGCCTTTCCTATCCGTGCTTTCACCTCTGCTTTCGTGCCTCCATCCTTGTCAATTATATTACCGAGATAGCAGAAAGTGTCTATATCTATATATGTACAACCCTGCGACTTGATCCTGCATAAATTTGCTTAATGAGGTTTATTATCTTTTCAGGGAGTCCATAGTGTACCAAAATTTTCCACAATATTGCTCTGTCATTACTGCCGAAAGTCTTCTCGTAATCCAGAAAGTTGACAATAAGAGGAGAGTTCCAGTCTATAGACTGTTCCACTATGACTCGCAGAGGGGCAATCTGGTCGGTGGTTGAACGGTTTTTCCGAAAACCTTCCTATTCGTCCCACAGTTTAGCATCTGTTGCATTCTTAATTTTCTCTAGAATAATACGGTTGAAAACCTTTCCTGGGATAGAGAGAGGAGTGATTCTTCGATAATTATTACAATTACTGAGGTCAACTTTCTTTGGAAGCTTGATAAGATTTCCTTCCTTCCAATCCTTTGGGAATATCCCGTCATTCCAGATTCTCTCAAATAGTGGGTGAAGACCTCAGCATTTCTTTCAGCGTCAACTTTTAGAGCCTCCGGTGGAATCTGGTCTGGACCAGCAGCTTTCCCTTTTTTTACCTTGTTAATGGCACCCACTATCTCTGCTATCGGTCGTGGATCACAGCTAATTGGTAGCTCATTCCTTGCAGGCAAAATTTCCGGCGGGTTGTCTGGAGGTGGCCTGTACAGAAGGCAGTTAAAATGTTCCCTCCATCGCTTAGATCGAGCCTCTATTCCAAAAATAGTTTTCCCATCTTTGTCTTTGACTGGTACCTCTGGTTTCCCATATTTTCCTGCAAGTGTCTTGGTAGTTTGATAAAGGATCCTCATGCGTCCTCCTGTCGCAGCTGCTTCTGCTTTCTCTGCAAGTCTGTTCATTAGTGCTTCCTTGTGTTTCTTCACAGATCTTTTGACTTCCTTAGCTGTGGCTTGATACTGCTCTCGTGCATCCAGTCTTGAAACCTTGTTCGACTTGCATTCACTTGTTCCTTCCTTGTTCTCCTCTTTTCAATAAGGTCCAAGTGATTGGACTTATCCATACTTTATGTTCTGATTTCTTTACACCCAATAGCTCGTGGCAAGTTGTAATGTAGACTTCCTTGATCTTTGCCCAAATGCAACTCTACATCTATGTCCTCCTTGAGATCAGCGAGAGGTTGGAATCTATTTCTCAATTGTAGTTTGAACTCCTAATTCTTTTCCCCATCGAGTGCATTCACCTGGAATTTCTTCTTGTGTGTGATCTGGTCCCATGTTTTCTGAGTCGAAGCTTAAGCTTTGTCAATGGCAGGTGGTGGTCTGATCCAACATCTGCCCCTCTCCGTACTGTCACATCTTCTAATGAACGTCTGAATCTTCGAGAGATACAAAAATGATCAATCTGATTCTCTGTCACACCATCTGGTGAGACCCAAGTTGCTGTGTGTATCCTCTTATGGGGAAACAACGATCCTCCAATCACCAAACTGTTGAATGTACAGAAAGTTGCAAATCTCTCACCATTGTCGTTCATCTTTCCCATACCATGACGTCCAACGATAACTTCATAACCTACGTTATCCTGTTCCACTTTAGCATTAGCATCTCCCATCAATATGTTGATGTCTTTCTATGGCAACTCATCAATGACTTGTTGTAGCAGACTATAAAATGTATCTTTGTCCTCATCTGTTGCGCCATTTGTTAGGGCATGGATCTACACAATGTTCATGTTGATCGTCTTACTCCATGTTGTAAAAGACTCCATGATGAACACTGCAGATTGATAGACAGCGTACACTTTGAATTAATATAAGTTCCTTATTTCGGGAAAGCAAATTCTGTTTCTAACGTCGAATCAGACATAATTCCAGATTGAAGCGATGGGTTTCATTTAGCGTGGAACACTCTCCCGCCACCCCTTCCCGATAAACATGTATTGATAACGGGGCATTAAGTATCTCTCACGTCCACAAATCCCCTTTCTTTGTACGAGTATATTCACACACAATGAGTAATATATTATAGATTCCTTACATCAGTCAGTTTTACAAAATAGCATAAGGAAATGAATGGAGGGGTTTTATTGTGAATATAAAGAAAGCCTTAGGTTAAAAATTCAAGGATACACAAGAATCGATAAGGCCTGATTATCTGGCTCTTTTTCATTTTCAAGTCATGTCGACTCATTTTATAAAGTCAACAAAAATCCATTATCTCTTGTCTGTAGCGATAATGGACCAGAGGATTACGGAACCTTTCAGATAACTTCAATTGTGATTTTTATTGATTTCTAAAACAAAAGTCTGGAATATTTTTATACAGTCGTTTTAATAAAGTTTTATTCTACATTGTGATATATATTTCTCGGAAATTCATAAGAGGATTTTTAGATAAATTAACATTTTAGTGGTGTAGATCCCATTGTTTGAAGTATTGTACTAGCCATTTATTGTTTACACTTACGTTAAGATTCTTAGTCACGATGTGCCATATCTATTTTTATCCTTATTACGACAACATTTATTGGAATGACACAGAATCGTCTTGGTATCACGGTCACAATAATAGCAGTAATATCCAGCGGCTACGACCAAGTCGTGGTGGTGTGCGGAAACGAAGAAAAATAAATATTCAAATAGGTCACAGACCACCGCCCTTTCATACTAATAGAGCACTCAAAGTACATAACACACAACGGTGCCCAATGTCTCTGATCAACATACCACTCAACGACACTCACAACAACATGCCAATAGTAAACGACACATCAACATATCAACAAAACATAATGACAACACCTGATCATTTTGATGAGATGCAGGACTTAAGTAAACATAATGAGAACGTGGCTTGTGAAAATAAGACAATAACAACAAAGGGGGGAAGAAGGATCAATATGAGGCCAAATGAAATAAAAAGAATCAATCACCAAATCAACTCAAATCATAACACGCTTAAAATAGCAAACAGGCAAACTAACAGTGACCGTAATGGTGAACCGAGAAACATGTTGAGAACTATGACCATAAACTTTCAAAGTTTAATTCCAAAACTACCGGAATTTTGGAAATTGATATCAGAAATAAAACCAGACATAATCATAGGTACGGAAACATGGCTACATTCCGAAATAAAGGACAGTGAAATATTTCCACCAGAGACATATTTCAACGTGTTCAGGAAAGACCGAGAAGATAGGTATGGTGGGGTGCTGGTTGCAACAACAACGAACCTCTCAGTAATAAAGCTTGACATTCAAACAAAATCAGAATCGGTGATCGTAAATATCAAAACAGAACAAGGCCTACTCACTGTGGGCGCTATGTATAGAACACCTTCCAACTCAATTATGGAACAAATGACTGAGATAACACGCTGTATTGATAGCCTAGACCCGAAAAATGTACTCTGGTTAAGCGGTGACCTGAACCTACCTGATATCAATTGGGAACAAGAAAAAATAATCAGTTACCAATATCCTTCATTTATAAACCAAGCATTTATTAACAAATTGCAAGATTTTGGCCTGAGTCAAATAAACAAAAATCCAACAAGGGGTACAAATATCCTCGACTTATTTATCACAAATCGACCAAATTTAATTGTCAAGTGTACAACCATTCCAGGCATTAGTGACCATGACATTCTCATCACGGAAAGCACTATCAAAGCAAACAAAATCACAAAAAATCACACCCTATTACTATTTGGAAAAAGGCAAATATCGCCGAAATGCGGACAGAAACACGTCTTTTTAGTGAAAACATAATTAATCAACATCTAGAAAGCACTGAGGATGTTTGGACTGCCATCAACGACCACCTAAACAAAATGATGACCAAACATGTACCAACGAAGAAAAGCTCAAGAAAATTTCACCAACCATGGATAAACACCACCGTCAAACGATTATCTAGACGGAAACAAAAGGCATGGAGCAGAGCGAGAAAGTCCAACAGTAAGAAAGACTGGTACAATTATGCCCGACTGAAAAAAGAAACACAAAAAGAGAGTAGAAAGGCCTATCATAATCATGTTAAGGAACTTGTTAGTGAAGACTCAAACAAAAAGCTCTGGAAATTTATAAAAAGTAGAGGTGCGATTCGGTTGGTATAGCGCCCCTTGAGCATGATCGTGTATTATACTCTGATGCAAAGGAAAAAGCAGACATACTTAATAACCAATTCTGCTCTGTTTTTGCTTCAAAAGCTCATACCAAAATTACCACTCAACAACTACAAGGCGAAGAAAACGATTCCAACACTATGGCCGAAATCAATGTGACAGTAGAGGGCGTTTCCAAACTCCTCGCCACTCTAGATCCAAAGAAAGCATGTGGCCCAGACAAAATACCATCCCGTCTCTTAAAGATATTGAGTAACGAATTTGCACCTGCCCTCACACATTTGTTCAAACTCCTCTTGAAACGGGAGACATACCAATTGTTTGGAAGCACGCTCTTGTCCAACCCATCTACAAGAAAGGTGATAGAAGCAGGGCTCAAAACTACCGTCCAATTTCATTAACCTGCATTTGCTGCAAACTGTTGGAGCATATAGTGAGATCCTCAATAACTGAATATCTCGAAACTAACAGTATTTTTTGTGATGAACAGCACGGATTTAGGAAGCACCACTCATGTCAAACTCAACTTCTATCATTAACACATGATCTGTCAGCTGCTATTGATAAAGGTGGTCAAATTGATCTAGTACTACTGGACTTTGCCAAGGCCTTCGACAAGGTCCCTCACAATCGGTTAATCCAGAAATTGTATGACGTTGGTATCAGGAACAAAACCTTACAACGGATTGCAACTTTTCTGGACAATCGCACCCAACAAGTTATTGTCGACGGCGAGACTTCCACTATCGGGATGGTGACATCGGGCGTACCTCAGGGCTCAGTCCTTGGGCCCGTCCTATTTTTAGTGTACATAAACGATCTTCCACGAGTTATAAGGTCAAAAGTGCGCCTCTTTGCTGACGACACAGCATTATATAATCAGATAAAAACAACTTCGACTGCAAAACACTAAATGACGATCTAGCTAAATTACAAGAATGGGAAACAATAAATCAAATGGAATTTAACGTATCAAAGTGCAATGTTCTAACCATCACAAATAAGAAAGCACCTATAACAGTTGAATACCAACTTCATGGTCAAAACCTGGAACATGTAAAGACAGCAAAATACCTTGGCATTGAGTTTTCTAAAAACCTCAAATGGAATGACCACATATGTCACCTGGCTTCAAAGGCAAATCAAACAAGCGCTTACATCACCCGCAATTTAAAAAGATGCCCAATCACAACTCAAACCCTTGCTTTTAAAACTATTGTTAGACCAATTTTGGAGTATGGCAGCTCGATTTGGGACCCATATACAAAGAAAAACATCGACACCTTAGAAAACATCCAAAGAAAAACAGCAAGACGCATCACAAACACATTCGATCCTTTCTCACGTGCGTCTGAAATATCACAACGGATTGGCCTTGAACCTCTGGAAAAGAGAAGAAAGATAGATAAACTTAAATTGTTCCACAAGATCTACTACAAAAATTCGTGCCTTAAACTTCCAAACGACATCAGAGATATCGGCACAAGAAATACGAGGGGACACACAGCAAGAGTAACCATCCCAACATCAAAAACAGACGCCCACATGTATTCGTTTTTCCCTTCCACTGCCCGACTATGGAATAGCCTCCCAGCTGAAGTGGCTGAAAACGGTTGCCAACATGCCTTCACGCGATTGCTGGAGTTCACAACGTGACTTTTTAATCTATGTGGTTTTAGTATTATGTGCAGAGTTTTAGCAATTTTAAAATGCAAAACACTACAAACTGTGGAGTGATCCTCGACAATATTGGAGGTTTCCACAAGACGAAGAAGAAGAAGAAGAATTGTCCCTGAAGAAATCACAATAACAGTCCAGTAGGTTTAAGTTAAGAAATAGTTACGGGAATAAGTAGACGTGCCATTGTTATAATAGAATGTCGATAATGAGGGTAAAATGTTAAAGATATTCGAGAAATAAACACAAATATTACTTCTTATATTCTCTGCAGATTAATAGAGAGGCGTATATTACAATATTGACTTGGTCAACTACAAATCGGTATCACGTCAAATTTTAGATATTTGAATTGTACATGTTATGCTGATTATCATACTAAAAGTCCACAGAAATCCGTTCGTGGAGGGGGGGGGGGGGGAGAGAGAGTTGATGGGTATGTCTATATACCCCCTCTAAAACTTTGTCATAGTCAGTTTTTCGGCATTTGTTATATAGATTATCAACCTAATAAATAAATATAATGCTTGTGGATGCATATTTGGTTGATACTACATATCAAAATACCAAAAATGTCTTAGAGTTGTTGATATTTCTGTAAAAAAAACACCCTCAAAATTCGCCTATATCTTTCATGCTTTTTCATTTTTAAATTCACTTGAACTGAATAAAACGTGAATAACCTGGGCTTTGTAGTGGTTTTAAAAACGTCCTACATCACTAAGTCTTAAATATAAGTAAAATGTGTACATCTATGACCTGTAATTTTTTTTACTCAAGGGTCTCTAAAGCTACCCCTACCCCTAAAAAGCGGAAATCAAGGAAAATTGGAAATTTTGGTAGTAAGTTTAATGATGTCATTTTTTGAGTATTGTCTTGTGCATGTTATAAGCTTTGTAAAATCATTTAAAAATGTGTTAAATTCCAATCATTGTATGGTCAAGGAAAGGGTAAAATAGCACATTTATCCATATTCTATGCGTTTTGGTTTTAAAAATCATTTAATTTCATTCTAACTGGAACAATACAATACAAAGTAAGTCATTTATGTTTATATTATAAAACAGTATTAATACAACTCTAGTGCCATAAGTTTTCAATTGAATGTCAATAAGGCTGCCCCTGCCTCCTAGATTAAATAAATTGTCTGAAAGACTAATTTTGAAAATTGACTTTTGAAATTATTTTTTTGGGGGAATATTTACACTGTCACAATAAGATTGTTTGATTTTGAATGAGAAAAGACAACTATAACTGTTACCGATCCAAAATTCCTCCGAAAAATGTTTTTGGAATAATAAATATCCACTCATGGGAATATATAAGTTATATGGATTTATCGGTGGAATGTTCCTGAGGGCTGGGAGCATTGGCAGCCTAGGCCAGTTGTTTCTAAACTATTCCATAACCATACGATCTAACCATTCCCTTATTCTTATATCAATTTTGTTTTTCATGTGGCTCAGTATTTTTGTCTTGTAATGAGACCACGTGATTTTGCCTGGGTCCTGTCTAGAGTCTTTTGCTAGGAGGGCGACAGTGAGGTGGATTAATCTTTATGGGAGGAGCGATCTTTTCTTGTAAATCATTTCTCTATTGTTTGAGCGTGTATCTATTTATTTGATATTGATGTACATTTTCATCCCCTCGTGGTGTGGTCCTTTGCTAGGGCCAGGGTAGGTCAGGGTACAGCTTAAAAGTGGTAGCAAACTACACAGAGCGAGAAGGGTTGCTCTTGCATAGACTATAGACAGTACTTCTGATCCTGTTTGAATTAGCCCTTTTCGTTTTACTTTCTTCTGGGTGCCTAGAAGTGCATAGCCGTTACCTTTCAATGGCGCTGAATTTCAAATTATTTCAAATAATTTCCCTGTGTAAACGAAAATTAAACACTTGTTTCAACATTTTGTTATGATTGACATTATTCTAATGTCACCAGGTATTGGTTTGAAATTTGGTAAATGTCATTTTGTGTTTGGTAAATACAGAAATCTTGTAATTATTAAGAATCATGAGCGTACGATCATCAAACAATGGCCAAGGAATTCAATATAGAATTTAAGCTTAGTAGGGATTTAAATTTTTAAAAATCAAACAGCATTGCTGTCAAGCAAGGGAAACAACATGCTCTAGAAGAAGCAGGTCATCGTATTAAAGACAGCCAGTTTGATGTTGACACCTTGGTTGTATCAGTAATGTTTTAAAATGCAACATCTGGCTATAAATTGAATGTGATTGGAGATGATACAATGTAGCAGTTTCACTGATGTACTACTGGGAAATTGAAATTGCTAATATATTTTCAGCTCAAAGTCTAAAAAGACAGAACCAATTTTGTGCCCATCTGAAGCATAGCACCTATCAGTAAGGACCGGGAAGGTCACAACATAATTTATGATGAAAACAATTACCATGTCATTTCGGAAATTTTAAAGACAGTTCTTCACTATAAGATAATGTAGGCACTACACAAGCTCCAATTGCTGAGGCATAACTGATTCAATGTTAAATGATTTACATGAAAGAGACCTCTATGTTGTTAATGTGATTAAAAGGGTAACATTATGGGGCTGGGCGATTTGGTGTCACATCTTGTCACACAATTTGTGATGTTGAATGCGATGATCACCGAATTCGGACCCCACAACCGTTTGCAGTCAATATCCTCTCGACAAATATATGAATATGATATTGGCAGTAACTACACTCTAATATGCTGGTACAAAAAAGAGGACTTTATCTCATTTCCATTGCATGAAATAAAAATTTGGTTCAGGTGGCCTGCTAGAGAAATAAATAAAGCATTTCGAAGCACATTGAGCATGTGGAAGCCGTGGAAATACGTAGAATAGAAATATTCAGATTTATTTTTCGATATACTTATTTGGGTTAAATGAGATATGTTGTTGAAAATTATTTACATTATTCAGCATTGATTTTCATCAATGAAGTCTTGATATTTTTTATCTCTAATTTATTCACCTTGGCTATTTGAAGAAGTTTTTCGGACTTGCGACACTTGCATGTCATTTGAGTATCAGTTAAAAGGAGACAATAAAATAGTCAAAAGGTTTCAATCTAGCAAGCATGTGCCAAAGAAAAACATAAGAAGCAGATCCGAGAGCAGTATGTGCATATATTATATAGTCCATTGCAAAAGAAACTAGACAATTTGCTTTCACCAATAGTTCGATACTGGTTGGAATAAATACAATGACATATGAATATTTGGAAACGAGACAGAACTAGTTTTCTTATGGTGAAAAAATTTATTGAACTTGTGTAAACTGTTTGAAAGCCTCAAATATTTAAATCCAGTCATCAAAAACTCGATTTTGCAAAATTGAGCAAAAAAAAAATGAAATCATCAAATACGACGCACTTCAGTATTTTGTATGTTCATCGTTGAAATTGATCAATGCAACAGCTCTTGTCTCATTAATGATGTCAGCTGATGGGCTATATATATGCTGATATATCCCAAATAATATTTAATATGACGAACAGTTCATCGTATTTTGTACAGCGTTTTTGATTACATTTTCTTTCTCTTTTTTCTAGCTTTTTTTCTTCATGAAATCCCACACGCGTTCAATGGTATTGATGTCAGGTGACACAGCTGACCACGGGTCCATTATCCTTACATTTGAATCGTTTAGGAAAACCGATATTTGTCGAGTTCTAGGTGATGAGGAGATATCATGCTGGATTATCACTACTTGATTATTCAGATTCCGAATAAACGGGACGAAGATTGGTTCAAAAATATTGCTGATGTAATAGGTCTGAGTTGAGCTTCAAAATGCGATCTGTCTGTAAATCTGACCCTCTTCACCATCCAAGTTCCGACGGCTTTTTCTCTTTGATCTGATATAACGGTCTACAATGCATCCAACACCTCGGTCGTCTGTGGGTCGCCCCCCTTCCCCATCACCAGTTTATATATTTTCACCCCATGCATTATTATCAAATATTAAATGACACTGCCCCTGTCCTACCCCTGGCATAATATGGTAAGGTGAGGCCTAAGGCCCCGTGTCCACCAAAACAGAATCGAACCGACTAAAAGTCGTCAGTCTTTCGAAAAAAAAAAAAAATAGGTGTCCGTTGAGTCCGATTTAGTTGGACTGTATATCATTGAAGCCTGCTGATTTTTTATTACTACGAGAGTAGGTATTCAAAGCAAATATAATCCCCATAATTTGAAGAATAACAACATATTGTAAATATACGAGAACACAATTCACAGTTATACATGATCTATGCAATGAAATACATTTCATTCGATTTTCAAATGGTGACCATCCATAACAAAAAGAATAAATTTGACGTTTCTAGGTGCAAATAGAGATCCTACATTTTCTTGACTATTTATTGACGTTTGAAGTACACTAGGTATTTATTATTTATCAGAATTCACATCTTTTCATGATCTCTGTGATAAAATGAATATAATTCTTGTTCAAACAATATTTACCGAATTCAGTCATTGCAACATTTTAATAAAGCAGGTGCCTGTTTTAATGGTTTGATAATAATACCTCCCCCCCCCCCCTCCCTATCTTTGTAACTTGAATCAAAGGAATTTTTTTTATAGTTTTAGTGTAATCACAATTGTGTGTATTTGTTCCAAAGTCAGTTGTTAAATACTCGATATATTTTAGAAATCCTGAACATGCCTTTTGCAACAGTTGATTTATCATAATCAGTCTTAGGCAATATAAAAATATAATATAACATATTCAGACTGCTAGAATTGACAGATGTTTTAGGAATAGACATATGATATGATATTGAATAGCTTAAGAGTTATTTGATTGATACCAACCAACGTTACATATTTGCAGATCTGATAACCAAAATGGTTAATGGGCTCATTGTTGTAATGGAAATACTAACCAACGCAAAATATTGTCTATTACAACAATGCAATTGCGTCATAATTGCGTCGGTTATCAGACCTGATTATACGTGCACGTCGATACCAACTCTTCGCTGCTCGTTTGGAACAAGGGAGTGAGATTGATTATTTTATGCTTACACTGCTCATGCACAATCAACTGAGGATCTGAGGGTCTGCTGCGAAGGCAATAACATTTTTAGTGTTCTTCGATTAGCAAGTTGCTGAACACTTTACTGCAGACCAGAGACCGAGCTACACTTTGTGAATATGAAGTAAAAATAAAACAAAGCAAATTTCCAATTAGCAAGTCGCTAGCCCAAACAGAATGATAAGTTAGGTAAGTTTGTGAATTCTTGCTATTTTAAAATTTTAATTTAAAGCTCTTATTTAATATTTGTCCTGAATCATACTGTAATATATGTATCTATGTATCCTTGCGTAACAGTCATGTCACTTTTTTACTTTTAATATATTCACGAATTGAATTTTAACTTTATCTTTCAATTTTTTCATTGGACATGCTTGCAATGTTTGGGACAAGTAATTTGCATATTTTTTTGCATATTTTACTCTTTTTCTATGCATATTCACTGTGCCTACATATCTTTATCCCAGTCCTGGTATTCACGTGCCCATCTCAGTCGATCAGCTTTGTGTAAAGGGTAATTATTTACGTTTGGGGCACCTAATTTTACTGCTCTATGACATATCATTTAACTCACGGACAAGGCGAGAATATATGGCTATAGCAACTATCAGACCGTACCGTTTTTGAAAAGAAAAAAAAAATAGAGAAAAATAAGAATGAAAAACAAAATCATGAAAACTTGTTACATGGATACCCAGAATACCAGGCAAACCTGCCCGAATCCCCCCCCCCCCCCCCCCTCTCTCTCTCTCTCTCTCTCTCTCTCTCTCTCTCTCTCCCCCCCCCCTTTTTTTTCTCTCTTTTCCTTTTGTTTGTTTCTTTTTTTTTTTCGAGAACAGATAAGTATGGTAATATAGATAATTCGAGCCGCCCCTGAAATCTAAGGCCAGGCCACCTGTCATTTAATTTTTGTTGTTGACTAAGCCAATTCTCCATTGTATCATGTGAAAATTTGAATGTAATCAGATTAATTACAGAAGCATTTCCTATGCCAAATCTGGAACTGTGACTTTGCACATTCTAAATCTATCCATATATCCGATAAATTGGGAATTCTATAAGTAAATGGTCACAGGAAAATCAAAGCTGATACAATAGATTGAACTGGAAGGCAATCAATCCACTAGTGAAAATAGTCATTCTCTGGAGATGATATGCGTAATTGACACTTTAAAGTTATGGCAGCTTGCGTACAATGGAACATGGCGGAATTATCAAAATGTTCTACCCCCCCCCCCCCCACCAAAAAAAAAAAAAAAGCTATAGCTTTTGTTTAGAGCTAAACGGGTTCAGGGCGCTTTACATGGGGTCCCTTGCTAACAGCAACATTTAACATGTGATGCGAGACATGGCGCCTGTTAGGCGATATTACAATTTTTTTCGGAGACAACACTGTTAACGGCCAGGTACTCATTTTATACACGTGTACAATGAGAGAATCTGGGTAAAGAGCCTTCCAAGGACTCAACTTTAGCCGCCCAGAGCAGTACTCGAACCTTGGACATTCCGATCCGAAAGGGAGTGTTATACCACTAGATCACATCGTTTCATTTCGTCTTGTTATTGTTACTAGAGATTTGCATTACTTTCACATCTTATGGATTCAGATTCAGAAAAAAATTGAGATGCACTTTACGGTCGCCTACCCAGAAATAGTAAGATTACGGACCAGTTCTAACAGAAAATAAAGATAGCTTCCGAAAGAAATTATACTGAGATACGAACTGATAATTTGGCTCAAATGGAATTTCAGACACCTTTTTGAGAAAAATCACCAGGCTCATTTTAAAACAAACAAACAATTAATTTTTTTACGTTGGCTGGGTGAAATTAGTTCGAGAAAACCGTGTTCGAGGCAAAAATTAGTTCGAGGAAGGAATGGAATGATAACAAAGAATAATAAGGGAAAAAATGGGACATTCGAATGAGTTCGAATGTGATCGGAAAACTCCAACCCATTGATGATCGTTACTTTGATTCTTAGCTGAAATGACACAATATAGAATTCTTGCATTGCTTTCGGTGTATTAAATAGCTTCTTTTAGTTTACCTTTATTCCACCCCTCAAAGTAGGGTTCTTAGATGTTTCGTAGCCACTAAGTTCACTCGCCAGGCAATTGGTGCTCAAACAAAAAAATGGAGCCAAATTTCGGCGGGTCTGCTTGTATTGTAGCGATTTTGTAGACCTCACAATCGACTGATGCCCAATAAACGGGGACAGTAACGGAAAGCAGGATTAACTCCCGAAGCTTTGCTCTTCTTTTCATTGTTTTTATTCTGTACGACTTGATCTTCTGTAAACCCCGTAAGAACTATTCCTAGATCCTAGAATGTTCAAGCCAAGGGAGTTAACACAAAGAATATACCTTACTTGATCTTGCAGAGTTAAAATAGCCTGACATCGATCCTTCTGTTTGCTATCAAATAGAGATTAAATATAACAAATTATATTGTTACTATACTTATCCAAACTAATGGCTCCAACCTCAGATCATACTCATACCGTGTTACGAACAGAATACTAACCCATTTGAGTTTTCTCAGCCCATGCTGCTGAATCTGGCCATCCAACCGCTCTCAGTCCTCTTGCATATTGTGGACTAACTTCCATTCAATTACAAATAGAAACAAAGATGAAAATCAAATGAAGTTACATGAAAATTAGGCAGTCAGTATACTAAAACCTTAATATCATTCCCTCTTAATCTTACATTGATCGACATTTTTACACGTTCCTCCAAAAACCAACTTAACCGCTGTAGGGCAAGTAGTTCTACAACTACCCGTAGGTTATCCTTGTTTTATGCCTTGGTCAGTCCTGAAGATGGATGCTTTCCGTAAAAGATAAATCAAATAATAAAGACTTTCGATGTGAATGATCAGACTAGATATCTAGAGCATATTGGCGCACCTAGCAATCTGCTTAAGTTTTATTTTATTTTAGTTTTAGCAGCTTATTAGTATCAGCGCACTTGAAATCTAGTGAACAAATAGATTTTGAGTTCAGAGCCTGCAAGAGGAATGGAAATTAAGACAATGAAAAGGAAAGAAAAGGATTCTTTCACAATCGTAGAAGTTCCAGCAATCTATCCCTGTGCCCAAAGTCTCATACGGACACTAGAAATGGAGCCTCCATCTCAGATGGTTATTAATACTCCTAATGAACAATCGCACACAGATAAATATAATATAACTTAAGTCCTTAACTTACTCAAAGTCAAAGTACAAATTGATTCATCCCTGGGTTGTCTTCAAGGTTTTTGTTTTTTTTCCTTTTAGCTTCCCCAAATGTCCTCCAACGTAAACCATCTCTTGGGGCTCCCTGGTAGTTTTCCTCCTGAGAGATCGTCTTGCCAAGTTGTGGGCAGATTTTTTAAGTGTAGTGTATGAGTGTATGGTCTATTAATTCCCATTCCCTCTTTTTGATTTGATGATTTACTGGAGCAAAATCTCATCTCACAAAAAAAAAAAAAAAAAATGACACAAGTCGACACCCAACAGTCTCCCGCAGGTAAAAAGGATTCCAGACGAGTTTGGGCGAAACAAAGTCGTCATATTCCAGGAAAAGGTCAGAAAAACATAAAGAAAAGTCCAACAAATGTAGTTAGTTTTGTTTCGATTTTAGGGGTTTTACGGCGCTCACGCCACTATAAGGTCATTTCAGCGTCAGTAAAAGGGAAGATGATATAGAGACAAAGTTGTAGATCTGAAGTTAAAAGCACAAGAAAAAAAGGACGAAGGGGACTGGTTCAAAAAGGTAACAGAAGATTCCATGAGCAATCCATCAGTGTGCCTTTTTTGACATTACCTATAAGTCCCATCCAGGCACAAGCAAAATATTCCGCTATGTAGGATACACTCATTTGTTTACAAAGTATATAATACATTGAACAAATAATTACAATGTACATAACAGAGAGACGATTTTCAAAAAGTTTGGCTGCCCCCCTCCCAGCCAGCTGAGGATCCATGCTAGGACCAATAAAAAAAATACACTCTCACTCCAGAACAAAGAGAGTAACACGGAAAGGTAAAACAGCAAGTGACCTCGTATCCACCATGGGAGGTCAGAGGACTTCGCCAAGATTGTGTTTTTTCGCCAGAGGCGTTTTCTAACTAAAGCAATGAGACAAAAATCCCTAGGTGAAGATAATTCAATTTTTATTGAGAAACATCAATCTGATAAACAACTCCAATTTGTAAAAATACAAATTATAACAAAACAATGAGACACCTACATAGAATCTATCCTCAAAGTCTTTCTTTAATCTTTCAGGAAAGAGAATGTCTTTTCATTTATTTTTTTTATTTAACTGGAGAACAATAATGAACTGCAACAAAATGCCAAAGTTTGTAAATAAAATTATCAATTGCCCAAATACTTACTTTTATCAATTGGTAACATTCTGACCTTTTATATTTTCACCTTTTTTCATCATAAATTAAAATACAGATCATCACTTACTCGCACTCAATTTCACATGTTGCATATTTATCAAAATCACATTCAGAGAGAAAAATACTATGTATTACGCAACAATATTCTTATTTTTCATTTTTAACTTAAAGAGAACAAATCTAACCAATTATCTACAGTTCGTCATGGGTATTACTTATATCCACAGGCGTAGGTTCCTCACATCTGGCTGGGGTTGTGAACTCAAACTGGTATTCACATCGACTAGGCTCAGATGCACTGGTCAAAGCATTGGTTGAACCACAGTGTAGATTTACCTTTAAACAAAAATCCAAAGAATGAGAAGTCAAATAATAATAATAATAATAATAATAATAATAATAATAATAATAATAATAATAATAATAATAATAATAATAATAATAATAATAATAATAATAATACAGTTGACTCCGCTTAATCGCACACCCTCAGGAGTTCAAGTTAGTGTGTTGATTAAAAGGAGTGTACGAGAAGCTAAAAATAGCATCTAAGTACCAGCTTTCATGTGCCAATTCATGTAGCAACTTCACTTCTGAGTTTTCTACCGGCTTGGAATCGTCACGTTGTAGACATGACCTCATTAGAATGTTTTTTATTTAAATTCATGGCTGGTTTTTGGTTTTTTTCTCCTTCTTTCTTTTAAAAAAAATCTTTTCTTTTTCATGTGTTATCGACAACAAAATGTGACATTATTGTTTGTTAGAACAGTAATTGCAAAGCGTTGATTGCTTTCTATTCTGTGCAAGCTGTTTATAACCTTTGTCTCCAATCTTGGTATTGTAGATTATTTGCCAAGCGTGCTTCTTGGATGAAGTGGCGTAGTTTATTTACCATGTCAAGTTTTTCAATGTTTGTCAGGGGTGGCGTGTCACATTTCGATGACTCATTCCCATTTTCATAATCTTGGCATTGTCTTTTATGTGGGTGAAAGGAGTCCAGTGGTTCCTGAGATGTCAGTTTACCTTTGATTGGTATATTTTTGTCCATTAATACGAATTGATAGAATGCTTTGGCCGAAAAGTTGTGTGGAGCGTGAACAGCGTCGTTGATTTCATATGGCTATCGGTTGTCAGTCCAATCAAAGTCTAGTGATTAAGTTTGAGATGGTATGCAATTAAGCGGAACGATTATATAGAAAAAATTCCGTTATTCGAGAATGTGTGGCGTATAAGCGGAGTGTGCGATTAAGCGGAGTGAACTGTAATAATAATAATAATAATAATACAGATAATGATGATAATGATAATACATGTGTAATCTTTATTTTATCAAGAGGAAATTATTGTTAGGTTACAGCTCTTTATAAAAAATGAAAAGAATGAAAAAAACCCAAAAAAACACAAACACCGCACATGTACCCCCCCCCCCCCCACCCCTCTCTCTCTCTCTCTCTCTTTCTTAAAATGCGATGCTAGGATTAAATGTTCAATTCACTTGAATCGAATGATGACTAAGTTGACAATTATTTTTATACATAATGCAGACTAAAATAGGAATTATTCAAGGTATCAAATTTTATTTAACATCATGTGGGCATAACAAAATAGGTTGTATTTTTCAATTGGTTTGACCCGTCAATTTAGTTGTTCTTCAATCAAACCATTAAATGGAGCATTCTATACCAGTCAGATCAATAATTGTGTCACGTTCTTATGAGCCTAGTGGTAACAATACACAATACAGGGCACAATGATATTGGTAATCTTAATAATTGAAAATAATTTTGAATAAAATCGTTCATGTTTTTGGGAGTTGTTACAAAAATCATTTAAGTTTTTCTGGGTTAAAAAAAATATTTTTGATACCAAAGACAAACATGTGAAATATGAATTTTAAAAAAACAACAATAATGCAACAAAACTTTGTAGTTAAAATGCGAATTCAAAATTTAAAAATCATCGCAGTAAATGAGTCCTGAGTCTGGTCAGAGCTTCAAAACCCTACGAGACATATCATCAGTGGTTCTCTAGAGCCCTGAGGCCTGCGAGCCATAGTTTATTCTGGATTGAGACCAGTCCATCTACTTGAGAGCCAAATGCCCTAAAAATCGCGCTCTCATATATTAACTGTTCACCTTTTTTTCCTCCTTCAGAACATTTTTTTAAGAAGAAAAAGAAATAAAGAAAGAAAAAGGAAAGAAATAAAAAATAATTTTTTTAAAAGTTGAGGAATCTCATTTCTCAAGATTTACCTTAACAGCAGGACTTTATGTCTTTGCCCCATAAGATGCTGAAAAACCCCATATCAGTATGATCAATACGAATCCACCTTATCCACCCAGCAGTGATTGAGCAGTTGGGTCCATTTGATCTTGTGCAAATTACACACCAGATTGAACACCAGCTTCATGGAGCCTTATGGTCTTGTAGAACTACTTACCAAATAATTTATAATACAAAGAGAAAACTAAATAATACTTACATGCGTCGACCTGCTGGGTCCATTCCAGCAACCTTGACCATTCTCATATTTCATAGTATCATATTTATCATCATCGGGGCCATGCCACTTGCCCCATACACTGTGGAGTTTTAAAAAGAATGTCAAATATTTCCATTTAATTTATCACCATTATATGCTTTCTTGATTTGAATATTTTATCACATGCTTACACAGAAGATAAACGCTATGCTTTCATTTAAAAGTTAGAGCTAATTACTTCTAAATTTTAATTATGCTCAGACAGACAATAAACAGAGTAACTATAAGAGATGAGACAAAAAGCTTCCACTATACGAGCATGTTGAACTAGTAATAAGCATGTTTGTGGTTTTCTTCTAAGCAGTTATCTGTGTGTAATTTTATTCCAAACCTTGTAAAATGTACAGAAAATGTACTATTTTCATTTTATACGAAAAGCGAAAAAAAGATAAGAAAAAATAAAAAACTCAAATCTTACCCTAAAGATGTTTCAATGCCTCCATTTTTATTTTTCTGTGTACTTTTATCAAATGGACACAATCTGTATGTATATTCTCTATCTGTGTAATCGAAGCACTGGCCTTTCAAAGCAGCAAATTCTTCATTTGGACCAAAGTCAATTTCCAGGTACTTCTTAATGTCGCTGGAAGAAAAAAAGAGAGTAACGAACTAGGGAGAAGGCTTTGGTATGAGATAAAAAATTTAAAAAAGTGTGTATGAAACAGAGTCAGACAAAGCAAGAAAAAGGAAATATAAGAAAAAAAAACAAAAAAAATATCCTTAAAGTTAAAGATCGATGAACTGCTGTCCAATGTTTTGACTCTCACAGAATAATGAGAACAAAACTCAGGCTATGGAGAGTATAAAAGACGGATCACTATTCTCTGTAGTGACTCACCAGATCACACTCAAACATAAAAAAAAATATTATGGTACAGTTTTTTCCCCCCTTTTTTTAATGTAACAGAGAAAAAAAAACTATAAACCAACGAAACATTAAAAACACGGAATGCTCAAAAAGAAAGGGAGAAAAAAAAGCATAAAAAAGGAAAGGAGGATTTATCAAATTTTAAATGTCTTTTGTTTTTCATTTAAACTACAACAGAAACAACTAAACATAATAAATCAAATTTACGAAGCAACACTTTGTACATAAAAAGCCTGTGAAAGAACCACAATTTTAAAAAGAAACATAAGTACATACTTAATTTCCGTCTCACTGTCTTTCACTTTACTCTCAGCGTTATTGAATTTATTTCTTGCTTCATCAGCCACTTGAAAATGATAGAAAAACGAAAAAATTATTTACCAATGATTTAGACATTTCTTTTGAAATGCGAGGGTGAATCTTTTAAAATTAACGCTACAAGAGCCCTGATTTTATTAATATGATGATATTTTGATATGATATGATCTAATAAAAAAAATAATTAAAATAGATCTGTAGATATAAATACCAGCTTGAAGAGACTCTGAAGAGGATGACTGGTTTGAAAAGTGGAACATTGAATTATTGAACAAAAGAAAATAAAAATCCAATAAATAACTAAAAACACAATAAGATAAATATCTTCTTTTTAAAAAAAAAAAAAACAATTGGTGGGTGTATATATATATATATATATATATATATATATATATATATATATATATATATATATATATATATATATATATATATATATATATATATATGTGTCTACGCATATCTTGTTTCAATTCTATGAGTAAATGAATTATTCATTTCTATCCAATACTTTAACCAAAAAAAAAAGAAAAAAAAGAAATGATTTACAATTAAATCTCTCTTACTCTAATCAACACCTTTCTCGTTTAGTTAATGATTTACTGATCTCTTATGAACTTTTTATTTTTATTTATTTATTTTTTAAAAACTAAACTGCAATCCCTGCCAGTCTTTTGCTTGAATTAGTATCATTGTCAGCCAGTTTCTCGTGTCGTATCCTCCTCCTTTCTATCTCCTACATTTAATTTTAATATAAAATTATTGACTATTTCCGTGGAATCGTTTGTACTTGTAATCTTGAAGATAAATATTGGTTTAATTTCAAGTGAAATGATACCTTGAATGAGTTGCTTGGTCTCCTCATTGTACTCTGGCTCTTTCTCATCCTCTGGGGTGTCGGTATCCAGCTGAAGGAAAAAAAGAAAGATGTGTAGACATCATATTAAAGCGAATTGTGTACATTCATAATTTTATATCGTACCATATCTTATTCAAAGCACTTTTGCAAATAGTAAAGGCATAAGTTTATGGAACAGGTGGATGACTTAAGTTACAATTACACAATAATAATAATAATAATAATAATAATAATAATAATAATAATAATAATAATAATAATAATAATAATAATAATAGTAATAAAAGTACAACAATATTTCTACTGATACAAGTATGATTGCATGGCCGTGACAGACAAAACACAGGACCTAAAATTAAATAGATGAGGATCCTCAAAAAGAGCAATTAGGGCATAATCTAAACTGGAGAAAAGATATTTTAGACCCTCTCACTCAATACTTTTTATGTAGAGGCAAATCAGAATTAAAGCTAAATTGATATACAGTTGGGTCTCTCTAATCCGGAACTCTAAAATCTGGATATCTCCATTATCCACACAAGTTGCCTGGAGATAGATTTTATTTTTCTTTATTTGTACACTTTTTTTGTTTGTTTGTTTGTTGCTTTAGGTCTCTTCCACCACAATTGAGGTTATATGAGAGACCGCTGAAACAAAAAAACAAGCAATCTAACAAAAATAGTACAAATGTAAATCAAAATCATAACCTAAAGATATCATAAGCTAAATTATAAATAACCAAGAACAAACAGGCAGAAGATTTACAGGAAAAAAAATATCCCTGTCAAAAATACAATCACAAACAAAAGAAGCAGGATAGGCTAGTAAAGAGAAGAAGAAACGACATCACTATCGGATCGTACACCCATGCGAACATCATAGGTATATGATTCAAGGGTGATGCTCCCATCCTACCACCCGCTATTTGTACATTGATTCCATTATCCGGGTGTCTCTGTAACCTGGACAAAATGCTGTGAACGGTTCGGATTGGAGAGATGTGGCTGTACTATAATTGGAGGAATGAATGCTAAATTCTTTACCGTGAAACATCAAATTAAAAAAAAATCAAATCATTTTGACTTCAAATTCCATGCTTATATCATGTTGAGAAAGGAGAGAGAGTTACATATGATATTAGTCATGACAAATATAGTCAAAACTGGTTACACTGATTCCAGTGCCATGCTCTACATCATCCACATTGATTATAACTTAACAAAAGGTCCATGAAACAGTATAGAGATAAACCCAAAGAATGTGACTAACCGTGCTGACATGATTTATTTTTTTTTAGCATATGCAAATTCTCTTGAAATCAAGTTAAGGAAATCATGTTGGTAAATTTATAATAATTCAAGTTAATAAAGCAACTTTGTTAGCAATCTTTCTACTGAACACCATTCTAAATTTTGTAACCTCAATCAACTTTGTGTGTTTTACTTTGAAATACAAGACTTAAATGCGACTTTCTCCAAGGATTGGAGTAATCGTGAACTTTAACAAGTATAGATAAAGAAATAAAAACAAAGCAAAGTAATAGAAAGATGACTTTTGGCCAAGCTCCAATAATCATGATATTCTACTAATTGAGGAGATCAGGTTAAAGAGGTCATATGAAAATAAGATGCATTAAAATTTGCATACAGTGTATCATTGCTAATACATTGTAAATGTTTTGTTATTACATAAATTAATGTTTGAGTTGACATTTTAAAATGTGTTCATCAAAAGACAATCTGTACTGAAAAAAAAATGTTAAAAAAAGAACAGAAGTCACCAAACCCGAGTACTCCTTGTAGCAATTGATCATTAAAAAGCAAAAAGCAAAAAAGCAAATTGAATAAATATCAAGGTACAAAAAGCAAAGAGACTTAAACAGTTGTTATGAATTGTGTTAAATATTCATTGAGTAATTTATTCATGGTATAATTCCACTATCATAATGAATATTCATTGCTTTATAGGTCCAATTATTGGAATGTGAAAACTTAAAAACATTGGAAAAAATAAACAAAAACAAATAAAAAGAAAAAAGCACCAGAATTGCATTTACAGAATAACATAAAAATTAATCAGTGGAACCAAATGTTTAGACTCAAATTAATTTTGAAAACAAAAGTTGAATGCTCGCTCTTTTTCAGGACGTTCAAAGAAATGGTTCAACAATTTATGCACAGTAATAATAGTTTGTTTTGTTTTTAAGGGTTTTACGGCGCTTGCAACACATTTAGGTCATATCAGCGCCAGTAAAAAGGAAGAAAATGGGATAGTAAAAAGTTATAGAATTACAATAAAAGCACCCAAGAAAAAGTAAGACATAGGGGAACTGGGAACAAATAGGGATCAGATGTAGATTCCAAGAGCAGACCACCAATGCACTTAGTTTGAGATCACCTAAAAGTCTCATCCAGACACAAGCACAGGTCCCATCTAAGAGGAATACACTCAAATGTTTACCAATCATTTAATATAATATGTAAACTCAACATAATACAATGCATAACAGAGAGATGATTTACAAGGAAAAAAATATCATCTCCCAAAACTATAACTATACATTCGACTGTTTCCCTCCCAGCCAAGGAGCTCCGGCAAGGATCAGGACAAAACTAAGTAATCTCATTCCAAGACAATGACAGGAAACAATTGGGAAACGGGTATGGGGGGATAGAAGACACATGGGAGGTCAGGATCCCCACCCAGACAGTAATAATAGGCTGAGTAAAGCCTGTAACTGTAAAAATACTATCAAAGTGGAGAAAAAGTGAATGAAATGAAAGCATAGCATCTCCCCTCCCCCCTCCTAAGAGTGACATGCTATTACAATTTTTATTGTCTTCATTTTTTTATCCCCCCAATTGTTTGTCCATTGAAGTTCTGCCTTATAAGTTTCACATTTTCATTAACAACTTTATACACCACTGTTCATAATGGAAGTAAGAGAGCTATTCAATGTTAATTCGCTTAATTGTCTTTAATTAAATAGCAAATGTTATTTGCTCTAAGGGTTGAAGCTTTTAACAGATTTTACTATTTAATCTTCTTCATTTGTACCTATTGACTCGAGTCTGACTCAATGTTGCAAATCCAAGAGAAAAAAAGAAAAATTATGATTCATTCCTGATCTAAATGAAGTTTCATTTTAACTTCATCCAAAAAACAAAAAGCAGGTCTTGTCTGAGATTAAAACACAAATATGTTCATAACATTTTGTGTGTGATCAATTTTAGTAAAATGTTTTCTTGATTAAAACTAATATTCAGTCTAACTGAGTCAGTTGATTCATATGAAGAGAATAAGCATATACATATCATGATTACTCTCTTAAGGTGTTGCTGTAATTTGGTTCCATAAGAAAACTATCATTAATATTGAGTATCAAAATTAAAATGAAAAAAAATAAAATAAAAAAATAAACTACAAATACAGAATTTCCACATAAATGATGAAAACTGTGAGAAAAGATATGTATTAATCCCTTTAAATATGTTTGGTATTTACAAAACACATTGGCTTTTCTACTTATGCTCAAACTTCAGGACAAAGGCAAAAGCAGAGTATCTTTTTAGAGGATGTTCAGGCAACCATAACATTATATGTAAAATAAACATCTCTTAAGTTTTGACTACAGACTGTGACTACATGCATAGTATCAAGACACCAGGATGATATAAAATATGCACTAAAAGATACCAACACCAACAGACATTTTGACATTAAAAAAAAAAATTCTGAGAAACCACCACGGTATTGCAGATCCAATCACCAATATGTTTACATACGCATATCACCATAACAAAATCAAGCAGTCAGGACAGATCACTGGATTAACAGAAAGCCTTACCGTGTTATTTTTGGTTTCATTTCTTTCTACTTTCTCCCTCAATTTGTTCCTTATGTTTCGCATTCTTTCAAACATTTTTTTTCTCCTCATTACATCAAATTCTGGATCATGTACTTGCTCTGGTTTCTAAAAAATGGGGACACCCAATGATTCTTATCTTAATTGAATTTAATTAATTCTAGTTCTCAAGTAATTATATGACTGAGATAATAATAGTAATAAATGGCATTTCATGTCAATATCAATTGAGTCCATGAATGAAATTTATAGCTTATAGTCAACAAAATGCGCAAAAAATCACATAACAACCTAATATAATATTCTATAACCCATGATTCCAAAAGCATCACCATCTACTCACAAACACCCACGCATATATATATATATATATATATATATATATATATATATATATATATATATATATATATATATATATATATATATATATATATATATATATATTTATAATAGTATATAATTAGTGCCGCTTTGTGGTCTTCTGATATGACACTAGACTTTGGACCTTTAATTCCCAAGTTTGAGCCCAGCTCTTGGCAGTGTAAAGGTGAGTCCTTGGAAAAGTCTGCCAACTCACATTCTCTCGCTGTGCTCATGTGTAAAATAACCTGTGCGGTAATAACAGGGCCTGAGTTGAAAAATTTGTTTTTTAAGTGATAAAAGTGCCTTAAAGCACAAGCATGTCTCATTCTACACGTTTAAGTGTTGCTGTTGGTTTGGATCCCCTTAAAAAGCTCAGGTTTGTAATTCTTAAATTCTTTGTCGATTCGATTCTAGCTACTCATATATTTAATATTTAAAATCACACCTATAACAAGTCTGATTATTGGTATGCTTTTTGTATACTCTCTCAATTATGTGTATAGAAATGAGTGTCTCCAAAGAATCAGTCATGGAGTGTTGTACACACCATAAAAAATTTAAGCAAAATTCAGCAGCTTATTATTTTGTCAAATGATGGACCAACATTAAATACTGTGAAATCATGAAATAGGCTATTGTTTATTTGTTTTGTCTTTAAGGGTTTTACAGCGCTTGCAACACATTTAGGTCATATCAGTGCCAGTAAAGAGGAAGAAATGGGATAGTAAAAAGTTCTAGAATTACAATTAAAGCACCCAAGAATAAGGAAGACAAAGAGGAATTGGCTCAAACTGGGAACAGATCTAGATTCCAAGAGCACACTATCAGTGTACTTAGTTTGAGACCACTAAATGTCTAATCCAGAAACAAGCACAGGTTCCCGCCAAGAGGAACACACTCAATTCTTTACAAATCATAGATATGTAAAAAGAAAAATAATACAGTGCATAACAGATACATGATTTAGAAGGAAAAAAAAAAAATCATCTCCCAAAGCAAACTATACATTTGACCGTTTCCCTCCCAGCCAGGGTATCCGGCCTGGGTCAAGACAAAATCAAGTAATCTCATTCCGAGACAAAGACAGAAAGCAAGTTGGAAAACAGATATAGGGGGATAAAAGACAAAGTAGGTACCTCCCTGCCCATTATGGGAGGTAGGAATCCCACCCAGGAAATAGGCTAAATCACAACTTCCAATTATTAGGATGAATTGATTTCCCCCCATCATATTGTGATGTCTGAAATGAATCTTATCTACGATGCAGAATTGATTGTTGAAAAATTGTTTTGTGTCATATCACACACATCATATCAGTAAAAGGGGTGTAAAATGGACCAATTGTTCCTTAAATGCCATTAAAACATATGTAACAATATATTGTACGTTAAACATTGCATATCATATTCCTTGAGACAAAAATATTTAAAAAGGAGGAACAGATAAAAGCGTAGAAGAATTTTTTTTTTTAAAGACAAAAACAAAAAAACAATTCTTCTTATTGAATGCTCAGTCATATATATATTTTAAAGCACGAGTTTCCTAATCAAGCGCATTTTAATATTCATTAATATCTTGAGCATTTTTAGTTTGAAATCTTAAATTGTTCCATGATGTGGCAGGAAGGAATATAACATAAAAAATGTATTCTTCCTAAGTGAAGTCCAGTATCATAAAATAAATATTTTGAACTTTATATATTATATATATATCAATAGAAACTCTTAGCCATTGGACACAATATGTCAAGATAATACATAATTATGGGGACAGGCGTGACATCTGACAACTCCCATTTTGGTCATTGATCAGTCTATGTTCAAGTATTTGATCTATTGAGACATGTACAGAGAATTCATTTTTTTAAAACGTAAAATGAACAAAAGATCAAATCTTCCATACACTTTCAATTGATAGGAAAACATAAAATCACTCTCCTAAAAGTATGAAGATAAGGTAAGATTAAATAAGATATGATGATAGAAAGAAGCAAGTATGATGAGAAGACGATGTCTAATGATCTATTATTTTATACAAATGGAATCCAGTTACATCAAAAACACCCATTATGATCATGCATAGACATCACGTTAAAATTAAACAGGCCACAATTGAAAAAAATGCATGCTGAAAGATATAAAAAGGTACCTCAATTGTTTACTCACTTTCTCATTAGATATATCAAATGAAGAATCATCATCATCGTTTTCATCATCATCTTCATCTCCCTCATTATCATCCTCATCATCATCATAAATGTCCTTTTCATTTTTGTGATCGTCAAGAGAGCCCCCTTCCACTATATCGACAGGAATATCATTTGGATTGGATCCTTCATCTACACCCTAAAATTAAAACAGATCCAAGCACCTTATTTAGTTAATCGTTGAATGTTAAAGAGACTTCATCCTTTTATGGCCTGATTGTGTTGTACGAAAAATAAGATTTTCAAAGTTTTCAAACAATGAAAAATAGCAATTACTTCAGTAAGTCAAATTTCCAAATAATTTTTTTTTTTTTTGTTGCTCTGATGAGCCACACCTCCACAACAGAATTAAAATCATCCTCATTTGCTCCATTTCATTGTAAGGTTGTCTTGTTTGAGGTTTAATACCGAAATATTCAATGATTGTTTTTACCATGTGTTATTTTTCCAGTTATATAGATCAATAATCACAATGGCCAACAAATAAGTGGGATTTTTTTTTTTTTTTTTTTTTTTTTTGGGGCGGGGGGGGGGGGGGGGGGGGTAACCAAATAGATGAGAATAATTTTGTTACTGTTTTTGACAGAATGCAAAGAACTGATGATAAAAAAAACAAAAATCACCTTGCAAGATCTTAAATCATATTCAAAAGTAAAATATTAATAGACCATAAAAAAATTGTAATTGAAAACATTTGGATCAAGCACTATATGATCAAGGGGTACGTGGCGCTAAATAAGCAGAATGTCAAAAAAATATATAAATAAATAAATAGAAAAAGTAAAATCAAATAAAAAATAAAAAAATAATTCTATTATAAAATCCAACAACCCCCCCCCCCCCCCCCTCACACACATACACAAACACACACAAAATACCCCCAACCCCACCTCAAAAATAACAACAACAAAAAAAAAAAAAATAAATAAATACAAACACACACACAAAAGAAATCAAAGATAGATGATTAATAATAAACTGCCTGTAGTTCATTATAAGATCTGAGTATTGCAACCGATGATCTGAAAATTGTACATGTATACAACTTATCAAAACAAATGATCAGATCTCTTGGAAAGTAACTCAGATAATAACGGTGATAATCTGACTGACAATGTATTGCAATATTGCAATATTATGAAAACATAAGATGGGATAAGAGAGGCAGCTGTGGTTGAATAGCAAGATTCACTATTTAATTTCAAACATTGGAAGTCATATATGTATTCATTTCACAATAATAAAGGTTTGATCTAACTGGCAACTAAATAAAGCCATTGTATGTATAAAACACGAGTCTTTAATGTTATGGATGTAAAACAGCTGTCAGCTATTCTTAAAAATGTAATCAGAATGAAAATAAAATGATTAATCAATTAAGGTCGAGAGTAAAAAAAAAAATGAAATCATTAATTTATAATTAGACAGCTGGTAGTGAATGCTATTCACAATGAAATTAAAAGATTACATTTGAAAATCTCTTGAAGGAAGTAAAAAGAAGTATTTTAAGAAATCTTCATAGTTGGTTGACAGGTTTTAACTTTAATTATCGACTGAAAGAACTAACTAATTATGTTAGACCATCGAATATATAAGGAGATATGATAAAACAAAAATAGAAAAAAAAAAAGTTTTCTATATTTTCTTTTCTCCTGCTTTGACCAAAGCTTGACTGTGATCATATCCAAAATATTGCCACCACAATATCAAATGAAAAATCTTACTCGAGTTAAGAAATAATTTTAAAAAATAAACAGATTCGATTCAGATTTATAGCTACTGGACGACACCAACGGGGAAAAAAGGCAATTCCGCGATTACAAAACAATAGGGTAAATCTGTAATATTTCTTTTCTTATTTGTCACCTCATGTTTGGGGTCTATTGCAGATAAACAAAGTTAATCTCATGACTGAAAATGATGTTCCAATTTTATAAAGTTCCAATGATCAGTTGCCGAAATATCCAACTATTACTTTTATAGTAATTGCTGATTATATAAGACTCCTTGGAACTACACTAAATTGATTAAAACACACCCTACTGTGCTTGCTGAAAAGCTAAGAATTTGAGGGGTGTGTGACAATAAAATAGATCAGATGCAACAAAATTTAATAAATTCAAATTTAATCAATGGAATCTAATTCGAAATGTCAAAAATGTAAGACCACTTGAAAACCTATAGTTCTTCCAAGGCAAAAATTTGAAAATGTGTGGGGGGGGGGAAGAGAGAGAGAGAGAGAGAGAGAGAGAGAGAGAGAGAGAGAGAGAGAGAGAGAGAGAGAGAGAGAGAGAGAGAGAGAGAGAGAGAGAGAGAGAAGGGGGGGGGGGGTGGGATTGGCATTGGAAGAGTTGAGAAAGCGCCAATTACAAAAGAAGCCGGATAAACTTCTATGTACTGTGCTCTATCAATCAACCCCCAAAACATCGACAAATAGGATTTCAAATAAAAAATTGGATTGGTCAAATATTGTCAGAGGATATCTTGAAGGCAGTGACTTGTATGTCAAACTATGAAAGTAAGAGTACATGTGTATCATATGACAAATGCATATATATAGATAGACACACGGAAGCACTATCAATGGTGGAGGCTCTATCTGTTCAGCTGGATCAATCAGGAGCGAGTATTTGTCTTGTTGGTAGGGGAAGACTTATCCTTGTTGACGGTATAATTGGTTAAACCAGGAAATGGAGCAAAATCTATGTTTTCATTGGTTGGAAAGGCAAGTACATTTTATTGAGCCTTGGTAGGGGAAGACTTAACCTTGTTGACAGTATAATTGGTTAAACTTGGAAATGCAGCAAAATCTATGTTTTCATTGGTTGGAAAGGCAAGTACATTTTACTGAGCCTTGGAAAAGAAGAGGAAAGTTGACTCTTCTTTGAACATCTTGCTGACAATTGCAATTTAAGACAACACGTCTAATCTAGAAAAATGATTGCAATATCTGAAATTGCAAAAAAAAAAATAAAAAATTCCATCATCTTTACCATTTCTACATTAAAATCACCTTTCTTTCCATCTTCAAAATCTGGACATAAAACTTCTTCCAGCGGGAATTGGATAACATTCCAATATTTAAACCGACTGAAACTAATACAAACTAGAAAGTAAATTTATCAAAACTTTAGTGAGCTAAAGACAAAGTACTTACAGGATCCTTTTCCTCCTTGTTTTCTGGCTCTTGATCTCCCTTGGGTTCCTCTGATACAGACTCTTCAGGTTTCTCTTCCTGTTCCAGCTTATAGATTTCTTTGATATTTGGCCAAATATTTTCAGTGAAGAGAGTCAGATCGACCTGCTCATTATCTTCCAGATATTCCTGATATCATAAAACATTTTAGAGGGAAATTAATTCCTTATAATATAAAGCATAAACTTGTCTTCAAAACTAGAAAAAAAAAAGTGAAATGATCATTCAAAATGGTGAGATGACTCTATGGCCTGGATGAAATAATTAAAAAATAGCATCACTCTAACATTTCCTTATTCATCCTCTGGGAAAATTTGCTTCTATTCGTGTGTCTATCTTCAAGAAACAAAATACCAAAAAAAAAAAAAAAATAAATAAAATAGAAATAAGACAATCCACGTGCCAAATACAGTGCAGAACTGCAAAATGAATGATAATGCAATTTCTTACCCAAGGAAAAAAAACAAACTCTAGAGTAAATAGCAGTATTCAAAGCTTGGTTCTGCTAGTGTTGGTATGATACCTATTCAACTCTACTATCTCACTGCCTGCGGTATTACCATCCAACAACCAATTTCACTGTGTTGGACTCAACGTTATAATTCTTTTTAAAAATTCACTTAGAGAAAACATAATAAGGTCCAAAACATCTAATAGTCAAAACAAAATAGTCACTACAGGAGAATACAAAATTAATTCATCATCAATAAGAAATCTTAGCAAACATGTATGTTTACCTTAGCTTCTTCCTCGCTGACAGTTCCATCAGAATCAATATCAAACTCCTGATGTTTCATCAACTCTGGAAAGTCCACACTGGTGCCATTAAAAAAAAATATTTAAAATTTGAAAATAACTGATGCGAAGGAAAGAATGTATATAATCCAGCAGAGTATAAGATTCTACCAAAGGATGTGCATGTACTCAAGGATAACTAACATTCAAGTAATAATAATGATTTAAAAAAAAGGAAATTTTATATTTGCTTCTAGAGTCGCTGAATTACCAATGCTACAAACCTGCTACAATTTGGTTAAAAGTTTGAAAAAAACATCTTTAATCAAGAGAAAAAAAAATAAAACCACAAACTTTCTGAATCTGGGAGTTAAAATAATCTGAGTGAGCTACATGTACTTGAAAATGTTGAGAGCTTCAGAATTTGTTTTGACCAGAAAAGGTTATTAAAACCTACTAAACTATTTTGAAACTGACATATCTGGTAACAAAATATGAACCTTCATAAATGTTTGTTCTTTGTATTCTTTTAATCTTGGTGTATGGTGGCTTTTGATCAATATCTTTACATGAGTTTGAACAAAAAAATTGATTTAATTATTTATATTGTGCTGTCTATTAAGACTTAGAAATGTTGTCTTAAATAAATTAATGCCCTTGTAACGATCAATCTAAAAGTTTCAGAAAATATCAAATTAAGAAATTAAGGAGCAGGTACTGCTGCAAGTCGACTGGTTTTTTGGGATGTCTTTTCTTTCTTGCTTTGTCTGGCACCATTCATACACACTTGTTCAGATCTTTAAAAGTTTCAGACTGTATGAAATGCACTACTGACAAAGTTAATGAATCAGCTTTTTATAATGATCTATAAACAACCTGTGAATGAATACTTTGGGAATCATGATGACTAGATACTGGGCCCATTATGACTAGGTACTGGGCCAAAATGCAAAACAACTTTATTTGTGCAAAAACCTAAAATGAGCTATGGTGAAAAGTAATGTAAAGATAGAATACTTTCAAAATAGACAGAGAATTCTGAACAGAGTCAGGCCATCATATTAAGAAAATCAGAAATGTCAAATTTTGTTTCAAAAACAATTTGGAATTTTGGTACCCATGCATACAAAAATACAGCGCAAATCATAAGAAGTCAACGTGCATAATTTCAACTTTTGCTTCAATTCAACACACAGCCATGGTCCCATTTCTTTATTATCTATCTTTTCTACGACATCAATGGTTCAGCAGTCCTCTCTCGTCTAAACTTGTGATTAAATCAAGTGAAGGTGAGCAATATTAGTAACAAGATGAGTGACAATGATTGAATAACTCTGGCCCGGGTATTAAGTCCCTGGCCAAGGCAGTGTATAGATTACCCTACTTGCGTGTGGATGAGGAACTGGCTATAAGCAATTATGGATATTGCATTTTAATCAGTCTAAATAACAGTTGTTTACAGAAACGATAAACTGAACAAAATTCATTGCCTACAGATGTGAAATATAACTTTTAATATGTGAATGCTGACAGGGAAAAAAATCGCATCCTTACTTCCCATCGTTATTGACGTCCAATGTTGAGAAAGCATGAGCAGCTTTGACTGCATCCTTGGCTTTTTGACGCTCTTCTTTCACCACTATAATTTATGAGAAAAATAAGAAATGATTGAATAATTACAAAATGATGAACAAAAATGTATACAAAAGCTTTGAAAAAGAACAAAATTGTGTCTGGCTCAAAATTCTTCTTCAACTGTACTGTATTTCTAAGTGCACACATTGAACAATTAAATAACCTTGTTTTCTATTTTTTGCTTTTCGTTTAAAATCAATAACATCACTTTGTAAAACCAATCATTTGAAAAAGAAAAATGGACAAGGGACCATTAAATCATTTAATTAAACATAGCTAATTAATACTCTTTTTGTTTGTTAAATAATAATAATAATAATAATAATAATAATAATAATAATAATAATAATAATAATAATAATCTTTATTGTCCATAAATATGGCAATTTGTCATTTAGTTACACTTGTTATAATGTTAAATGATAACTATAACATTGAACAGATATTTCACTCCTACTTATTTTCTCTCTCTCTCTCTCTCTCTCTCATTCACTCTCTCTCTCTTCCTCTTTCTTTCACAATGCGATATACACAACATAAACATATTCATTTCGTTTTCAATTTGTTACAATTGTGGCAATTCGACACCAAAATTTATCATCATTATCAATTGGTCAGTTAATCTAACATTAAATAAATTAATCAATTAATCAGTCAACGAATCAATCCTTGGTTTTTCTGTACCATATGAAATATTCAAAATTTGTATTGCTGATGGAACGAACGTTGATTTATACTTGTTAGTTTTACATTTAATCTGACAAAACCTTCTCCCAGATGGTAAAAGACTAAATTCATGGTATAAAATATGTTTTTTATTGTTGGTAATTGAGAATGCTTTCCTTTCTATTGCTTTTCCACAAATTCTTTCTACTCCATCAAGAGGATGGTTTATTATTTTTGATGCCTCTTTGATAGATTTTGAAAATTTTTGATTTATCTTTAAGTCGGCATCCTCCAAACCATATGGTGCAGTCAAACGCAATTACACTTTTAATCAATGAGTCATAAACTCTTAACATAGTTTTCTTCCTTACTTGAAATGTTCTCAATTTCCTTCGGATGTATACTCTTTGGGCAACTTTCTTAGATATTATATTAATATGTTGAGAGAAAGTGAGGGGACTATCAATGGTTATTCCTAAATATTTAAAATAGTCAACTATCTCAACATCTTTACCAATCGTCACACACTTTAAGTAGTTTTTATTTTTTACACCAAACATCTGTTCTTTCATTTTTTCAATATTTAATTCAAGCTGATTTTGTTTACACCAATCGGTGAATATATTTATTTGTTTGAAATAATTCTGTTCGGTAACTTTATCTTTTAATAAGCTGTAGTGCAATATTAATAATTTGTACGATGTATAATAGTTTTGGTCTGATGTGAATTTTGATGGTAATAAACCAATTCAACTGAATAGTGAATAGTGTTAACATCAACTGCTTACATTCCCACGCTTTCTTGTGCTCTTCAATTGCAACTTTTTCCGGTTCTTCAGCTTCATTTTTGACAGCTGTGGTGGAAAAAAAGTAAAACAACCATGAGAAAATGTAACACTATCTGGCTTGGAATAAATTAAATGAAATTGTTCTACAACAAAAGTTTTTTACAGTGAATACTGCCGACAAGTCCAAATGATATCACCGCAACACCCCAACAGAATGTATTAAAAACAAATTTCACTAGATCTATAAGATGAATTCAACATGTAAAATCGAGACATACATCAACACAATACAGCAGAAAAGTATATTTTTTCGATATGTTACTGTCACTGCTCCTCTAAGGTGGGAGCAGCATCACCTGCATCAATTTAATCTTTAATTTGAGCCAAATTTATATTAATCAAATGAAAAAAACTGGAGGGCGAACTCAAACACATACACAAATACACATCATTGAAAACCATTGTCATTGGAGATGAAATGTGATCATTATCATACCAGTAAAAAATTATCAATTCAACAACAATTCACTTTTTAAATGTACGGCTCCGATTGTCTCAGAAACGTGTGAATAAATGACAAACTTAATATTTTTTTTCAAAAAGGGGGAGGGGGAAACAAACTTACTTTCAGCAGCCTCTTTCTCTTTGACCAGGATTTCTTTCTCTTTCTCCAACTCACTCAGTTTAGACTAAATGAACAGATGAAAACAATTTTTTATTAAATAATTGACAAAAGAAACACAAAAATCAGTAAGATTTCTGTAACTTGTAATAATTGACAATTCAGTCAACTCTCAGCATTTAAATTTAATCACAAAGACACATTTTAAAATCCTTGGTAGAAAATTGAAAAAGCAGTGATCTGTAACAGGTTACTTGAATTGGATCATTTTTAATTGATGACAATTTCAGAGATGATTGTCAATAATATCAAAATGGTTTTCTCATCCATGTGACACTATCTTGATTCTTAAACTATACACATATTTTTCTTGAGACATATTATGGGAAATAAATTTCATTATTATCATTGTCATTATTATCATTACTATTATTTTAAAATCATATCAGCTCTGCTTGATTCCTGAGGGATGTGCTTATAAACAGTAACCACTGTATTATCATTATTCTTATTCTTCTTATTATTATTACTATCATAATTATTATTACTAGTGAGAACCCATAATGTTTGCAGAGAATTAAAGGCTATTATAAACAACCACTCCCCTATTTTAATTATCATATTACCGTATTGTGGAAATTAACATAGATCGAGACAAATTTTTTGACACATCAACAATAAAAATCAGTCTGGTAACAGGGTAGCCAGAAGACAATTCCAAAGACCGAGGTGAAATTAAGGACTGATCATTATGCCCTAGCAGATTTTCTATATAGCCATTTGAGTCAACGGATAATAGAATTACCTTTAATTTTTAACAAGTTTGCAAGTTACTCGTATATCATTCTGTATAAAATAGCTTCATATTTTTTTTAGATTTGCCACTAATTCTAAGTTAGTCTGCAAAAATTTAACATGAGCAGTACCCTTTAAAAAAAAAAGAATAGATTACTTATCATTATTCATATTATTATTATCATTATAATTATTATAGCGCAGCAAGGAAATCTGGAAGAAGTTGGGACCAGACCTACCTGTTTGAGATTTCTGTGCTTACAAGGTTACCTTTTTGAGTATTTTACCCAAAAAAATATGAAGGAGAATGAACGGGAGACTAAATATGTGTGGTTTCGGTAAAAAGTACTTAAGAGCCATAAGTAAATGAAGCCCGAGTTTATCCTGATTTCTAAAATGTGAAACAGACAGTAGCAATCGCTTGCTAGCCTTTGGATGGGATGCTATCATATCGCAACATACTTCATGCTAGAACTAACAGACCCAGCTAACCAGTCACTGATGGGGGTGATCAGGTGGTCAGAAAGAAAAAAGAAAGACCTCGCCCGGGATCAATCTTGATCACTACGTTTTTGAAGCAAGTGCTCTACTAACTGAGCGACTGGGACTCTCATGTTCCCAGTATAATGATTACACCCCCCCCCCCCCCCCCCCCCCACATCTCAAACTACGTCAAAAACAAGGTTAGCTAGGCACTGGTACTCAGCTATTGATAACAGGTTTGGTGCGTCTTATCAATAACTATAATAAAAAGACAGAAAGCCAGCATGTCGCATTGCTTATTACATATTCAGCATGAGATGCCCCTCCCTACTAATCCATCACATATTCAATTTCCTCATCTCCTTTGTGCCTCTCTTCTCACCCCACCATTCTTATCCCTAATTGCTTGTACATAACTTTAAATTAGAGCAAAAGAAAGAAAAGTAGTCATCATGTTTCCACATACCCTTTTCTCATCTTTTGCCCTCTTGCCTTGCTGCATGTATTCTTGCTTAACTTTATAACCTTCAGATTGTTGAAGCCTGAGAGCTTCTTGTTGAACTTTCTCTTGCTCATATTTTTCACTGAAATAAAGGCATTTAAAATGAACAAAGATGATGTGTGGAGCATTCTAATAATTCAATACTACGCCACAAATTGTTTAAATGTAGTAAACTATGAAAAAAATAGCCATCAGACAAGACAAATAAATATGTGGCCTGCCAAAAATGATCTAAACCAACCATTAGTTACCATTTTTTAAAAAGTGAACATGATATAAAAAATTGGATGACAACGAATACAGCATTAAAAAAATACAATGCATTATCATAAAAACAATAAAACTTACAGGAGCAGACAACAAACAATAAGTCAGTCTTTCAACTTCCATTTTCAAGAAAAGAAAAATCTGTCATCAAGAAATACTTGTCCACCCTTGAATTGCTTCAGAACTGATGTATTATTCCATACATAGAAAATGAAAAAGGTCCTTTTCTGAGTAAAATAATGCTTTCAGATCAACATTCATCTCAAACTTAACTAAAAAAATAAAGAATTAGAGTTGGCCCAAATACGCACCTAAAAGATTTGTACACATATTTAAAACTGCATGATTGTGAGCAAACAAGAAAAAAGTAGTTACAAGTTCAGTGCAAGTTTGAAGTTTTTAATTTCAATTTAAATGAAATCAAAAATAGCAAATGGTAATTGAATATCAGAAAACGATGTATATTCAAATTCAAATGGAATCAAATTGTACTTACACACAGGTATTTGGACAAGATATTGTACCATCAAATTCATCAGATCCATCACAGCAATCTGAAGAAAATAAAAACAACAAAACATAAAAGGTTTAACTCTATACGATTCAACCCGACAAAAACCGACAACGGCATAATATTCATGGGCGGGGTAGTCAAGACTGGCCTCAGTAAGTAAAACCTAATCGTTGTGAAGGAAATAACAGGCCTGTCACTGTCACAGGATGTTTTCAGCTTTGATTTTTATAAATTTGTCAACAGAAAATAGAATATGTTGTAGAAATTGCAATTTGGATCCTATTTTATTTGCTGGTGAAAATAATTAACTTTGCACTTTGTTTGATAAAAATCGGATAAAAATTACGACTTTGGTGATGAAAAATGACTTTGATGACAATCATTGTAAACTTTAAAAAATATTATGAATAATTTATAACTCCCTTAATTAGTTGGTAAATAAATATGTTACATATCTTTGATCTACCGCCACTGTCCATTTGTGTAGAATCGTGAATCAAACGTCACAAAGTCTTCGACCAATCACAGGCTATCTAACCGGCTGGCCAAAAAAAAAGACGCTTCTCACGGTCGATGTATTACGCTATTGTTATGCAAGGAATATAACACCTTTTTGAGTAGGCCTAAAAGCTAAAATCTAAAAGTAAAAAATATAATTCTGAGGAATTTGAAAGTCACATTGCTGAAATCAGCTTGAAAAATGAAGAACATTGGTCCTTATGTCAGAAAAATCGGTGGAAAACCAACTGTTTCATGAATAAATTTGATTTTAAAAATAGCTTTTGTTTATTTTAACTTTTTTAGCAACTTTTTTATTTATCGGCCGTTTTTCTTGATTTTTATATCATTCTTTATATCTCAATGAGACAAGATCAGTGATATACTTTGTTTGTTTCAAATGTAACAAGAACATAATTTGGCTTTTTTACCTATCAACCGTGCCTGGATAATTTATTCAACAACAATTGTGACGCAACTATCCGATGGCCCGTCTTCCAGTGTTTCAGCTATGCATTGTTGACATCTGTTGACATGTGAACTGTCAGAATGACCAATCGTTGAAGGGTCAAGATGCTCAGTAGCCAATCGTTCTTCGATAAAAAAACTTAAGAACTCACGAGATCTCGAGAACAAAAGTTTGAAATTTGGTGATGGAGGGACCTATGAAATCACTTCTGGGCAGAGTTTAGTCATGAGTGACCATAGGAAACGAAAATGCGACTGCAGACATCAAAGGGTAGGCTAATATATCATCAAAGGATATCTAAATGATTGACATGGCCATATAGGAAACTCATTATCTACTCCCCCAAAAATAATCTGAACACTAGAGGGTTAAATCCTAGAAGAATGCAATATTTTGACCTTAATTCTTTTATCTTTAAATTGTTAGTGGCACTCTTGAAAAAATATTAAACAGAATATATATATATAATGTTATGTTACTTTTCTTTGAGTGTCATGATTGGAATCTTGATGAGGGAATGTTTTTAAGGGAAAATGTATTACTATGTATTTTTATGCACTATGTGTTAAAACCTATGTCGGTCAAAGGCTTCTATTAGCCTGACTACATTATCTACGAAACATTTTTTAAATGCCGACAATAAATAAATATTTAAATTGAATTGAATTGAATATAATCATTAATACTCTCTTTGATAATAAACCTCAAGAATAATAACATATAGATATCCAAACTCAATAGATTTTGAATACAATTGCAAAAGTGAAATGATGCAGCTTTTAGAACACTTCTTCATTTGTTGTGCTGTACAAAATAAATAAATACTTACCGCAAATTCCATCATTTACTCTTGAAGTCTTGATGTAGTGACCCTTGTAAGGCTTGTTTTCACAATAAAATATGCCATTTGCACATGCAGGTGTACCTAATCAAAAATAGAAAAATAATTGAAAGGTTTTTGTTTGTAATTATACCAAATGGGAAATCCTTCCCCTCTCACATTCACACATAAATGATAAACATAATATAATGAAAAGAAACAAAGAGGAGGTCATCATTTTGCATTATTATTTATTCATATGCTCAACTCCTCCATCTTTCAGTGCAAGTGGCTGCACTATACGACCACGAAGGCTCTGATTCTTAATGTGTGTGGACAGTCTTGTAAGGAATAAAACAACCATGTAAACAAAGCCGATTTCTACAAAACATATACTACACATACTTTTAATATTATATCAGAAGAATCAATATAATGCACCGAGGGTGGGGGTCATCAAAAGTGCGTATTGAGCCAATTTAAAAAATGGGGGGAAGGTCTGGCCTCATTTCATTCCATTTGTCAATGTGGCCAGTTCATGACCAGACCCTGTTGAGCAAGTTTTTACTCTATTTAGAGATGTCTTTTTAAGTGAAGAAGAATTCCATGATAATGATTTGTTTGATGATTGTATTTGTAACGGTATTGATGTGGAAAATGAGAGAGTCAATTTGAAAGTAGTTATAACAGTGACTATGAGGAGATGGTAACAGAAACTCAGGAACTACAGGCAGATGCAATGACAGTAATAATGATTATGATAATGGTAATGAAGAAGATAAACCGAATCCATAGACCACAAATGGTAGGAAAAGGTTATCCTTATTATTAATCGATGATTAATAAATTTTGACCACAACTAGTGACAGTCTGATCCCTGCCTTCCCTTACCATACTTCCAGCACCGTGTCCATCCTATCCTTACCCCCCCCCCCCCCCCGACACCTTATCAATGAGTTTCCAAGTATGCCTATTGTTATCTCTTAACATTAGATTTTAAGACGGACATAAGGTGTCAACTATATGTCACTAGCACAAAATTTTGTTGTTTTCTACTAACTGTAATTGTCAACAATTTTTATCATATGGTAATCTGTTTTTTACTATATATATTTTTTCTTTTCTTTTTATAATTTTTTTTCAGAGTTATGGTCAGAAAATCGAACATGGTCATAGTTGGGGTCCTTTACAATGAGCGTGCTTATAAGGGGTAAATATATAGTAAAAATTCTCTTTTGCGCTCCTGAGATAAATAATAAATAATTCCCTTTATTCATCCCATAGGGGAAATTTGTCTCTAGTCTATTCCAAGGGAAAACTGCAATAACTCAGGCGTCAGCCGCAGTGCAGGCATTCAAATTGAGCTTGGGTGAGGTGACTTGCTCAAGGCCACACAGCGCAGCAACGGGTGATTGAACTCGGTACCTTTCGGGTACGAAGCAAAGACTACCGCTGAGCTACGCTGCTTGTAGTCGGAGTGCTTATATGTATGGAGACCACTAAACTAATACAAATTAAAGAATCTACACAACTATAACAAATTTTGGGATTTAAAAATAAAATAAATATTCATAATAGATGAGAAAAAAGCAAAATAATCTGGTAATCTCTTTTTCATTCACCTGGTTCATCCGAGCCATCCTCACAGTCACAGTAATCATCATTTACATGATCAATAGGCAAAACTTTTCCACTGGTTAAACATTGGAATTCTGTCGCTCCTTGGTAGAATGATGCCTCTGAAAATTAAATTAACAAAATAAAACAATGTAAAAATATTATAAATAGGATTTATCTTATTTTATTCATTTCACAATATATCTTTAAAGAGGAGAGAAATATAAGCTTATCAAAATTGAGGTTAACTCTGTTTCTTCTTTTCATGAATTTTAAGACAAAGATGCTTGCGACCTTGTGTTGTGGTCTTGTGGTATGACACTCGCTTTCAGATCAGAAGGTCCTGGGTTTGAGCCTTGCTTAGTACATAGTTAAGTCCTCGGAAAAGGCTCTTTACTCACATTATTTAACCATACTCAGGTGTAAACTGAGTGCCTGGCCGTTAACAGCAATGTCGGTTGGAAAAGAAATTGTAATATCGCCTGACAGGCTTCATATCTCACCTACATGTTACCTCCTGTTGCTGTTGGTCAGGGATCTTTGTGAAGCACTTTGAGCACATTTTGATAGTGGCTATTGCACTATATAAAAGCTCAAGTTATTTTTGTTTTTGACGTTAAAGGTAATTTCAGCACCAGTAAATGGGAAAAGGAGAAGTTGTAGATCTGAAGCTAAGAGCACCAAGAAAAAGCATGACAAAGGGATAAGTTAAAAAATGGAGCAGAAGATTTTAAGAGCATCCATCAATGTCCTATTTTGATATAATTGAAAAGTCTCATCCAGGCAGAGCAAAGGATGCTGCTATGAATGAATACTCAAATGTTTAAGAAAACTTAAAAACTATACTTGACCATAAAAGTACAGTTATGTCCGTATCTAAACACCTCCCAGACATTTGTCTGGATGACAGGGACATCCTGATAGCAGAAACAGTGCCTTAACTGGCATATGATGAGGTATTTCAATTTCAAGGATACAAGGGGGGGGGGGGGGGAATCAAATGTTAGAAATTAGATAGAATTAATCTGAAAGTGATGCCAATGGGAGTTGAAAATGAAAAGCATGTTAGCTTGATAATGCATTCATCGTGCATGGAACACGTAAATCTATTTTTAAATAGTACTTTAAACGATAACTAAAATGATTAACTTTTAAAAATAGATACTGTAGGAATCCTGATAAAGCCAACACTACCGGACCAGGGAAAGATTGGTACAGTCCAAGCCACTTTATTGAGATGGCTGGGCTCCTGACAAATCGTCCCAATTAAACGACATAAAATCTAGCAATTATTCAGATTTACCATAGACCCCTCTGCATATATTCAGACTTGTGACTGGCAATACAACTTCTAATTACTCTAATGAAAAATGTATTGGTTGCATTCAACTTTTTTGTTTGTTCGATTCTTGCTTTTTTTGTTTGTTATTTTGTTTTATTTTTTGTTTCGTCTTTTTCTTTTTTCTTTTTATGTTTAAAGCCATATTAATCAGGGAGACTTGTTCGACATCTATTTTTGGTTTATTCAGCGGCACTTGACTGCTAATCTGATCCACAAACTTTATCGTCAGAGTTATTTCTCGTCTCAACAGTTTCACCATTTCACGCTTTTCTGATCAAGTCATTAGTGGGGTGTCATCCTCATTACTACTTCCGTGCTCTTCAACTTTCTGTTTGAACAGTACGACTACTCACTCGGTTGACCATCCCATTGGACTAATTTGCATTCTATGAACCATCATTTTAAAGGATTGAAGAAAACAAAAAAGCTCTTTTATGGGGATGGTCATTGTCAAATGTCATCCCCATTAATAGCCATATATATGAAAGGGTACGACTTCAGCTGGCCGTCCCAATTAAGCGCTGAGTATATGAAAGGGTATGATTTTTTATGTAGAAAAAATTATGTTCACAAGGAATCATCCAAATAAAGCGGCGTCCCTAATACCAGCTTGGACTGTGCCTTTACTTTGGCAAGTTGCAATTAATGAAGGTTGACTTCTTTATCCATTGGCTCCCTTATCCCATTAATGGCATTATCAATTGGGCACATTTAGACAAAGAACAGGAAATTTGGGACCAACATGATGTGGACTTTAAGAGCGTTGATTTTTATGAGGATTCTACTGCACTAAAGTTAAGATAAGGTTAAAGTGGGTTGAGTTGTGGTTGAAGTTGGGCGATTCCCGGCTTACTTACTTTCAAGAGACACGCCCCTTGGCCGACGATCTGCAGCAGTAGTCAGCAGGACAAAACATGATATCAACCCGATTATTTCTTTCATCTTGAATTTGTAAATGTAGAGTGAGCTGTGCAGTAATATTCCTGTCCAATTTGAATAAAGCAACAATATTTAATGTTTTATCTCGTTCATCCAACACGGGCTTGGAGGGACACGACACACTGTGGAAGGGTAAAGTGTTTGCTCTTTCTGCCCCCAAAGCATAAGAGCATAGTTAATAATATACTTCCGGATCAAAGTCCGACTTCACATGATAAACAGGTTGACAGTTGCTATAGTAACAAATGCCTGAACCGGTCCGGTATGTATTGAATTGACAGGTAACTTGCAGGTCTGATATGGGTTCATTGTTGTGATAGAAAAAAAAAACACAAAAAAAACAACAAAAAAACTCTCAAACCAACGCAAAATATTTCCAATACAACAATGTTAAAACCAGCCAATAATTGAAACTGTAGGCTACCAGTCAAATCAAACAGAAAGATAAAGTATTGTATACATAAGAACCAACCTGACTTTTTGCTTTGTCCGGTACTGTTTCATTAGGTAGTTTGATATTTTTTCAAAAATAAAAATAACTAATTATTTTTACAAATACATATAGGCCTTTAAAAACCATTTAACATGATAACTTACTTTTAGATCTAGGATAAACGGTTTCATAGTTATGATGATTTTACTATTCAAAATTTACTAATGCAAAAAGCTCAACATCCGTGACTGAGAATTCCCTCACTGGACAGCCTCTCAATAAGGTGACTACTTACTGAAACGGGACTTCGCATAGAGAAAAGAGGGTTGGTCACTGGTGGCCAATCCTAAACATACCGCACTGCCTTCAATCTTGATGAAATTTGACATAGACATAGATAAATGAATTATCTAGATGCAATTTCTTTTATATATATATATATATATATATATATATATATATATATATATATATATATATATATATATATATATATATATATATATATATAAATTTTTACATTTTTTTTTTTGCTATCTCAGTTTTCAAAATAATTACAAAATTTTTTAATGACGTTATGTTTATCAAATTATAATTTTTTACATAATGTACCAACATTGATTTCTATCTCTGCTCTTTAAAATGATACCAGAACCGTTCAGATAATGTGATAAATAATGCAGCAGTAATTATGTGAAATTGGGTTTTTCAAATTTTAACCCAAACTCCCGCTTCCCTTTTCCAATGGCTAATCGGCACCTGTCTACAGGCTGGAATCTGACTACCTAGTTTCATACCTACCCACCAAAGCATACGTCGATAAACACATTTTCTGATATTTCAAAATACCATAAAGGTGCTTGCTCTCTAATTTATTGTGGTCTCGACACGTCAAGCACTAAGAGCCTAAACTAAACTGGCAACCATTACATGAGAGACGCACTATACAAAAAAACCAAACTCCTCTTTAAGGCTCGTCAGGGACTGACAACAATCCCAATTGATAGCCTTATGCAAAACGAAAGAAAACAGCACTCATACGAGGTCGCGCAGTCACGAGTTAAAGCTCATCTCAACTTGTTTTTTCCGATCCGAACATAGAATTCTCTGCGTGAAAATATAAAAACAATAAATGGCCAAATTGAATTTGACAGAGAAATGGAAAAAAATCAAAATAAAAGTCTAAACACATCCATTTGTTCTCACCATACACACAGTCGCGATTACCTTCGAAGCAGGATTTGCGACTTTATGAAAAGACAAGAATAAGAGAAGACGTTGGTCACAGTTACATACATACCAGCTGAAAAGCTCACTGCCAGATGGATGCACCATGAATAAATGTCCATAGGTTATTTAACCTTTGCGAGGATTCATGCAAGCATTTGCTTAAGACGAGTGAGATAGATAATGATATGGAAATACAGGAGTTACGTATATATCCGTTTTATGCCATATCCCCTCTACTTTTTACTTCAGACGAACGCAACTTTCGATTGTTGATCTCATTCTTTAAATAAATTACTAAGGATGTAGGAAAATGTGAAATTTTTCCAACATAACATGATATTATTTGGAAGTCTAATTCACATCATTTTAAAAATCACTTTTTTGTTGTTGTTGTTTTCTTCTTGTATTTGAACTTGGCAAATTTGTTGGTGTCACATTATAATGTTCACCTGATCATCTACGAGTACACGCGTGAAAGTAAATATGATAGTCTACTAACAATGCCTTATTTCTGATGGTTTTGCTTCCTTTTTGTTTTTTCATGCGAATATAGTATACAATCAAGAGAGCATTATCATTAACAATTTTGAGCGATTTCAAATATCATATCATATCATATCATATACAATATCATGTCAGTAATAGGGCTTTAAAATGGACCAAGTGTTCCTTAAGGGGCGGTTTGGGTCTTTTCTATAAAAAAATGAATTACCTATATTGGGCGGTTTATTCGTTCTGTATCGTCATTAGAGGTTAAAAAACAACATGTTTGGTTGAAAATATAAATCATCTTTGTTGATAGCCGTTTTGCGACCTACTTTGGGGGTCTGGAATAAAAAAAAAACCGAACAATCATGTGACAAACGTTCCACAAAAACTAGTGAAGGAATGACCTCCATATGTAGCATAGTGTGTCACCATAGAGAGATTTCAGAGCATTAGCTTATGGAATTTTTATTAGTACATTACAAGGTTGAGAATCAAGATGTTATGCCAAAATTGATGTTAGAAATTTATAATTTGGATTTTAATTACAAATACACATACCTTATCAAAAAAAATCTCTCTATGGTGACATACTACATTATCTCTCTGATAGCTGTGGAAATTTTCAGATATTTTCATTGAATATATTTTGAGAAAGTTTGCCACAGTATCCCATATCCTTAGCTTTCCGTTTTTCACAGTTTTTTCTACTACCTGTACCCTTTTCGACTGTTTTTTTTTTTTTTTTGGTGCCTTTATAGTCTATTTTAAGAAGTTAGACTTCAATAATATTATTTCTAAAATAATAATATATCGTTTTCTACCAATATCTCAAAATCAATTGTTTTGAAGGATTTTCCTAAGAATTAGACCCCAAACCGCCCCTTAAATGTCCTAAAACATAAGTAACACATTGCAGAATCTTTGAGATTAAAATAATTAAAAGGGAGAAATAGATAAAAGCATAGAAGATTTTTTTTTTAAATCCCCCAAAACACTCATTCCTATTATCGACATATAATGAAAGCTCATCGATATATTCAGCATTTTTTAGTTTGTAATTTTAAACCGTCCCATGTTTTGTCAATAACGGAATAAATGTAGTCTTCATAGAATTATTGTACCAGGTAAAAAGGATTGAATGGGAGCATATTTACTCTGAGATAAGGCCGTAGGTGACTATTCTCCGTCTCTAGATGTTTATGTTATGTTATTGCTTTTATGCCCATTTCTTTTGTTATTTTGGATGGCTGCAAACAAGTTGAAAATGAATGAGTCAAAAACAGAAGTGATGATTGTGGGAAATAGAGGGCAGTTGAGGGTGAATGATGGTCTTGAGGTGTTGATTGGGGGTGAAAAGATCAAAGTTTCAAAGACTGTGAAAAATTTGGGTGTCTATTTTGATTCAGAAATGAGAATGTCAGCTCACATTTCTGCTCTCTGTAAATCTTTATACTTTCAATTGAAAAAAATCAGTTCGATTCGTCAGTATATTGCAATTGGAACACGTAAAACATTGGTTGTTTCCCTCATTTTTTCGAAACTAGATTATTGTAACTCCCTGCTTGTCAACTTGCCTCAGGCTTCTATTAAACAATTACAACTACTGCAAAACAGTGCAGCAAGATTAGTTTTTGGCAAAAAAAAAAATTTGATCATGCAACCCCTTTTCCTTTTGTTGGCCTCTCTCCACTGGTTGCCCATTGAAAAGCGCACATATTACAAAGCAGCGTGTCTTGTTTATAAGTGTTTGACCGGCATATCTCACAGATCACGTGGTCATGTGTAAATTTGAAAATTACACTTTAAGATCATGTAATGACCAAACGAAAATTTCGGAAAAAAGATCAAGAACTAAATTTGGTGATAGATCGTTTGCTTGTTTCGGCCCCAAGATTTGGTATGAACTACCACGTGGTCTGAGGGAGTGTAAGTCTTTAGCTAACTTTAAAAAGAATCTCAAGACACATTTTTACTGTATTTGTTTTTATTGACTCTATGAATCCTTGATTTGGCTATGAATTATTATTATTGTTATTTATTTTTTTTACTTAAAATTGATAATTTATGTTGTAAAGTGCCCAGAGCTTGTGTTTTACACGAGAATGAGCGCTGTATAAATGTGTATTATTATTATTATTATTATTATTATTATTATTATTATTATTATTATTATTATTATTATTATTATTATTATTATTATTATTATTATTATTATTATTATTATTATTATTATTATTATTATTTTTATTATTATTATTTTCAAAACCTAGAATGCATTAAAGAACATTTTAAGTTTTCGTTTAGTTCTTCCATGCGAATTCAATGTCACCAAGTTATTCTCTGAAATAATAGTAGTATAACATTCACCCCTTTTGATTTACTTTATGTGATGTAAATGATATTGTATTGTAATATTAACTTTTTGTTCTGTCAATAAAAAATTAAATGTTCGATGTCCTAAGTACGAGGGAAAAGAAAACGGTGTTTTGTAACACACTAACTCGAAAAGTTTTAAATGCATCCACTTTAAACTCACCTCTGACAGAGGTTCACTCGTTAGCTACGTTTAATGAAGTAAGGCGACACATCAATGCATTTTGCCACCGTGACAATGACGACATTTTTGAAAGAATTGTGCGTTACGCTTTGAAAACCAATCTTGTAATCTCTCAACGAAATTTTGTCTCGAACCTCTTTCTCTCTGAATGGCGCTTTGTGTCGATACAGGAGGAAGTCAGACGGTGCCAGATTTCGATTGTGGTAATCAAGTATTCCAGAGGATTATTTTTTGCTTGACAGTCCCCATCAGCCTTACAATGGGATGTGTCTCAGCTACGCCGGCTTGACACCGATTCTGAAGGTTAAAGTAAACTCCCACACTTTGAAGCCTGTGTTCTTTAGTCAACATAGTTTTTGGAACCCACCTGGCACAAACTTTCCAATACTCCAAAATCTTATTCACTTTCAGGTTAATTTTCAGATGTTCCTCATAGAATAAGATTTCCAGTTTGTTTGTTATTTCATAATTATAAGATATTTTTCTTCTTTTTTATGGTTTGAAAAGTCAATTAAGACATCAACACATGTATTTCTTGCTTCATATATCAACAGTCCCTGTTGGACCCAATTGGATTTTTAATATTTTCTGCATTTGGGCTTGGAATTGAACCGAAAATGAAATGACTTAAGTAACTGGTTCCAATCTGATATTCAATAATCAAACATTGCCTTATTGAAATACAACTGTAGAAAGGCACTAGAAAAAAAAAACGCGCATTCAGTTGAAAAGTGTATGCAAAGAAGTGGACGTCTACTCCAGAGGTAATCAAAATTAAAATCTGCAGTAAAATTGGAAGCTTATCTCGTAACCAGCTTGTAATGCTTTCAAATTGAACGATTCAAAGATTCATTGTTTAGAGAGTCATTTCTCCACTTGAGTCTCACTAGAAAGGAATTGAAAGTATAAAAGTGTGGTAATCATCCATGCCCCAAAGAGACTTGAGAGCAGTGAATTTGAGCTCTTATTTGAAATAATTGAGAAACATAACAAGACTAACATTGAAATATAGCTACATGTGACAAGGCTTCATTCCCGTTTGTCGTGACTGGACACGAAACCACTGGAAAGGTTAAAGCAATCCACAAAAGAGCTGGGTAATTTGGTAAATCGCATGTCCAGATTTGAATTTATTGGAATTTTTTTTTTGTTTTTAGGGCATCATATCGGTGTCTATTTTATGAATGTTTATGGCGTCAAGAGACGGGTATTGTAAATTAAGCTCCAACTGTGTGAGGAGATGAGCGACAATATCTTGCGCTTATTGACATTGTGGTATCATTACTGAAGTCGGCGTAAAGCATGTGACATGATGGCCAATATCTTAATGGTATGATTGAAGGTATGATCAGGATTTTTATAGTACGTAACACTGAGAGCATAGTTGATCCACCGACAAAGGCAAGAGTTTATCTAAATGTGCCCAATTTTGGAAAACAATACCTCGACTTAGTCATCAAAATGGATACGCCCGTTAAATTGCATAATCATCTCTTTCCTCATACTATTCTACCGCTTCTCCCTTTTTTCTATATCCTCTCCCTCTTACCACTCGGCACTATCACCACCATCATAACATCACGAACGCCAACACCATCCCCAAACACCAGCAAAATCACCAGCAGCAGCAGCAGAATCAACATTGCCACAACCACCACCACCACCATCGCTATCACTATCATTAGTGCCACCACCACCACCATCATCATCATCACCAGCACAATCACTTCTGCCGTACACGGGAAA
>NC_088360.1:43414119-43419119 GCF_034508935.2 Berghia stephanieae
AATATTGTAGAACCGTACATCCCAAGATAATGTGAATTGACAACACCAAGGAATGAACAAGAATGCCAAACGGGAGCTGTTGGAGATAATCATGGACAGGCCTATACGAATAAGGGGTTGATCTTTGTATTCCACAAGTGATGGGACCTGGCGAGTGAGTGAATCTTGGAGTATTTTCAAAACAACAATAGGACCACAATGATATAGGTTATTTAATTTGATTTCAAATTGTATGACTGCAGGGTAACTAGTCACACAAACATTTGTCGTGTGGTTGAGCTACGTACAATGATTGACTAAAACCTGATCCTTTATTTTGTGTCATAGTTGTTGGTTCAGAATCAGAGTCATTTAATAAATTGATATAAAAAAAATAATATTCAGATTACAAATACCTCAAATGATAACAAAACAGGTTTAATAAAAACTAGGACCGTGGACCGCCAATTGATCCGAAAACAAAAACTTGACAAAATAATTGTACAAGTGATTATTTTCAAAGAGCTTATCACTTAAAATGATAAAATATCACAAACAAAGGGTTGAAAATAAAGTTTTCAAAAATAGTATTATGTAAAATGACAAGAATCATGCTGCATAACTGTAAACAAAAAACATACAGATCTTTAAACTGAAGACATGGCTTGTCATTAAATTATCACAAACCGTTCCTACAGAATTAGACATGTAAAACATGTCACTCGGTTATTGTTTTCAATTTTAAAAAGACGTTATCAGTTTCCATGAAATGTATGTTTCTCTGAGAAACAGCTTTGTGACAACTCTGGACACGGAGAATCCAACTTTGTAAATCGATTTAACAATCCCCCTTCACCAATCCAAGTTCTTGACTTCGTATGGTTTTATTATGAACATAAGATCATTATGAAGTACAAATACCGTACATATTTTTGAGTTCTAATCTTTTTATGAATAGTGTAATGATCACTGGAGGGAGAAAATGAGACCATTTACATATTTTGGGAATAACTTTGGCTACACTGTTAGTGCAGTAAAGTGGCCGATTTTCTGATCTCCTTAAACCTCTGACATTAGCATGTTTATCAAAACTTAAGTAAGAGGCCAGGATTTCTTCGTTTTATATTGTGTCTTTAATGTTTTTAACAGCCGATCAAAAATTAAAGTCAATCCCTTTACCTCAAAGTGAACTGGCAGGGTACTACAAATCGACAGATGAATTAGTGTGATTTTGGACATCTTTAAAGACGTGGAAACTTAGGATTGGAACTGGCAATGTACAATGGCATTAATTATCATTTTCATGTCCAACTATTTAGTTTTCACAGCGATTGCTTATGGGGTTTTCCCCTTTGGCCAAATTGAGATGATAGCTGATTTCAAGTACATCTTGTCTTTGAAGCTCTTTCCATTGACCCGCTTGTAAACCGATTGTTCATCACCACTGTCTTCACTACTGCATTCCTCATTGGCTCCTTCATCCCAGGCATCATCTTCTGTGTGGATATCCATTTTCTGGATGATTGTACGGAGCAGTCGGTAATTTTTGTCTAACACGGAGCTCATCTCACGCATCCTGAAAAGACAAAATGACAATATATAAATGAGCCATTCATATTTTTTTGAGTGTTGGCAATCGACTCCAGCCAAAATCAACGGATATAAGAGACAAGTATTGTCTATGGATCAAAAGATGACAAAATCAGATCCTCGTGGACAAATTAGAATTATGCCATAAACTTATATAAATAATATAATTTGTTGGACTATGCGGTCTTGTGGTATGATACTCGTCTTTGGATCGAAGGCGCCTCTGAGAAGCGTATAGTTGAGTCCCAGGAAAAGGCCCTTTACTAACATTTTTTTTCACCGTACTCAGATGAAATATGAGTACATGGCCATTAACAGCGTTGTTTCTGTCGGAAAAACATGTACTATCGCCTAACAGACGTCATGTCTCGTCCTACATGTTAACGTTTACTCGTAAAGTGCTATGAGCGTGTTAAGTGGATATTGCTTTATATAAATGGTACAGTTTTTTGAAATCATATCAGTGACGGGCTTCATAAAAAGAACTGCCTACCTCCATTTAGATATCACACAAAACTCGTTGAAAATAGTATAAGTATATATTATTAACAAAAACCACACAACTCTGAATCATTTCACATTTATATTATATTATCGTGTCACTACAGCAAATTCAAATATATCTGACATCTATTCAGACGTTAGTCGTCTGACAAATGCTTTTAATCTTACCTCAAAATAAAATGAAATACGTGCAGGTATGAAAGAGTTCACTTTGGTCTAAATTTTTAAAAAATCATTCTATAAACACGTTTAAATCTTGAAAAGTTGCGGAATTTCTGGTAAATTGCTAAAAAGATGGACATGTACTTTTACTATGAAATTTGAATTACCTGATTTTTTGCTTGTAAATCTCTTCAGCAAAATACTTCTCGGTCATATTCATCTTGTCCCCACCATCCACAGTGGTGGCATTCCCGGAAAGCATGCTCATGACCTGTGGGATTCGGTTTGAGTAATATGTTTCAATTGAAAGCAATGTTATGGGTAACAGGCAAGTATGATACTACTCTATTATGTTTAAATCAGCTAACTGCCGTACTATGGAAAATCTCATATTTAAAAATATGACCGGAAAAACTCGTATTTATTCATTTGGCCAGAAAACTCTTCCTTCAAATATCGATAGATTTAAATGACCCTCATCTTCGCAAAAATTCTCAAACCTGGGACTTCACAAAGTCCCAGGTTTGAGAGTTTTTGCCAAGATGAAGGCCAATTAGATCGATTAATATTTGAAGGAAGAGTTTTCTGGCCAAATGAATAAATACGAGTTTTTTCAAAGTACGACAGTTAACTGGTTATTATAATTTCACTTCTCACAGAAGACATATGTCTTTATGTCCAAAGGCAGCTCTGCACGAGCCAATCTTATACTTAAATAAAGATGACTATTTTTGGAGCATTTCCAATGATTAATATTGATTACTCAGCTTCACAATATTTTATTTATCACTGCCTTAGCAGGCCAATGAAACAAAATTTCCAATTTAAATAGTACAAGCCATCTGCTGGGTCCGTTTGAACAGGCGTTCTTACAATAATTTGCATTAGTCGTGTACTGTTTCAGATTTGACTCAAGAGATTAGCCAAGGACAGAGCGCCGGGGTAACTGTTCTGTTTAACTGACCATAAAATGCATTTACACCGCCACTTTTCTCGTTTTCTATGTTACTCACAGTTTGAAGTTTTGTTTTACACTTGTTGGGGTATTCTTTGTATTGTAGAATCAAGACAGTCCGGTAGAAGAACCAGGGCATCTTTGCCTCCATATTGGAATGAAGCTCTACCTGGAAAAAGCAGATGCTCATAGATAGCAAACACACATATAAACATACACACATACCCACACACACACACACACACACACACACACACACACACACACACACATACGTGCCGCGCACTCACTCAATATCACACACAAAGGCAATCACAGACACATAAGCACATACAAACAAACAGAAAAAAACCCACTTATATAGTGAAGTAGAATGTCCTATTCATTTCCCAAAAAAAAAGTTTACAGAGGACGCAGCTATGTTCTATTGGATTACTTGACTATTTAGAGAGCATTAATATTTTAACAGTTCGTCCCCAAAGCTAGCCATCCAATGCTCTCTCTGTCCTTCCATCATGTCATTTTTTTTGGTTTTCTCCCTTTCTTCCCCCTCTCTCTCTCTCTCTCTCTCTCTCTCTCTCTCTCTCTCTCTCTCTCTCTCTCTCTCTTTCTCTCTCTCTCTCTCGCTCTCTTTCTCATTCTCTTTCTTTATTACAAATAACAATAACAATATATATATATATATATATATATATATAATATATATATATATATATATATATATATATATATATATATATATATAATTAGATAAAATGCTTACCTGCATTGCCAACCTTTTCAGTCGAGCATCCCTTTGAACAGATTCAATGTCTCCGACGGCCAAACCAATCTACAAGTATTCAACAAATATGTAGCCATCATCAAAATAAAATTAATTATGTATATGTACAAGACTGCTTAAAATGAATCTTTCAGAGCCATAAAGCCAATAAAGCCGGCGTTTATCCCGGATCATATGGCGTTAAAATAAAACTTTTTTTTTTTGTTAAGACTATCGCAAAGGGCTTTCAGTCAGATCTTATAGACCCAAATACCCAAATCATTGCTCGGTGAACAAGGGGTGGTTTGGAGTTGGGTCAGAAAGAATTTGGACTGTATCTGGGATTGATACCGGTCATTGTTCTTGTGAAACAAGTGGTCTACCAACTGAGCTATCGGGACCACAAAAGACCATATTGTAAATGAGTATTTTCAGACAATTTCCTTTTCAAGAACGGAAATAATAAGGTGTTTATTTAATGAGTGACGTTTAAAAAAACCCAACCAAAACTAAATAAAATAAATAAACAAAACAAAATACTATATTAGTTCTTATTGTTATGTTTTTGCATTTCAGTAAATGCCATACTAACAGGGTCATTATTCCAAACACTAAGAAGAGAAATGATATTTGTTTTCTTAACTTACGAGCAAGTTCATGAGCAGGATGGGCATGAAGAAGATAAATACTGTCAACAGACCGAGAGTCAGGGATCCGAAATGGAGGGTCTTGTCATCTCCATCCACAAAGAATGAGTTAAATGAGCTCATGTAGTCCAATTCCAGCATCATGGTGAATGCTCTTAGGACGGATAATTGCGGAGTGGAATACGCTTCAGATGACTGAGGATTAATAAATTGTGATGTGGAAGAAAAAAAATTAAAACTACATACAAAAAGGACCTGTCCCTTAGAACTAAAATTGAAAGAAAAAGAGATAAATTTAGTCATACTATAGTATAAAAAAAAATTCGAATCAGTTTTGAACTAAAACAATTTATTATGCTCTTTGAAATGAGAAATTTTTGTCAGTAGGTCCTTGTCTGAG
>NC_088360.1:43424119-43441619 GCF_034508935.2 Berghia stephanieae
AATCTATCAAACAAGCATTTGATGTCAACAGGAACCACCCATGTTTTCCAAGATGAGCAAATTGGGGGTTAATAATATTGCACAAGAATAAAACGAAGGCACCAGAAGCGGGGCTCGAATCCGGTACCTTCCGAGCCACAGTACAATGCATTAATCACTCGGCCACTTCGCCCCCCAGGCCTCATGAATGAGCTTACCTTTGTAAAAAGACCAAACAGTTGAACCAAGCCAGGAAGACGGCAATTGCACCGCATTCCCATTGCCAGTGATAAGACCGGTGCATCAGAAACGGTATCACGAATATCAACGTCGTCAAGTATAAAGACCATTCTAGGTAATTTTGCATTTCCATGAAATATTGTTGTCTCTGGTTTCATAGGAATGGTTTTAAAAAGGAAGAATAGACAATGTAAGGAGATGTTGTATTCCAGAATTCTTCATTGATTAAATCATGTATTGTCTTTATATAAACTGTTAATGAATTGTAGAGCGTGAAATTAATTAAAGTCATATTTGCCGTTGCCTTTGTTGAGTCATTCATAGAAGTACTATTCGTCTAATTATTATTAGTATTACAGGGATGCTCATTTATTAACTTTTTTTTCTTTAGTTGTGTCTTTAACACAGTCTGAGTACATTATTATAAGGATACGTCACATGTTTTCTATTTCTTCAGGTTGATAACAATAGCAAATTGAATTTAAGCTTCAATATAATAAACAAGGATAGATAATGTGGACGTTAAGGGTCTCCCTTTATCAACAAAATACGATGAATGAAACACTAAGGACTTAAGGTTGATAGACTAACATTTCATTCACTTGTGTAAATCAAATAGCCCTGAGAAATGTTTATACAACAAATATAAAATGTAAGTGACACATTCCTTCAAATAAAACATACAATTTCAACAAGAATCAGCTATGCGATACACATGGGCAAACTAGGATTCGGTTAGCTAATGTGGTGAAATCTATAATAGTGCAACATGTAACAACATGTAATTATATTGATATATTATTGTTGTATTGCTACATTGAAACAAACCTGAACGGTTTACCGTTGCATTTTGTAGTAAGTTGTGCATACTTAGCCTTATTCCTCGCATAATAAGACTGAGTTTTGCTATTTAATTGAAAGGGGAAAAAAATACTTTAGTACCTGGGATATAATCTGACCAATTTCCTTGATGACGTTAACAAGGCAATATGCCGCAATAAACCAGAGGGTGCCAGCGATGGGAACTGAGTAGTAATAGCCGTATTCATCATTGCCGTAAAGGTGGTTGGTGCTCTCATTCTTACCCATGCCTCCATCGTAATGCTGTTAGATGTAAACAATTACTGTAAATCGTCTGATTAAGTCATTTACAACACTCATATTATTCATATTAATGGGGAATTGATTACACTGGCTCAATTTTCTAAATTATTATTATGTAAATCTAAAAAAAAAGCTGTAGCTGATGTCTCCGCAAAAAAGTGCTGGTTCATTGTGTTAAATTTGTTGAAACAACAGAAAAACTAAACACAGATAGATATATGTAACAATGAATTCATTACGTTGATTTAGATTATGGAGTATACTTCGAGAAAAATTTGACAAAGTTTGGTTGGAGATTACACTAAGAAGTATGATGACTTGCTTTGGGGTTTTACTTTAAGGGGTTGAAACATTAATGGCATCCCTGCCTCGTGGCTATTATAGTTTCCTTCTAATCGACATTTATTTATATCAAAAGACGATTTTATCTTATCCTAAATTCAGATTTTTCAAAAAATCGCAATATCTTAATTACTCGAATCCATATGACTTTTTACCTTTGTTGCAACACTGTTGTCTTCCAGTATAATATAATAGTAGCATACATATATATATTATTTCATCTATATTATACTCTATCATGTAATTTAATATGTATTATATATATTTTTTTCCACTTCACTTCACTTCCTGATCAGAGCGAATGCTCGAAACAATAATATTGTAAAAGGTGATCATAATTATACTTGAAATATTTTATAAATATCTCCTTTTATCAAAAAGTTGAGCACTATTATTTCATGATTTTTGTTTTTATAATCTATACACACACAAACACACAAACACACGCGCGCGTGCGCGCTTTTACCAGATTTTTATCTGATACATACCTTCATAGAGTTATGGGTGAGAACAAAGCTAGTCAGACATGCCAGAAAAGCCATATAGACTAGTAGATAGGCCGTGTATATTATGCCTCCATATTTTGCCCTGTAAAATATGGTAAGTTACATATATTAAAGACGCAAACGATGACATACTGACAGGAAAAACAACTGTATCACTTAAAAACGTTGTCAAGTTCTGATATCAATAATTATTCTCATTAAGACATCTAGTTTACGTCAGCTACTTACTTATCCGTGGCCTGTGCTTGTATGCACGTTGCCTTTCATAAATGCCTCCACGACGATCTAACCTCTGCCTCCCTCATGTACTCGCAGTTTGTAGGGATGTTGCTCGTTGTCAGCCTAAAACTGGTCAGGAACGTCAACCTCTGACGACCACGAGCTCTATATCCTTTTATGTAGCCACCAAGTGTTAGGCTTTCAATGTGCCCTCGTCGCTACACATGGCCAAGAAAGCCCATTTGCCTTTTTCTGATGGTTTTCACAATCTGTATGGATTTCCCGATTCTACGCAAAACTTCTTCGTTTGCTATTTTACTTGACCATTTGATGTTAAGCAATCTTCTGTACAACCACATTTAAAAAGCTTCTAGGCGGTTTAGGCATCTAATTTATCTGTGTAAAATATTTTATGTGATATTTTCTATAAAGTTTGTTATCTTGTGCCAAATATTTCTCTATCGTCAGTCTGGATTTGAAGTGATGTATTTATGTTTTATTGTTTTTATCATCGGCTGAAGAAGAGATTTTAGCCCAAAACGGTCGTCTATGTTTGGTATTTTGTTCTTTTCTGAAGCTATTAAATTAATTTTTGTTCATTACATTTGAAGAAAAGAGAATAAAGGCTATATCTGTAATCGTAATGTTATTTACATGTCGAGTACCTATTATATTTGATTATTTCCTGCATTGATCTAGAAGAACGTTAGATAAGGTGACCTTTTTTGGATACATACTTAACCTTTTCTTGACTTTTTTAATATCATTATAATCTTACCATTTTCGTTTCAGGAATGTGACACAAACTGGATGAGACAAGCAATTAACCCGGTTAAATTCCACCATAGTCTGAAAACAGAAAAAGGGAGGATAACCTTTAGAGGTAGAGCTTGATCTAATCTATCCTGACATCATCACTCGTGGGGAGAATAAGCTGGAAACAAAAAATGACCGATGAAACAGTGTGAATTATTTTCAACCTGCGCCCGGAATTATTGAAATCAATGAAGACCAGGACTTTGGTCATACAAAATAAAGCATAACTCCATCTGAAAAATCATCGCCGAAGACAAAGTAGAGGGCAAGATGCCAAGAGGCCGCTCCCGAAGATCATTGCTTGACGACATCAAGAGCTGAACTGGGATGACAAGTGAAAAATGCAGCAGACAGGTACAAGCCCCATTCCACTCGACCTCATATGAGATGGCACTGGAGTAAAGGAGACATAATTTTATTGGGCTGTGGCTTTTTTTATGAGTATGTAATGTCGCCATTAATATTTTTAGGGTGAGAACCGTATACCGATGTGAATGATACAATGACCGACAAAGCCGAAACATGTTTTATGCTAAACTAGATTCCAAACATCAATTTAAAGTGGCAATAGTTAAAATGTTAATATTTGAGACTTCAAAAGTTTAATAAATGAAATTCATTCTTAACAGTAGCGCATGTCCATCAAATAACATTGTACAGTTTAAAAACTTAAAAAGTCAATTTTAACATCTTTTAACAACGACAATGGTGGCAATGGTGATGATGATGATGATGATGATGAGGAGGAGGAGGAGGAGGAGGAGGAGGGGGATTTTGTTGTCATACCAGTAAAGCCTTCATTGGCACACAGGCTTCTTCTTTGGGGTTTTTACTGCAATCATCCCCAACCATTCCCTGCGGTCTTTCGAGGTAGGCAAAATTGTAGAGAACCTGATGAGTGATTAGAAAACTGGATTATTAAATAGCTGTATATATCATGTGTATCACATCATTAATAATATATATAATTTCCATCAAGACTACTATTAAGCTCATTCAGACTTTGATGTATTAAACATACCCCCCCCCCCCCCCCCCAAAAAAAAAAAAAAAAACCAAAAAAAAAAACCAAAAAAAAAACAAACAACACCAAAAAAAAAAACCCCAAAAAACAAAACAAAACAAAACAAACAAACAAAAGAAAAACAAAAAACGAGAGCTTTTGTATAGAGCAATATCTACTAAACACGCTCAAAGTGCTTTACTAGGGGTTCCTGGCCAAAGCAACACTTAACATGTAGAACGAGAACTCACTCCTGTTAAGCGATATCACAATTTTTAAAAAAAGAGACATTGCTGCTAACGGCCAGGTACTAATTTTGCACCTGAGTACGGCGGGAGAATGTGAGAAGAGAGCCTTTTTCAAGGACACATCTATGCGCCGAGCGGGGCTCGAATCCAGGACCTTCCTATCCGAAAGCAAGTGTCATACCACAACACCACATAGCCGGACAATTTCATATTTTGATTCAACTTAAACCTACTCTGCTAATTGCAATATTAAGTAGTCCTTCAGAGCCATTGGGCCCATGGAGCCGGAGTTTATCCCGGTTTCTGTGGCGTGAAATGGACATTAGCAATTGCTAGCTATCCTTTGGATAGGACGCTAGTCTATCGCAAAGTACTTTCCACCAAATCTTACAGGCTCAGCTACCCGTTCACTGCTGGGGGAAAAGGGGGGGTCAGAAAAAAACCTCGACTGCACCCGGGATCGATCTCAGTCCCTTTGTGTGTGAAGCGAATGCTCAACCAACTGAGCTATCGGGACCCCATAATTGCAAAATATATCCCCAACTATTTTTGTTTATAATCAAAGAGCAATAGCAAGGCTAGTAGCGATATCTCTTCACAAATAAAGAGATCGATATTAATCCCAGGTGCAATCGAATTTTTAATTGACTCATGATACGTTAGATCTACCAAAAAGTACTTTGTGAAAAATTAGTGTCGTACCCAAAGGGTAGCTAGCAATAATTATTTCCATCCGTTAACCATGTCAGAAACCTGGATAAAAGCACTCTAAAGAACAGCGTTTTAAATGCATTGTGGAAAATATTCAACGGGTGGTAGAATCAGAAATAAAATAATAAGGAACATCACATATACTGTACACCTCCTACTTATCTAATGATACATACGTGATAATTTTTATTTCGTTGATCATCCTCTGACGCTGTTTGGCATCTGTCTAAGACATTCTGTGGGAATAAAGACACCGTGTTAATTTTTTGAAAATGTGGCGGTCTGTATCTCAATTTTTCTCTTTCTTCTAAGAACAACGTTCGTCAATTACTCGATAATAATAATAATAATAATAATAATAATAATAATAATAATAATAATAATAATAATAATAATAATAATAATAATAATAATAATAATAATAATAATGATAATAATAATAATCATTATCATCATCATCATTGTACTAATAATAACTTAATTACAACGCAAAAAAATCGTTGCTTAACAAGTAGAATCAAGGTTTTTCGCAATAGAAATGTTTGATATTTTGTCACTGCGTGGGCCAGGGCGGGACATAATGGTGTGCTTACCATACAGACGTCCGGCAAATGCTGAATAAGACCCAAGAAGACACAGCCATATGGCTTGGAGCACATGCTAAGTATCTCTTGCCAGCTGTTGATGAAATGTATACTCATTAATTAACATAAACTATACAAATGTATAAGGGGACGTAGTGGTCGGGCAGTTAAGGCATTGTACTGTGCCCCGGAAAGTCCCGGGTTCGAGCCCCGCTTCAGGCACTTTGGGTTTTTTCTTTCCTTGGGCAAGATTATTAACCCCCAATAGTGTTCAACAATCGTGACGTAAATTCCCTGGTAATGACGCATAGTAACTGGTTATAAACTATGGGAACAATGGCGGACGCCATTATCTCCATCACCGCCCTTATGAAATACTTCTCCGATATAAGTGTATCCAGAGGAGAAAATAATTATGAATCTGATCATGTTTTGACTTTTATACATTCTGATCACATGACCTGTGAAAAAGCCCTAGCCTGCATGAAGAATAAAAAGTACCGATTTTCTTTGCTGTTTGCTGGGCGGACGTGTCATGAGACTATTGAATCCTATTTGCTCACTTGGACAACATTTTGATGGATTATCTATATTCCTTTATGCAATGCCCAGGCGACGGGATCGTATGGTACCGTTGCGAAATGGCGTAATTAAAAAAATACAAATGTATAAGGGGGCGAAGTGGTCGAGCAGTTAAGGCATTGCACTGTGCTCCGGAAAGTCCCGGGTTCGAGTCCAGCTTCAGGCACTTTCGTTTTGTTTTTTCTTGGGCAAGATTATTAACCTCAATTTGCTCAATCCTGTTGAGATCAGATATCTTGTTTGTTGGATCATCTATATTCCTACATGGAACTCCTTGGTTACAATATCTAATGCAGACCTGCCGAGTACTACTAAAATTCATAGAATAACGAATTTTTGGCCCAGGTAGAGAACTGCATAGACGTTTTTGAATCAATAAATCTTCTTGAAAAGGAGACTTTGGTTGCTTAGAAACTGTATTTAAGAGCATTCTTGATTATGTTGAGGGCAAATAATTGATTTGTAATGCTATTTATTGTGACTGTTTCATTTTTTCCCTTGGAAACTACGAATTTTTAACATTTCAAGTTGGCAGCTCTGCTAATGTTGCCTTGGCGGAAGGGCATCATGAAAAAAAACAAAAAAAAAAAAAAAACAAATGCACATGGACATCTTTTCGAATTGGTCAAGTCTTATCAGGCATATATTTAGAGAAGCCAGGACGATGTATCTAGATTTAGAAGAGTTTTTAATCAAACGGCAAATCACAACTGAAGGGTGTTCGAATTCATATTAAGATTAAAAAGAGAATGTAATTAACGCTTTTAAAAAATTGAGTTCACTTCTTCAATTTTGTTGTCGACGATTATCAGGAAGTGATCACTTTCTGAATTTTGTCACCATGGTTGCGTTACATTACTTTGTGAAGGTAAACTCAATTTAAATTTTAGTTTCATCTGTAGATGAAAAGGTAGATTGATTGATAGATATGGCAGAATCTGTGTGTATATATGTGACGATACGTTAGAACAAAAACACACAAAAGAGAAAGAAGAGAGAGAGAGAGAGAGAGAGAGAGAGAGAGAGAGAGAGAGGGGGAGAGAGAGAGAGAGAGAGAGAGAGAGAGAGAGAGAGAGGGGGAGAGAGAGAGAGAGTATTACCGATCGTGGCTGACAGCTGCTGCTGCTACTTCTTGGTTTTTAAACTGTATGACATAATCCATGAATCTGCATCCTTCTTTGTTCTCTAGGAAACCTGCACCCATTGTAAGGAGCAACCTCACGGCTGATGTTTGTCCATTCTTGGCGGCGGCATGTAATGCTGTGTCCTGTTTGAGTGATCGGGAAAAACATAAAGCTAATAGTGACCGAAAAGATAAAAATTAATTTTAAAAACATGTTTTCGTTATAAACTTTGAAAGCGAAGAGGTCCTTGAACTTATCAAGGAAAATAAAAACCAAATGCCCGTCGCAGCAACACCGCAATAAGACTTTAATGGGATAGGCGCATCAGCTTATAGATAACGTTTTAAACGTGCACGTTTTTAACCAGGAAGTTATGGTCCATGAATTGCTTAAAGCATGACATCAAGACCTCGGACATAATATGTACATCTAGTATGTTACTGCTTCGAAATGTTAATCTATCACTCCTTATGTACCACGATGATTATACAACTTCATACCTCATCCGCGTTGCCCATATCCAGCAAGTTAGTCTTGACACTCAACAGGATCTTGATACTGTGAGTCCACCCATTGGCTGCTGCATAGTGGAGAGCCGTGTTGCTTTCATAGTCTCTGAATAATAATAATAATAATAATAATAATAATAATAATAATAATAATAATAATAATAATAATAATAATAATAATAATAATAATAATATTTCTATGGCGCCTTTCGTCGAAACCTCAAAGCGCTCAAATATCAAAACAATTTATGTGACCCACAGCGACAACCCAGTATTATGTCGGAATGAGCTAAATGAAGACAAATTAAAGGGAAGGCGCTGATATAAGATCTGAAAAAGTGTGTATGAAACAATGCCAAACAAAACAAGAAAACAATCCCAAAATATTATGAAAAAACTTCCATCCCGAACAGTTAGGCTGATTTTGTGGATGTTTGTTTTTTTATCTATCGTGTTGATTTTTTAGTTTAAAGTAAAAAAAAATAACTCACGATTCTCTTTAATTAATGAAGTCATTTGTCTTATCTCAAATATCATAAGTTTTACTTTGAAATCTGATTTAAGCATCGTGCTTATCTTGACATTACACTGTTTTAAGACGATTGGTCAGATAGTATGTGAGTATGATTGGGTTGGCATAGTTTATTCTGTAGAACCTTAAAACATGAATCAGTATGATCACATGAATGACACCGACCATGTAGAACACGCTGGATATTGACAACCTGTCTTACATAGAGTATTAAGCTTCTATGGTAGAACAAATGAGGGTTACGTTCAGTTCGCAATCCAATAAAAACAATAGCACAGCATTATGTCCAGGATCCACATCAATCCAGTCAGAACACTATTTTGACTATAATAAACCTCAAATTTGTCAACTTAATATTTATTAATAGAACTCGATCGCTGGTTAAAATGAGCTTCTCTCAAAGATTAGGGATTAGTTTTTAAAACTTTCTCTTTTCAATCTTTAATCCAATTCGAATTACATAATTGAAACCTAAAACGAATCTGTCGAGAGCACTTTGAGAGCAAACAACAAACAACAAAGTTTTAATTATTCGATCCGACGTCTTTCAATTGAAGTTGCTTTTTCAACTTTCGATATGAATACTGTCTCTCTTCTCTCATTTGTAACTGAAATTTTTTTTCTGGCTTTCAAAGGCTCACGATCGACCTCTACTTGTTTGCTCACGATGGCTACAAGAAGTTGGGTCCAAAATTGTCCCTTGCGGCTTGTCACATTTTGTTACGTTAAATCAATTTAAGCAACTTCAGAACGATGTGGACTCAGATTTCACAGGTTTCATGCTTTAGCTTACTTGTTGACAACCGCCCCTCTAGCTAGCAACAACTGGATGACTTTGGTATGTCCATTTTCTGCAGCGATGTGAAGTGCTGTTAATCCGTTCCCGTCTGTCTCATTGATAATGTTAGGACCATGGATGCTGTTTAGAAGACGCTTGCAAGTATTTAGCCGTCCATATCTAAACCGCAGAGGAGGAAATAGAAAAAATACAATATATTGCATAATTGTGTATGTTTAGCTCCAAATAAGCTTATTTATTCCGGTGATTTTAACCATTACTTTTGAAATCTTTAAAACATTGACGTATCATTAACACATTTTTGATAAGAGAAAGAGATAAAAATTCTAACATCTTTATACTCCTGGTGATCTGTAGGGCAGAAGGTAACTGTTTTCATCTGCTTTTTGTAACAATATTCATAAAATACTGTACGTAAAATATGAAATCATTAACTGATTATACGTGTGCATAGTATTTAAAAATTAATTATGCACTCACATGGCACCCTTTTTCTTAGACGCTGTGTACATGTCATGGATATTTCCCCTCATATTGGAATTAGCTGTGCTGTTCACTTGATATTTATGACTTACAACATGTTTTGGGAAACACATGAACTGTCCGCAAAGTTTAAAAAAAAAAGGAAAGCCAAGATAAACTTTAGCCAATGGGTCTAGTGGACGTTTGCTACTTTACTTTTCACTTCTAAAAGCAAGCGAGGCTTATATCTTACCTCGCTGCAAAATGTAGCGGACTTTGTTTTGCGTTATTTTTTAGATTAAGAAGGGCTCCCATTCTGATTAGATCGTCCAAGGCCAAAAGATGGCCTTCCTTGGAAGCGTAATGGACAGGTGTACATCCAAAGTCATCCTTTGCATTCTGTAAGGTCTTTATGTCCTGAAATGAGTACAATAATATAATGCTATTGATTCAATCTACCTGACACTAAGGAGTGGGTGTCTTCAATATCCTTATGATCCGAATCACATACAGATGTGTCAATAATATATATATATATATATATATATATATATATATATATATATATATATATATATATATGTGTGTGTGTGTGTGTGGGTGGGTGTTTAATTGTGTTACAAATCTGTGTAATTTTTGTTTTACTCTTTTCCACTAAATTTCAACTTTAAAGGCAACATTCATGTAATATTTTCATGACACGGACGTACAAAGAAATTAGAGTATGCAGTCAGAATCAACAAATACGAGATGTTTCTGTGACAGGAATTATAAATTACCTTTATAAAATCAGCTCCCCCTATCTCCTCGAGTTTCCCGCCAAAACGAATAGCTAAATGAAGAAAGTTCCGGTTCTTTTTGTCCTTGACATTGACATCTGCTCCTTTGCTGATGAGTAATTGGACTGCCTGCCAGCAACCTTTAGAGGCAGCCAGAAGAAGAGGTGTACGATCTTTGCAATCTTTGGAGTCTAAGTCTGCTCCCTAAAAATAAAATAATTTAAAATCATAAATCATAGATAAATGGTAATGACTGGATGTCTTCTTTTTAATGTTGATATAAGCCCCCTCAAATATTATTATTAATAATAATAATAATAATAATAATAATAATAATAATAATAATAATAATAATAATAATAATAATAATAATAATAATAATAATAATAATAATAATAATAATAATAATAATAATAATAATAATAATAATAATAATAGCAATTATTAATTATAATGATATTGAATAGTATTTCTATGGCGCATTTAACCAAGATTAGGATTTATATAAAACGAAATGCAAACCTATTATAACTGGATGAGTTCTAGATGTAGGATTCATAGAACATCCAGCACAAAATTAGTGCTTATTTAACATTAGATCTATAATATTTTTTAACACTAATATAGCCATAAGAATGAATGTGGGTAATCAGATTTATGAAATGTTTACTCAAACCATATGCGCCTTATTTGACAATGGATTAAATAGATATTGGGTGTCACGATTATTCACCTTATTTCTTTTTTTTTTTAGTTTTCGTTGTGATCTGTTCGGCTATAATTTGGTCTTGTGGTATGTCCCTCGCTTTCGGATCGGAAGGTCCTGGGTTCAAGTTTCGCTCGGCGCATAGTTGAGTCCTTGAAGAAGGCTCTTTACTCACGTTCTCTCACCGTACTCAGGTGTAAAACGAGTACCTGGCCATTAACAGCGTTGTCTCTGTCCGAAAAAAAATGTAATATCGCCTAACAGGCGTCATGTCCCGTCCTACCTGTTAAATGTTGCTGTTTGCCAGGGACCCCTTGTAAAGCGCTTTGAGCACGTTTAGTGGATATTGCGCTATATAAACACTCAATTTTTAAGCTCAAACTGTTCATCAATTATAAGGAGAAACATATTATATTTTTAGGAATTTGAGTCATTGGAAATAACTTAGATTTGAATATAATTAATAACAGTTCTTTCGTGCACAATGACAACATTTAATGAGATATTTCATGAGGTTTTTATTTCTTTCTTAGCAAATATCTGTAATCATTATAACGTTAAATTGATCGAATGGACCATTGAAATGAATATTGCCTATTTTCTCTGTATATTGATATTAATATTATATTGATATTGATGAGATATGAATGAGCAAATTCAATATTAGAAAGATAACTTTTCATATTTTGCCGCTATGTCTTGCTGTATAGTGCTTTTTAAAAATAATTTGATGGGAAAAACAAGAGGTTACATACGTGATTTAGTAGGTAGCTCATCACAACAGAATGATCAAAGATGGCTGCCCTATGCAGAGGCGTCATTTTGTTTATGTCTCTTATAAAAATGGCATCATGAAAAAATTCTTTTTGCATGCTGGCCATCAGCTCAATCATCTCCATGTTTCCCTGAGCACTTGCAAAATGGACTGGTGTCGACCCGTCATCCTGGAATAGATAAGTAATGTAATGAGTGAACAACTTAATTCTCCCTTTATTCCGTCCAGCTGGCTGACTGCTCTTTTATGTTTCTTAAATATTTTTATTCTTTTTTTTTTTCAACATCATCATCATCATCATCATCATCATCATCATCATCATCATCATCATCATCATCATCATCATCATCATCATCATCAACATCATCATCATCATCATTATCACCATCATTGTTGTTCAAACAACGCCACTACCACATTATCTCATTCATCTGTAGTGTTTCATTCATCCTGTTTGTTGTAATGGGAGAACCCGAAACGTCCATATTATCTGTTTTCGTAATTAAATTGAAGCTTACATTCAATTTCACATTGTTATTTATTTCTTCGAGCTTCGAGCAGCAACATTTACATTATATTTCTCAGAATGACATTAAAATTGAGGTACTGACTTAAAAATATCTAATTCATGATTGAAATAAATGTAAATCGAAAACTGTGAGCCGTGTTTTTCAGTCTTTATCTTTGTTATTGTTGTTGTTGCTTTGCTTTTATGTTGACACCTTGCCACACTAAACAAGCACCCCCGTCCCGACCCTCTATATGCAGGACATTCATGCATAAACATGTTTTTACCTGTTGCACTTTGACAGAAGCTCCAGACTTCAGACAAACCTGCACAGCCTGCAAGAAAACATGATATTACTTGTTGAACTATTGATCCCATTTATTATTATTATTATTGTCAACGTAAAGCACGCATTCCCTGAAGTATGTTTTTGAATAAATTGCTTTATAAATTTATTATTTACGATATATATATATATATATATATATATATATATATATATATATATTCATATTAATATGACCTGACTGAAATGTGATAGCTGCCATTAGGATTGTCTTTAATTCTTGTGTTTAAAGATTTGACGTCGCTCGAAACTTAACACGTAGGAAAAAAGGAAGGCGATACATATGACAGATATATCATAAAATGAATATAACACGCTCAGACACGAGGGCACATAAACACACGTCATACGCGAAAGAACCAAGAATCAGTCTGCATTTTCTTGAATCATAAGAATATGTAAAACAAGGAATGATATGTTAAAGTAATAGAAGTAAAACGGAAGAAAATACCAACGGACTCGCCAGTGGAATGATTAACTAAATAAATCATTATTTTCCGTTGAACTATGATCACCCGAAGACAAACCCTTCTCTTCACTCGATTAGTCAGGTAGCGGAAAAAATGAAATTCAAAGCAAATAAGACCCATTTTTTAATGCGTTAATGTGTTCGATATTAGCTAATCAACACAGAGGAGATGAATTAAAAAAAAATTATAAGCATCTATTTATATTCGGTTAAAAAGGACAATCGGCTCTCCCGCTTTATAAAGGTTTACTTAAGTGACGGTTTTGGTCTTTTCTGAAAAGATAAATTACCATAGAATTTTGTGGGAAAAAATACATTACCTGTATTGATACCATTTTACGTCCTGGTTCAGGGGTCTGGCATAAAATAAATATAAGAATCTTTTGGCTAATTTTCCGCACAAAGTAATGAAGGAATAACCTCCATATTCTTCCCTTTTATCAACATTGTAGCATTTTGTGTCACCATAGATATCTTTTACAGCTTTAGCTTACAGGATGTGCATTAGAACATTACAAAGTTAAAGTCAGTTGAACGGCATTTTTCATCATATTTACCCTAATTTATTTAACCAGTTAACTGCCGTACTCTGGAAAGACACATGTTTAAAAAATTGGCCTCGCCAGGTCCCATGTTCGAAACGTGTACTTAATTTGAGATCACCTAAAAGCCTCATCCAAACACCAGCACAGGATCCCACCAAGAGGAATACACTCAAATGTTTTCAGAATATATTTAAAACAGAAACAAAAACCAATACATAAGAGTAATGATTTACAAGGGAAAAATCATCTCCCAAAACTAAAACTCAACACTTGACTGTTTTCCTCTCAGCCAAGGACTGGCAAAACCAAACCATCCCATTCCAAGGCAAAGACAGAAAGCAACTTGGAAAACAAATTTAAGGGGACAGAAGATACAGCAAGTGACTCCTGCCCACCATGGGAGGTCAAAGGACCAAGTCAGTATGAATCACGGAAACTTTTTCAGGCATGCTTCTCTGTCATAGGATCTGTGAGGCACATACTGGGTTGTTAGCCAAAAGCACATTTAGGTCATGTGAGCAACGATAGAAAGGAAGAAAATGTCAGAGCAACAAATAGCCCGACAATATTCTATTGGGAATGCGATTAGCGGAAGAGTAGCGTCCCTTGATTGGACGTCACCCATAGTCTGTGACGTCAGCGACGGAAAAGTTATTAGAGAGAGAACGTCATGTTGGTTGTGCGCATGCGTCTCTCGTCCTCGTAATAAGAACAAGATAACCTACAGTGCATTGCCGCCAAGTGTGGAATGGGGACTGTCTCTTGCTCAAGGAGAAAACAAGATTGTGACTACCAGGCTCGAATCCAGCTCATCGAACTATAAGTGTTGTGCCTTATCCATCCTGCCATATCGCCCCTTAATAGACAAGTTAGCGAACACAATCAGACCCAAACATTAATACAAATGTATGTCGTATACATAATAGATTTGAAGGGTTATAATTATCTTTAACACAAAGTGTAAATATCGTTTCGCAACACTGGAAGGGTGTGAAGTTGACCTGCGACAAAGTAAATTGTAAAGGTTTAGTGAGCCATGACATGATAACCGACGTAATGTTTGTCCGTGTTGTATAGAGTTTGCCGACCTTTATCATTGCATAAATAGACCATTGACATAAGGCAAAGTCACCGGGTCCTGCTTTTCTTTTTTTCTTTTTTGTTTGTTGTTGTTGTTTTGATTTGATTTTTTTTTCTTAATCGCCTCTGATTGAGTATATAAAGAAAAATTCAACTCTAGACTGAAATACAGAGACAGTAGACTATTTGAGTGGCAAAATGGTTTGAATAGCAGATGGACTTGCCAAAGTATGAACATAGAAAAGAACCAACCAAACAAACACAAACAAAAACAAAACAAGACAAAACAACAAACAAACAAACAAAGAAAAAAAATTAAAAGAACCAATCAAGTCACCAAACAAACAAAAATAAAAAAAATGATTTCATTTGTCCCTCGTCCCATATTTCATCCCTTATTTATTTTTATCCCGTAGTAAAAACATCTCTTCCCTATCCTATTCTATAAAGTATAATATATTATGCTAGGTCTATAATATTATGGATCACATCATATCATGTTAAAAAACTACAAAGAATAGTCATGGCCTAGAAATGCTGCGTCAAAGAGTGATTATCTTTTTATTCGAATAATGCTCAAAGTGTGATCATTGTGTCAAGGTTAGTAACTTTCCTTACCGTAATATTTCCCCCGTTGACAGCCGAATGTAGGGGTAGATTATGTTCTTTGTCTTTGAAAGCCAGTATTTGTTCTCTTGTATAGCCAGCGTTCAAAGCTAGAAAATATGAATATATTTTTAAAAATTGATTGCATTATAATGATCCCAATTCTCAATGAAGGGATGGCAATCGCCGAGCAAGACCCCAAAGTATAAGAGGAAGACATTCACATTTGCTTCAAAATATAGTGGGTTCGAATCACATTGGAAGCACCCGATGTTTTCTCCCGTTGAGCAAAAACCGTCTCATCACATTGGCGAAGATGGGACCCTGAACTATTCACACAAGAGCAAAAACTGAAAGGCGTTCCGTAAGATTGATTCTATGCAAAATATTTTTCTACGGGCTCGCCATTATTTACATTATCAATGATAGATAATTGATCAATTGTTGGAGTTTAAATCTAAAACAAGATTTTTCTAATCTATTTTTCTTTAAGTTCCTGTAAAATTCATGCTTGACTTTAAAAGGAAAACTTGAAATACAACAATAATATATTTAAAAAAGGAACATTGATTAGACTGATTCATTTGATATGTATATGGAATCAAATGACTTTTCATAATATATTTTGTTGCTCTCCTTAGGCAGAATCATTAGAAACCATTACGAGTAAAGGGGGAAGGTGAGCTAAATCTAGAAGTATAAAATGTACTGGGGCTACTTCTGTTTAGAAAGCGGCCTAAATTGACAACGCAAAGCATGGAATGTGCATTTCAGGTGAATGAAATATGCACAATGGTGTTTGTGGAATCGTACTAGTGTTACTGTAGTAGTGTCATGCGACCCATTTTTTCCAGTTCAATCTGCCTCAACAAAAAACGTGGAAGAAAGTCCTGTAAATAACTATACATTTAAATATTTATCTCGGTCAGAGCCGTGACTGTTAATATCGAAGAAGGATTGACTGCCAAGTCAGAGTCGCATCTCTATTATTGTTAAAGCAAAGGGACAATGAGTCTATTTATTACGACATTGATAACAATAGGCGCAGAATATGTTTTGGTCCACTATAACACATGGCACCATTCTAATCAAGTATGACCGAGTCCTAGGTTACATATAGATATAGCAGGCATTGCCAGATACATGTCCACTCAGTGCCATATGGCACATAATAAGGCCTCAAGCAGTTTATAATCATCCAATTTAATGGCTGAGGTTCTGTCGGACACCATATCATCCATCTCCCGCGTTTTTTGACAATGTTTCTCAAGTTTTTAGAGTTTAAAAAAGAATGGCCTCAATGCAATGTCACCGTCTTTACACAAAACATTGCCAATGTAATTTTCGAAGTACTGTGGGGATCATTCCAATTCATCTTCTAAACTTATTCTGCTTGCTGTCATTAAAGTGACTTTTCTTGAACATTCTTGATATGTATATGGTCTTGCAAATTTATCATCAAATACGCTATGAGCAGAATGCCTCTTAAGTAAGTCTTTCCTTCCATTGTTTTATTGAAAATAATTCATTTAGAGCAGCGTTGACTTTATTGAATATCTCTTTACCACATCATCATTACGTATTCTTATTACTCAATCAAATCCAAAAATGATATTAGACTTGTTATATCCATAGTGTTAGACTCATTACCGTTTTCAATTATGCACTCCATGGCACTTGCGGCAGCACATTGAGCTGCGACGTGTATTGGGTAAAACCCATAATTGTTTTTCATACAAGGCCTGGTACCCGCTGCCATCTGTAAAGATAAATAAAAGTTTGATTTAAGAAGTCAAGCAACACAATCTCTCTCTCTCTCTCTCTCTCTCTCTCTCTCTCTCTCTCTCTCTCTCTCTCTCTCTCTCTCTCTCTCTAACTCTCTTTCTCTTTCTCTCTCTCTCTCTCTCTCTCTCTCTCTCTCTCTCT
>NC_088360.1:43446619-43471619 GCF_034508935.2 Berghia stephanieae
ATCAGCGGCCAGATGTAATGGGGCCATTTGATCATCATTGAGAATTGAGGAACTGATCCCGTTCGACAATAGGAATCCACACACATTTGGGTGACCGGCCAATATAGCCATATGCAAAGCTGTATTCCCATGGGGACCCAAAGAATTCAAGCCTGAATTGAAAATGAAAATGAAAAAAAAAAGATTATGCCGGAATGAACTATATAAAGGAAATTGAATTTGAAGTTAAAATGATCAAACTGAGTAACTTTAAGTCTATTGAAGTTTTACAAACAAAACTCACGTTAATTTAATAATGCAAATTATTGGCATTAACAACGCCATCTTTTACTTTGGTGTCAGCATGTCGTTACTTTATTTATTTATTTTTTACTTAAATCAGATTACAACATGATGATAATGATGGCGTTAATGACGATGATGATGATGATATTGATGATAATGATGATGATGATGATGATGATGATGATGATGATGATGAGGAGGAGGAGGAGGAGGAGGGGGAGGGGAAGGATTATGATGATGATGATGATGATGATGATGATGATGATGATGATGATGATGATGATGATGATGATGATGCTGACAATGGTGAAGAGGAAATTACACAAAGACTTTGGAATGGTGTGCTGTTGATACTTACAGACGCCAAATTCCAGTAAAGTCTTTAATACATCTACGTGACCTCTCTGGGCAGCTAAATGGATGGGCATCAACCCCTGGGTATTTTTAGCATGGAGACGGGATGGGTCTTTTTTCAAGATATTGGCAACTTCATTCGTCTTCCCGGCACTTGCACACTATGAGGAAATAGCCAAAATAAAACACACAATGAACTTTATAAAACTGTGATTGAGTTTTGTAAGAAAGGGTCTTAATTGTTGCTGAAATTGATAAACATTCTCCACTTTAACATATTGTCAGTTGAGCGTGGTTATCACGTAGAACTTGGACTGACAATTGGATTCCAAGCTGCACCGCATAAAGATTGCAATGTATGCATAACAATAAACTATGATCATTACTATTACCGCTAAGAAATTTATTGCATAAGACCTCCACACCGACAGGAGGGGTCTTTTGACCTCTTAAATAATGTGGGCGGAAAGGTCACTTTTGCATGGCCTCTTCCTCCTTTATCTTTTTTCCCCTCTCCACGTTGCTCTCTGTTTTAGTTTTTGATTAATATTGCTTAGGGTTTTCCAGGTCCTTAGCTGAGAGAAAAGTAGTAAAAAATATTTCTTTTTTTTTAGATATGATATTTTTCTCTTGTAAGTCATTTTTCTGTTGTGTGCTGTTATAGTTTTTAGTTTTAAAATATATGATACTTTATAAATATTTGAGTGAATTCTTCATAATCTGATCCTTATTGCATCTCCACTTTGCAGTTATTTAACCACTCAACGAAAGTCTCATCAGACTTCTGGATCAACACATTTGGGTCATATCAGTGCAGGTAAAAAGGAAAATATGGAATGGTGAAAAAATTGACAGAATTACGATTAAACCACGAAAATATAAGACAAAGAGAAATTAGTTCAAATATGGAACAGATGTCGATTTAAAGAGCATACGATCAATGAAATTAGCTTGAAATCACCCAAAAGTCCCACTGAGACACCAGCACAGGATCACACTTAAAAGGAACACACTCAAGTGTTTATAAAATATGTTCAAAACAAAAAGAAAAATATAACGATCAGTACATAACAGAGAGATGAATTACAAGGGGAACCATTTAACCTCCCAAAATTAACACTATACAATTGACTGTTTTCCTCTCAGCCAAGGACTTCGTCAAAGGCCAGGACAAAGCCAAGCTATCTAACTCAAAGATAAAAACATAAAGCAACTCAGAAAGCAGATGTTATAGAGAGATAGAAGACAAAGCAAGTGACCTCCTGCCAAGCATGAGAGGTCAAAAGACCCCACTCAGCTGTCAATTTTGTCCAATTATTTTATATGGAATCGAACGCTAATTTCATATGAAATCGCCGATAAAATTACGTGGTAAGTTGTGGCCATGATAGATACAAATGAACTAAAACGTATTAAAGTAAAACCTAAATATTATACAATTTTGGGTATCGCTTTCCCCCCGATTAAATCTAATTATTGTCGCATTTGTTTGCAACAAAGTGGAATGAAACTCAACTTTGTACGATGAAATGAAAAAAAGGAATATTGTTTAGAATTCACAGTCATTCACTGTATAATTATCTTTTTATGTTGACATTCCATATTGCAATGTTTCCAGCGAATCTGGACATCGAGATAAGGGTGTTTAAATTATAATATTGGCATTTTTAGACAAACGGCGTAGCTACTCTATATCTTGTGTGTCATCAGTATGTAGTTGAATTATCTAGTTATATATTTCTTTTTTTAAAAAAAGCTTAATACGCTGTATGTGACTAGAGTCCTAAAATAGACTCCTAATATTTTATAATTCTGAAATGTAAATTTATCTCTATTTAATAGTTGTACTTCTTTATCATCATGATGGTGTAGGTATTGCGTTCAAATATTCAGTGTTTGCTGGACAATTTCCATAATGCAAGCTTTATATGATCTAATCTGAAATTATAGTAGACATAAATCAGACGTGCACATACTTGCAGGTCTGATAACCGAACGCGATTATGGAATTGATTTAACAATGTTGTAATAGACATTATTTAACAATGGTTTGAGACTGAGAGTATTTCCATTACAACCTTAAGCGCACGACTATTAAGGTTATCAGACCTGAAAATAAGTACACGTCGCATAAATCTATTAAGTACAAATAATCAACCCACACACAAATACAAACTGAGCGATAAGCTTGGGGGGGGGGGGGGGGGGGGGGTCATGACATATTTCATGATAATGTCAACCGCGGCAATCTGGTATTTTGTCGGAATGAACTAGAGAAAGAAAAATATTTTAAAATCCGAATGATCAGAATAAGAATAGATGCTTTTTAAAGATAAATAAATAAAACTTCCCTCTCCGTAAATAATAAACAATTTCTTAGATATAATTATTTTTAAAAATTAACTGTAAGCACCCACCCTACATAATAACTATTTTGATTTCAATGGTCATATATTCTCCCTCTCACACATTCACACACACAGACATACACACACACACACACACACTCTCTCTCTCTCTCTCTCTCTCTCTCTCTCTCTCTCTCTCTCATTTCCAAGCTTTCACTAAACCTTTCTCATTCTATTTTTAACTACCTCACAAGTACCCATACACAAACACTCATATACACATACACATACATGCACACACACACACACACATATATATAATATATATATATATATATATATATATATATATATATATGTATGTATATATCAGTCTTTTTTTAAATATTAACCATCGAGAGGTTATGATACCAGGCATACGATTCAAGATTGAAAGGATAATGGTGGTATAATATTGCTATGTTATCTCAGGTACATTTACCAGGCTCCGATATCCCGTATATCAAGATCAAATAATTAACAAAATGTATCTGCTCTATCCTAAAACTAGATCTAGACGATACAATTTACATGTTTTTTACCGTCCATTGGTGATGCCATCGCTGATATAACGCAATAGGATTCATTAGTCTGATGTCACGTACGCCCAGCAACGAGCAGCTTAGTTCTTAACAAAGAATATCGGTACTTTTTATTCTTCATGCTGGCTAGAACTTTTTCACACATGTCATGTGATCAGAGTGTATAAATGTCAAAACATGATCAGATTTATAATGTTTTTCTCCTCTGGATACACTTTTATGCTCGTCGGAGAAGTATTTCATTAGGGCGTCCGCCATTGTTCCGATAGTTTAGAACCTGTTACTAAGTTACTTTGCGTCATTACATGGGAAGTGAGGACACGACTGTTGAAGCCTATTGTTCTGGCAATCATCGCTTCTTCATGATAATATTTCTTTGACACTCGTACTAATATTAATACCAATATTACATGAAATGCGTGACATATCTATGGACTCCTATTCCCGATATAATTTTTGGAGCCCCCACACTAGGTCTGCCCTTAGGCAAGTCCAATTATCTACGACATGCGCATTTATGCAAACTTTTCAAGATCGCTTAATTGGGAATGACTCCAATATGACATGATCAAAAACTGGCTTCCATATTGCCCGCTTTCTATCCGTTGGCACAATTCATAATATTAAACATTTGTCTCATGAATAATATTGATATTTTTGAACAAATATTATGAGTTTCGAATATTTGGCCTAAAATAAACAGAAAATCCGAGAAATGCTTTTAAAACGAGGAGTTCAGAATCGGAAACAATGACGAGCAATCAGACGATTTTTCAGTAGTTAAAATCAGTTGTCAAAATGTTGAATAGTAAACTACACTGTATAAAACTACAAAGCTGGTTAGCTGAGGGGCAGTCTGAGTAAAACCATTCCAAAACAGGCCAAACGTGATTGGACGGGCAAGATTGTCGATGTCTGGCAATTATTGTCTTGTTCCCCCCCCCCCCACCCCTTCCCGGACGGAATACATAATAAAAGCAAACTTCAATTTTGAATATGGGATTTTCCCATTTTATGATTTATAAATATTTGGCTTTAAACAAACAGGACGTCAGTAAAATACTAAAAGCCGGATTTCCTAACAGGAAACAATGATAACTGATCACAAGTTCTTGCCATGTTTCATGCGCAAACAAAATGAAGTGGCACACACCGAGAAGAGAAGTAAATAGAATTTATTTTGTGATAGCATAGGGCTAAGATACTGAACTCATATGCATGTCTGATATCCGAAATAAATTACAGGTTTAATTTCACATTGTTGTAATGGAGTTATAATTTGCGTATTTATAAGAGTATTTCCATTACAACAATAAGCTCATGACAATTTAAGTGATCAGACCTGCAAATAAGTTTACGTAGGACTGGATGAAATGTAACGCTTTTCAAGAAGTAATCATGCTTTAAATAACACCTTTTAAAATACATCGACGTTTTCTTCACATTTCCATCGAATCTGTAGCCCTTTTGACATTTCAAGATTGCTTTTATTGGTTCTATTTTAACTCTAACAATGAGATTACATGCGCCTATTTCTAATGTTGGATAACTGCCTCATAGTAAAGAGACAGCTTTGACAACACTTTTACAATATCCCTTCCTTTGAGTCTTTACAAAGCTGAAGTGATCAAGTGATTGTGCAACGAACAATATTGAGAGGTTAGCAAATATTTTTGATTTCAATTCTCTTTGAGTCGGATGCTGACGATGGACAATGAAGTCTTCTCATAGTCGCATTTTGTTTCCATCCTAATTTTTAAAAGCATGTTATAATAATGAATCTGTCACATTCATTAAGATTTTTTGTTGATGATGGTTGTGATATCAGTTCTAGATTTGTTATGGAGTTTTACCTTATTTCAGTCTGGTGATATGACTGTAGTTTATATTGTCAAAGTTTAAAATTTTGTTGCACAACAAACGGATCCTATGGGTATGGCATTAATCTATCACAGAATATTATTTCTTTAATAGATAGAATGCGCTTGGCCAAGGAGTTCACAACATTGCCATCCGGAAGTATAACCGACCAACACACAAACTCTGTGTAACCATGAACTTTTATAGTCTGGTTAATACAGTTTAGTGAGAACAACTCACAAACGCGGATGGCAAAAACAATAACAAAGGCCTGAGTGACGTCATCTTCGAACTATCTATATCATAATATTTTGCGACAAATTAATGCCATATTTGTAGTTCTGAAACGTAAAGCTCGTATATATATATATATATATATATATATATATATATATATATATATATATATATTATATATATATGTATATATATATATATATATATATATATATATATATATATATTATATATATGTATATATAATTAAATTAAATGTAGAACTAACAAGTATAAATCAACGTTCGTTCCATCAGCAATAAAAATTTTGAATATTTCATATGGTACAGAAAAACCAAGATTGATTCGTTGACTGATTAACTGATTAATTTATTTAATGTAAGATTAACTGACCAATTGATAATGATGATAATTTTTGGTGTCGAATTGCCACAATCGTAACAAATTGAAAACGAAATGAATATGTTTATGTTGTGTATATCGCACGTGTGAAAGAAAGAAAGAAAGAGAGAGAGAGAGAGAGAGAGAGAGAGAGAGAGAGAGAGAGAGAGAGAGAGAGAGAGAGAGAGAAAAATAAGTAGGAGTGAAATATCTGTTCAATCTTAGTTATCGTTTAACATTATAACAAGTGTAACTAAATGACAAATTGCCATATTTATGGACAATAAAGATCTCTTATTATTATTATTATATTTATATATATATATATATATATATATATATATATATATATATATTTAATCGTGTTGTATACAAATATGGTACGAATAGTGCTCGACATGTAGCAATGGAGCGAATTATTATTTTAATATTTACCATTGTGATAAATATTAAAATTATATCGATATATGATTACAAATTAATTAATTAGGATGGAAACAAGATGCGACTATCAGAATGACGTCGTTGTCAGCATCCGACTAAAAAAGAATTGAAATAAAAAATAATTGCTAACCTCTCAATATTGCTCATATATATATATATATATAGTATATACATTGTATATATATATAATATTACACACATACATATTATATATAATACATATATATATATATATATATATATATATATATATATATATACTGTTATGATCAAATGTAACGTTACAGTGATGATATGCATTAAAGGAAATTAAATTCCATACCAAAATAAAGTTAATTAAATTATACGTACAATGATCCCAAATATACTTATAAAAACATCATTTTAATCAAGATATGATGGTTTGACTTTAACCACTTAAAGATTACAATTCGGCAAATGTAGAACTGAGCACAAATAGCAGCATTCGCCATATCAAATTTTCCCATTGCAGTTCAAATAAGTTGCACAATCTTGAAATATCGTTGGCAACAAAATCAGTGTTGTGTTGTTGCTTGTTAGAGTTTTACCTTGATTTGACATCAAGATCTAGAAATTATCCTACAATTTTTATGTCAAGATCTTTTAACAAAGGCACAGCATTACCATTTCAAAACTGAATCGTGAAGAACGGACACGGTTGTTTGGCCATTTGAAAGCTGTAAACAGGACAGTTAATATATGTATCAAATGTCAGACACACAAGCGGGTTTTGACTGGGTCAGTTAAAGATATTACAAGGGCTACAATGCCTAACCCTCTGCCACACCGTTGAAGATATTCTTCACATGCATAAAGAAGGTTCATTCAAACAACCATTGCAACGGCTAAATATCAACATTCGTTTATGATTATGATTATGATACTTTAAGGGTTTGCAAAGAATCAAGAAAAAAAGTGACGAAAGCCTTTATTATAACCTCACAAAACGCGACTTGCCTGCAGTTTGTCACAAACTCCTTTTAAACGAATTTCCATTTTTTTTTGGATGAATAAAGTATATCTTATCTTATCTTATCTTTAGCTGTTGTTTTTGTTTTAATGGCTATCATTACTAATCTGTGGGTGTTGGTGATAATGGCTTTACACTACTGCTAAAGAACTAGGGCAGTGCAGAAGACATATTATGCGACATTAACTTCTACAGACAGGTCTGGGTGCAGGACGTCCGGCTGTTTGGTGGATGCTGAGCGAACAGCACTGTCTGAATCGTGGACAATCGGTTCGCAACTACATACGATGGACTTCAGAACAATGACCACAGTCGAATGAACGCTCAAAAGTATTAGTGCCTCAGAGGGACAACTGTTGACATCTTAATGTTGACATCCTGTCGCCAGATATGAATCCCGTGGTCTCCAATGAAAACGACTCTTAAAAACCGACCAAGTCCAAGAAGACAAAATGATGAACTTTTGCTATTGTAAAAGAAGTTTGGACCAAGATAAGTACAGAAACTGCCTACAGCCTTACAACGTCGACGAGGCGTCAAGTAAGGCACTTGCTTGATACTAAAGGGGGCCATATAAAATAATATTAATCACCAAAACATTTTTTGCCAAGTTGTGATTTACAGTTTATAAAAGTTTTTATTTACTAAACAGGAATGGCTTCTCGCCAGTCAATAAATCTGTGGTTTCATGAATTCTCAACCATTTCTCTTTCAGTTGATATACAACGCTTGAGGATTAATAGTAAAGAGGAAGACAAAAAACAAAAATGTGTGTGTATATATATAATATATATATATATATATATATATATAATATATATATATATATATATATATATATATATATATGTGTGTGTGTGTGTGTGTGTATGTGTGTGTGTGTATTCCTTAATGCCATAAATCCATAGTTTCCCTATCACTCTCGTCTGAACGAACTAGAACGCCAGATGATGATTCGAGTCGACAATACGCGGAGTGAGCCACGTTTAAATACGTAAACATTAGTTGCTCTACCAACAAGCAGGACGGAATTAATAGTCATTAGATTCCAGAAAAAAAGCTGTTTTTTTAAATCTCAAAATAACCATGGCTCATTTTATCTTTAAGTCAATTAATTCGTTCAGTCGGTTGACTCGTAAGGCTAAAGATCCCTAAATCAATGGAATCTCAGAATTCAAAGTTTAGAAAAAGTATTTTATTTTCCTTTTAAACCACAGTGGCCAAACTTTTTGTTTGTGGCGACCCAGAACTGTAACTGAAAAATTTAGAGAAAGACAAATAACACGGATTCTCGATGTATTGTCAACAAGGATAAAAACCGGTAATGACAAAAGCTTTCTCAGAAAAACTTAGAAGACATTATCGCCAATAGCATATAAATAAATATAAACTTCAAGCTCTCCAAAAAATCTTGACTTAATATATTATTTTAAACTCTCTTAATTCTTTCAGTCGGTTGACTCATAAGGCTAAATGTCCCTCGATTAGTGAACAACAAGAATTCAATCGATCACTTTGATTTTAAACCACAATGACCGAACGCTGTGTTTGCGACAATTGTGGAATTGACGGGAATATATCTAGATAAAGACGAAAGAACAAGATACTCGATGGATTGCTAACATAGACGATAACAGGAAATGTCAACAGCTTGATCAGAAGAACAACCCATGGAAGACAAATGTAAGTCATTATCGCCAACGCCCACAGATTGGTAGTGATAGCCATTTTTGTAACAAAAAAATCCAGCTAAAAGGAGTTTGTGACAAACTGCAGGCAAGTCGCGTTTTGTGGGATTAAAATAAAGGCTTATATCCCTTTTTTCTTGATTCTTTGCAAACCTCTTAAATCATAATCATAAACGAATGCGGATATTTGATCTGATATTTCATTTTTATCAAGCTGTAAGTTATTTGACAAACTGAATGGACATGACAGTATTAATTAAGTAACCCGTACTCCCCCGTGGCTCCCGTCCTTGATGCATAATTAATAAGGAGCAATTAATTACATTAAATCCTGTTCGGGTCAGCTTATGTATGCTCCGTGTGAGTTCAGGGGTGGGGGTGGGGGGGTGGGGTGGGGGTGGGGGTGGGTTGGGGTATTTGTGTGTATGTATATGTTTGTGAAAAAAGTGTGTATGTGTTTGTTTGTGTTTCGTATAAGTCATTAAGGTCTTCACTGGTTCTGCAAATAAACCAATAGTTCAGTTTTATTGGCAGTAAAATGAAATATCTATAGCAAATTCGTCTGTGATTGGTATAACAGTATTAAAAGTATTAATAATTTGTATGAATTTTATTGATATTCGATTTTTTAAACTTTGAAGTTCAAGCCTGGATCCCATTAAGAAATTAGAGAACTGTTTACTATTTCAAAAAACCTTAAGAACATATTTGCAACCGTGATTAATAAATATGTCTCTGATAGTTTGAAACAGAATATTCGTATTTTTATTTTGCCTACTCATTCAATCTATTTTACATTTCCTTTTGATTTTTAAACAAGTTGACAGGTCATTGATTTGCTTGAGATATCTTGTAACATTCGAGATTTACAATATGTGAAGCGTGAATAGTAACACACAGCAGTAAAATTTTTTTACCAATCTTAGAGTGTAAATAAAACCTCGATCGCCCAAATACCAACGCTCTATCAAAATAAATAAAGAAATTGTCATTGTTCATTTCTTTTCTTTTCACGCATTTGATTTTGGATGTTAATAACTTTCAAAATATAGCACTATTATAATATTAGTCTGTTTTCAGGAACTTGTTTCGAGCCAGATTTAAACCATTCTAGACAATTTAGAATATGGCAAATTAACGATAAATGTGGATATACTGTAATTTCTATCATTGATCATTGATTTTATACAGAGAAATTGATGGTAATATCATCTATAGTGATAATGGTGGTGATGATGATAATGGCGTTGGCATGGATAATCATGATTCAGTGATGCTAATAATGATGATGGTGATCATGTGGGTGACCGTGATCACAATATTGACAGTAGTATGATGTCGACAAGAATAACAGCTTTGATGACAACTTTAGAATGCTGAAGATGATGTGAATGAGCCTTTTTGAAATCTCATGTTGTAAACCTTTCGTCAAGTAGGATTGAAGACATTTCAATTGATCAAGATGTAAAATAAAGGTTTTTAGCCAAAATGGTTAAAAAGATGATTTGTCATTTTATAACAATAAACATTTCATAAATTAAATAATTAGTGAGATATATAAATTATTGGAAGACAATTAGAATGAATGAATCTTGTCCCTGTCATGTGTAGGGACCTATTATGTTTTCTAAGGGACTGAATTAATGAAAACACAATCACTCATATGAAGATATTTCCACAAATCTATGGAATTCCATAAACGATGAAATAAATTCAACACGGGTCTGCTCAATCTTACCTTATGGATGTGATTGGGACTATCCTCTAAGAGGCATACAACATCAAGAGAATCATCAGACAACCCATCTCCTTGCTCATCCACATTAGAAAGTTCTGTTTCCTGCGTTTTAGATCTTTTCATTACGGCAGGTATTGCGACCAAATTAGTTACTTGTCTGAGCGTTTTCATCAACGAACCAGATCGCCCTCTGGAAGGAATTGTATTTGTCGGACTTTCGTCGTCACATGTACTATATCCTCTAGACAGTTTAGGTTTCTTCCTTTTGGAATGTTTCGCGCTTTTCGCCAAGATAATCTCTTTGGAGTCACTTGTATGAAGTTTGTTTTTAGGAATATTTTCAATTGACGAAGGAATTGACGAGGAGTGATTCATGGTAGAACTGCTTGGTTGTTCGTAAAGATTGTGCCACTGGTCTTTTAGTTCACGAGAGTTGTGTAAAAGTTTATTTTCGGCGAGTTCCATTGGTGCGAAATGATGCGTGGCGTTCAATTTCAAAGTTTTTTAATGTCATTGTATCTCATAAATATGCCAATCGACACGCTCAAGTTAGCACAGGTTTCGATTGTAACTGATTTGCACATAGGAATGGAAACATAATGACTGTGTTTGCATGAAAGTTATATCATATATTCAGTATTGTAATAAGCTCTGCTAAAGATTTACACATTGGAGAAAAACATGAAATGATTTATCTGCATAAGAAAAACAAATCCTTTTGTAAAGCCACTAAATTCGGCTGTTAATTCATCCTTTGAAATGTGACCAAAACACTGGACAAGAAATAACACAATCACTTTATCCGGGACATGAAACCTGTATTTTATTTTAATAAACAATAGGTCCATTCCATACAGAGAGACAGATTTTAAATACAATTCATTTCCCAAAAATGGTTTTTAAACTATTATCTCTTAAAGCAAGGCACATCTGCTTTCATATTTTAATAAAACCAATTCACTAATACAATAAACTTGCTATGAGATAAATATTTGATAAAATAAAAGAAAACATGAATAATTTTGTTACATTATATATACGCGATTTACTTGACGCACCTTATGCACTTCAAAAACGAAAATTTTTCATTGGCAAGCAAAATTCAAGCATTTGAAAACAATGTAAAAGGCTCTTTCCAGGCCGAGTTGAGCTCATAGCAAATATTGAAACCTATAGAGGAATTAGTTGTTTTCTGATATTTTCGGTCCTCACTTATCTGATATATTTTGTGTGATATGCACTGACTCCCTATTATTTTCGAATTCAGATTAGGACATGAAATGATAGCATCCAATATTTGAAGGATAATGGTTTCTGATATAATGACGATAGAAAAGTAGAAATTATTAAATCAAATACTCAAAACATGGCGTTTACTATATTTTAAGTGATGTAAAATTACTCAACAACCTCCTCCCCCCCCCCACCCCAACGGTATTTATCAATGTACTGATCATTTTGGCGTTTCCGATAATCTATGACTCATGTCCGATGAGACGGATCAAACAGAATATGTCATATTCGAAATACACCACTCTCTAAATTGCTGAACCTCATGTGTAAATGATGGCTGTTGAAATTTTAGTGATTACTCGAGCATCGTTCTTGCAATACCGAAATAACTACAGACAGCTTAAAGTAGAGCAGCCATTGTTTGATTTCATGACGTTGAAACTGGAGACTAAGAACATATCAAAATCATTCAGTCAAGTAAAAAAACAAAAACAACTCGATATTGCATTTGATCCTTAATGGAAAAATATACAAAATATAAACTCGCAATCTTGGTTCTTTAAAAACAAGCTTGAAATTCCTTGGAGGTCCCGATAGCTCTGTTGGTAGAGCACTAGCTTCACATTCAAAGGGATAGATCGATCCCGGGTGCAGTCGATTTTTTTCTGACTCCCCTGTCCACCCAGCAGTGATTGGGTAGCAGTGTCTGTTAGATCTGGTGGAAAGTACTTTCAGATAGGCTAGCGCCCTATCCAAAGGGTAGAAAACAATTGCTATTGTCCATTTCACGTCATAGAAACAGGGATAAAATCCGGCTCCATGGGCTAAAAAGGACTACTTTTTTTATATAATTCTTTCAAATCAACCCCCCCCCCCTTCTCCCTGTTGCATAATTAGACATGACTACATCGTAACTGTTTACATTTACACTGACAGCCGTGCGACTCGAACTATAACGAAGCGTATCCCACCTCACTGTAACTGCTCTCTTTATGACAATATGTGATGTAACGTAATGTGAGAGTAAGCTCGAACTCCATTAACTAGTATATATAATCATATAATTGAACTCATTAGCTTTTTATACCGAACACAATACACCGTTACAACATTTATCTCCATATTAAAATATGACCTCCAACTTATCAAATAAGTCTCAAACTCGAGACAATAAGTTTTCAGGACAGAATGAAAAAAGGACATTTGTCAGCAAGGCTTCAGCGCAAGAATTCTTTTAACAAAAAGACTATACTCATCCATGACTTCGTTTCAAATTATAATTGTATTTGAATTTATCAATTGCCTATTATGCGACATCAACGTTTAGCCTTTACATACGGACCTGTTATTTGAAACTATGATAACTCGATTGTTTTGGGCTCATTGCTGTAATGGAAATACTCTCAAACCAACGGAAAATATTGTCCATTCCAACAATGTTAAAACAAGCCCATAAATGCGTTCGTCCATCAGACCTGTTAATATGTGGACGTCGTGTTATATCATTCAAAACAAACTACGGAAGGAACTATTCTGTCGATTAATAACACGTCAGTTATTTCGTATAATTGAAATATAATTATAAATAAATGGTGCAAGCCAATGATATCGATGAAAATATCCAATCACTGAGCAGTACGTCTTAGCAACTATTGATCTAAAACCAAATTGAATACATGGTATCAAAACCGGGGATGAACACAAGTAAACACTTTGCACGTTAATTATTTATGAAAGACAGAATTCCTTCCAACGTAAATGATGTACCGTATGTATTTTCAAGACGCCGAAATAATGTTTGTCAATAAATGGACTCACGAAACAAATCAGTGATCACAATCAGCTCTATTTACCATTCAAATGTCGTCAAGCGATGGAGTGGTAATGAGGTGTCCGATAATCACTATGCGGAAACGTTATCATCGCTCACCATCTAAGTGACGTTTGAATTACAGGTTTGGCTTGTGGTTGTATAAATATATAAATATAACTACAATTATAGGAGCCCACGATTTGTCACTAGGAATTCATGCGCAAAATCAACAGTTCGGTCTATTTTCTGAAACCAAATTGATTCATCGCCTATCAAAAAACCCATTTGTAACCAGCTCAGTTTGGGTTTTCAGATCAATTATTAAATAGTAACTAGCTTTGGTTTAATCAGGCATTTGATAACCAGATTAAAGAATTTGTTGATAGCATATTGAAAGATGTACAAAAATGCGTGTTTTTGAATTGGAGAGGTCTTATTTCAATTTATATATAACTTGTCATTATTTACATGGACTTTCTCACCTTTTGTTACAAAAGTTATGATAACCCACGATCCAATAATTTGATGTAAACAAAGCCCTTGTGACCTGCACAATAATGTAACACCATTTATTTTTGTTCCCGATTTGTGCACAAGTCACAAGGGATTCGAATAAGGGTTCATATCATATATCTACGCCATATCTACATCTTATGGCATTTTCTATGAAACATTGTCAACTTTTATGACACCATGGCAGTAATATTGACGGAAAATAACAAATATTGTATGGACCCAGTAATAGGAAAGTTCATGTTTTTATTTTTAACAAAATAACTTTGCAAAGTCCCAGGTTTGATGTTTTACCAAGATGAAGTTCATTTAAATCGATTGATATTTGAAAGACGAGTTTTCTGACCAAAATGTAAAATACATGTTATTTCCCTATTACAACAGTTAACTGGTTGAAGAGAGAAGATTTGTTTGAACCATTTTGACAACTGACGAAAATATTTATTGGAATGGAGATTGACCGCGACTACAGAATAATATCAATTATGAAAAAGGCACAATAACAAACAAATGACAACAAATTAAATGATTTGTCACAGGTTCATGCTGATATCGACAATACCTCGGACTCTTGCTGGTTTTATATTGATTCATATTTTTTGTGTGTACATTATATCTGACTTCCGATGACGATAGTGGACGATAGAACAAGAGAGAGAAATCACCAAGTGACATAGTCATCCATCTAATGTTACAAAACAAGTAATGCTATGGGCTGATGACATTTCAATAAATAGATGCATGTATATGGACACATCTTTGTCAAATGAGGGATAATAACGAGATTGTTTTTTGTTTTCTTTTGTATTTAGATGAGTCCACTTTGTAGCTGACGGTTTGATTTTCTTTACATTAGTCGTGGAGATAGATTTTTTCAATGTTTTAATTTCAATATAGAATTAACGGACCGTATTGAAATGCTAATGGGAATGTTTATAGTACTTTGTCATCAAATTGTCCTATCCAAACCAATAGCGAATTTGTCTTATTTACCCGTGTATGCAGCTTGAGATAAGCATTCATATCAATGTATCTGAAACGGACGCTTGAATTTTATGCTGCAATACATTGCCAAAACACCTTTTTATTTTGGCCGGAAACTGTTCACTTCAACTATCGAGAGATAAAGTCTAAGGCTTAAGATTTTTTTCTACAAAGTGAGGATCATTTAAGTTACTAGATATTTGAATTAAAGAATTTCTGGTCTAAATAAAAAGGTATTTTTACAGTGGAGAGCTGCATACTTTTGGGAAACATGGCCCGTGGGAGCTGGCAAAATGTATACCCTTAAAGGCCCTTATCGAACAATGGAGTTCCAAATAGAGTTAAAGAGAAAACCACGAGCGTTTAGAAGTGCTGTTTACAACTCCGTTTATCGTGATCGAACATCGCTGTCACTAGTGATTTTTACAAGTAATTGTAAACAAATGATTTGTCATGATTGTTAATTTCCTCATCATTTAAGCGCTTGTTTGCTACCGTTAATTTTAATGGTTTTCTTTATTGCATCAGTTTATGGCAGCAGCCATTAAATTTGTTACGGCCATTACCGTATGATATTGATAATTCTTGGCCAGCATAGAAAAAAAGATTGTCGGATCAATAGATAGGGAATGATTCGAATGTACACCACACCAGTTTTTTATGGAATACGGCCTAAAATATTAGACTTGTACATTACATTTTAGAAAATGTGAGCGATTTGATATGAATTGAAATAAATAGAATACATTAAAAAACACACACAAAAAAAACCAACAAAACAAACACAATATGAACATATCAGTTAATAAGCTAATGTTGACCAATGAATATTCTTTTGTTCAGCTGGGCTAACGCAGACACCTTTTAAAATCTTCTTTTTGATCAGTAAATTAAATAACTTAGTAAAGCATCTCATGTGATCCGCAGAGAAAATGGAAATGGATACCTGTAAAATGAGTAATCGATTACAAATTTCTATATATTCTCACTTTAAAAAATATCACAATGCTTTTTGTTTGCATCTTCATTTGAAATGCGGTTTTGTTTTTTTGTTTTGCTCTCCAAAGCAATACCATTAGATATTAGAATGCAAATTTACCCTATTGACAGCGCTGCCTTCAAACCTGGGACTTTGCGAAGTTAGCGTAAAAAAGGATCAATTTTAATGCGGAATGAGTGCCGTACTTTGAAAAAAATAACATATAATTGGCCAAAAAACTCGTTTTTTCAAAAATATCAGGTTTTATAGGTTTAATCTTATAATATTTTTTTGAAAGGTGAGGCTATATATAATCAATAGATATTTGAAGAACGATTTTTCTGGCCAAAACTTTTAAAAATATGTTGTTTTCTTTAAAGTACCTTTGAGTGGTAAACATTTGTTTCTACCCACTCGCTTTTACTAGTAAATTATATTATTTTCATTTGAGTGTCACTTCAGTCTCAACAGTTTTATTTTGAATATGAAAATGGAACTTCGAGATGCAATCGTAATAACACATTCGGCCTTTTTTAAACTTAAGACGAGTAATGTTGGTCCAGCCCTCTTTTTGAGTTCTCTAGTTAGATACTTGCTATCGCAAAGTACTTTCCCCCAGATCTAACAGACCAAACTATCCAATCACTGCTGGGTGGACAGGGGGAAATCTCGACTGCACCCGGGAATGATCTCGGTCCCTTTGAGCGTGAAGCTAGTTTTCTACCAACTGTGCTATCGAAGGAGAACATAAATGTTGAAAGCTTCCTATTGTGTAAAGTACCATCGTTTTCGTCTAAAAAGATTATGTGATCGGCTTAAAATTGTTGTCATTAATTAAATTTTACAGGATAAATAAATATTATAAAGCGGCTAGAAGAGCTGGTACAATACTGTGAATACAGGCTAGATAAATGGATTATTGAAATTTCCTTTTATTTCTTAATGGCACGCTAACAGACAAAGTGAACATGGTTCATTTAAAAGCACTATTACGTATATTATGATATGATATGATACACAATAAACGTACTTGTCATAACTTTGCTTCTGAGTTCTAATTTATTCAGAAATTACAACTACTCGCAGATATTCCACATTGATACAAACAATTTGATCAATGTCAGAATTAGCAATATCAAGCGGTGATTTTCCTGTGCATAATACAATGTTGACAATTTATTTTGATGTATAGCTAGCATTCATTTATCCGTTTCGTTGACGACTTTGAAATAGAAGGGGACAAGAGATGAAATAGACCAAGTATAAGCTATCGTTAGAGTACTGACAGGTTGGAATTCCAATAGTCAGTCATTGATTATTGACAAATCTAAGTCTTTCAATATGTAGGAAGGCAAACGCACAAGCATTTATGATCTGCCTTTAAGTTTTGGAACTAAAATCGCGAATAAAGATACATTTGAAAATATTAGGGGTAGAAGTGCTAAATGTAACTTAAGCTTATAGAAGTAAACGAAGATAATTCGGATTAAATAGTGTCATTAAGATTTTTAAAAACCAAACACATAAAGATCTGTTCGCCTTTTTCATTCTTGTAAAATAGAAAGATTTATAATCGAATATAATGAGCAAAATTCATCAAGAAAATTGTCGATGATTCTTGAATATAACTCTTTTTTGTGTGTTTGATATTTAATAGGGTAGGTGCCCCCTAAATCCGTCCACGCCCTAAATCCATACGCTTCAGAATGTGTCACATAAAATCTTTTCGTGTGTTTATATAACGCTCCTGTTCACCGCGAATTGATATTTTTATCATAAGAAGATCTTGAGCTTCACATAAAAATCGACATTCATACCAGTCATTATGCACTGTAATTCGAAATATTGTCATAATTGAAGCTAACTGATCGTGAAGGATTTTGGTTCCTTTTCCAAGTTGACACGAAGTAGTCTACCACGATTTGTCAGAAAATCTTTTAATTTTCACCGCTATAATAAATCGATTCTATAAAAATAGTTTTCTCTGTCACTCGTATACAATTTTTATTTTAATGATAGCTGTTAATTTTGTCATCCTCATAAGTGTTTTGTGAGTAGAATAATTATAAAAAAAGCTTTTTAAGCGTCTATTTCTCTAAGGTACGGATTTGGGGGAAGCCACTTTGCTCCATGCCCCAAAATCGTCCATGCCCACCCCAAATCCGAAGTGCTAATCCAAGTATCCGAAAGATCACATTCACTTCAAAATGTCAGCATTTATACAGTGCATATCAAGTATATGTGATTCTAAAAACAAAAAGAGGTTCAAAACCAATAGTAACAAGTTTCAATACTTGTCCATAATCATTAATGCCATGCCTTTTGTGGTATGTATTAATCTGTCTGTTATCTGATAAAGGGGAAACCCGAAACACCCACACCATTCGTCTTTTTACATAAACTGAAGCTGAAATTCTACCATATCATTTTCATATAAGCTTTATTTTTGAAATATATTAGGCTGTTTGCCTATATATTAAGTGCTAACCCGTGTACCCGGATTTGGGGCATGAGCGTACCTGTTTGGGACGATGGAGCCTAGTAATCTATTTTCGGTTTTTCAGCTAAGTTAACCGATAATACCTCACATGTATTTAGATCAAACCAATCGAAAGACGTAAAATAATTGAGTTTAGTTGAACCAATCTGCAGTTAGAGCTGTAAGAATTTGAGGTATAGAAAAAGAGTACGTGATTTGAAACAGTGGTATTTACCAAATATTGCCATTTCTACAATGAATTTGGTTATATAACTTTTAAAGTCCATTAGCTCTTAAACGAAACGATACAAAACCATGCTTTTTGATTGCAAATCTAAAAATTCTAAAAATTAATGTATGAGACGATCATTTATGTGCTCTCATTTAAACAACAAATGAAATAGATTGTCTTCGTATTTTGATAAAGAATACATATATCTCCATTCGCTTTTTGAAGCAACAGAACACACTTATAAGTATAACATGTAAAAACAATATAACAACGACAGCTATCTTTATTGACTCTATAGGCTTTACAAGAATAGTTTTAATTTCCCAGATTTTATTAAGACAAAATATTCTGTTTTGATGTCATGATATGATTTGGGTTTCTTGAGATTAGAGATACTAAAGATTATGCTTTATGAAACCTAACAACAGCGGTAGTGGGATTTGCTAGATTGAGAGTAGAGTGCCATACTATGAAAACACACATATTTAAAAATGTTGGTCCGATAACTAGTCCTTCAAATATCGATAGATTAAAATGGCACTCATCTTATGAAACACCCTCAAACCAGGGACTTTAACCTGGGATTTTAATTACAGTCCCAGCTTTGAGAGTTTTTGAAAAGATGAAAGTCATTTAAACAATCGATATTTGAAGGACGAGTTTTTTTTTCTGGCCAGATTTATCAAATATGTGTTGGTTTTTTATTCAGAGAACAACAGTTACGGCATAATATCCTATTTCAACAATATCTGGAGTGAAATAATGATATTTGGAATAGCAATCGACAGTAATGTGAAGCCTCGGATAGGACACATTACTCCAATTGAAATCAGTACAGACACAACGTTAACGTCAAACCCATATCACTAAACATATTAATGTTTTCAGTTCTACAATTGTTTCAGACGTTTAGGTCACAAAACACGGGAATCCTGAAAGGGATTGAGAGGGGGGGGGGGGGTCGTTAAGCCATATAATGACAACCCATAGAGGCTAGAGCGACATCGATTTAACATGCGATCGTTGTTTAATTCGTGGCATTAAATCGTGAACTAAAAACATTTTAATTCCGTTGCAAAACACATACTTTAAACATTAGTCGATTAAAAACAGAATGACCCTCAACTTGAGTCTCAATTTTGAGGGTTTTAATCAATTTAAATTTGAAAGAAATGGTTTTGGACAATCGGAAAACAATGTGTATTGATGTCAGATTACATTCGGGTACTTTTGCTTGATTAGATTGAGGTCGATCTAATTCAGCTTTAATGAATGTATTCGATCCTCGCGAGATTCTTTGTTTTAAACCAGATAACTGCCGTACTCTGAAAAGACACGTATTTAAAAATTTGGCCAGAAAAATCGTCCTTCAAATATCAATCGATTTAAATGATCATCATCTTGGCCAACATTACAAACCTGGAACCTTGTGAGTTAGAAGCTAAGTTTCGCACATTTTTAAAACGTCGATGAATCAAATTTACGCTGAGAGTTAAATATAATTCTTTAACACCATAACGATATCCGCGAATTTATTAGATAACTATGTTTAAATATTCAATGATTCAAATATTGCCCAATATTTGACGTCATACCAGTGGTGAAGTTTGAATTGAAATTTGCTTCGTCATAACCACACTCTTAGTAATATTTTTAGACCATCCCACGGGATAAAAATCTGGACGTTTCTGTTTCAAGAAATTTCTATACAAATTATCTGCTTTATCGTTTTGAAAGGGTTGAATGGTTCCATGATTTTATGAATTGTCTACTGTAAAATATGATCATGAAATGACTGTGCAAAAATAGTTTCCATTAACTTTGTATGTGCAATAGAGTAAATGTTGAGTCAGCCTACCTCAGTGGAAATATTATGTTCAATACAAAGGAGGAACCCTTTTATATGCAGTATCACATCAAACAAAAATATATGTACAATAAATTGACAAAACATTTTATTGTGCCATTTTCATGGAATTATAATTGGTTTATTTAGATTGCAAGTCATTCTTAATAATCAAAAATGGTATAGGCTCGTACTTAATGTGAACGAATGCATGCTTTCTATATTGCATTTGTATTATCAATGTCCTTTTGTTTTTATTAATAGAGCATAAGTTCAAACTAGTAATTAGTTTGTTTCATTTCTTATTGAAAGTATTCATGATAATTCTTGTGTCGAGCATACTCTATATCGTAAGCTATGAAATCAAAGGCTGCAATTATCGGATAAGGTCAAAGGTTATTGAATATCAAAACATTTGTCCACATCTAAATCTAAATATAGTTCCCACGCCTCAGGTACATTTTGGTAAACTCAAATGAAAGCACGAAAGCAGTGACATTGCATTGATATAAATTATCAAAGAATCAGAATGCTATCAGTTACATATCCCCGCCACGTGAGATCCTTGGCCTGTTACCATTACTGTGCCCTCGTGTTTGATATTGTAATGTGTTACTTGTTATTGTATTAGGTGAGGTCCTTAATTGATGACTGTTTCGACAGTAGTTAAATGAATTATATGTAAATCCAATAAATCTATTACTAAACACAGTTTGTGTACTAAAATTCTATTCAAACGTTTGCTTTAAAGAATAATTAATAATTATTACACTTTGCATTACACTTCAGCATGGCTAAACACTTACCAAAGCAGCATAATAAGCTTGAGTTTGAACTGTACTTACGTTATAGATATTTAATGTTTTATTAACCCGTTAAAATCACGGTAAAATGCACTACATATATCTATACAAAACACAAAATCCTTTGCCATTACAAATGTAAATACAACTGCTGAAACAAATCAATAACAACGACTCCTCCTCTTCTTCCTCCTCCTCCTCCTCCTGCTGCTATTACTACTACTACTACTACTACTACTACTACTACTACTACTACTACTACTACTACTACTACTACTGCTGCTGCTGCTACTACTACTACTGATAATAACAATAGCACACTTTCTATTTTTTAATTCATGTTTAAAAAATCCATATCAGTCTAATGGTACCAAACATAAAAGAGTAATCCACAAGAGAATGAAAAACACAAGAAACTCATCGATAACACAGCCAAATCTGACAATATCGTGCAAAACTTCTTTTGCATCACGAACTTTCTCATATTGTCGTGTTGTCTATATGTGTGTAAACAGTAAACCGGTTTTGTCATACCGTCATCGCAAGCGCATTAAATAATACTACACATGCCAAATTTTTATCACACTGGGATAAGGCGTTTAACACTGCTTGCTTTTAGAGTCCAGGCTTGAGTTACACCACTCCTAAACACACACACACCCACCCACACACACACACATACACACTAATACACACACATATAAATCATAAAGGAATCCAAATCTTTTCGGCCCAGAAATGTATACGGACAATTTGAGATGTTAATGGATTTTTGTACTTTACGAGATAAACGTTTAAAAATGATATTCCGTCACACACGTCTGAAATGAGCACTCAAGAATAACATCAAATTATATTTTTCAAGTGTCACTACAAACAACGAGAGTAACAGACCTCTGGTCGTAAAGATAAACTAGCAGACCGCATCGAACTCGGGTGGACGGTACGACTTGGCACAGTTAAAGGCAGTACGATAATGTTACGATTGTGATTGAGACATAGCCCCGCCTTTGTATTGTGTTTGGTCATTCCATTTTCTACCCCTGACCAGGTATACCGTAACAGCCGTCATACTAAGACAAACATTCCAACATCACTTACCGGTATTTCCCCGTTTGTAATCAGCAGCCAATATTTTTATAACCACCAGTTCTCCTTCGCTTTGTCTATATGCGTTATGTGCGCATGATGCTACACCTAGTCACTGTGCTACACTCATCGACTTTTGCCAGCCAGACACGGGATTATTTCTCAACTTTTTTTTTCTTTTGACAATGTGACCCTTGCGAATCAGACAGCAGTCCAGGCCGCAATCTGTTCCGATGAATGCAGTGTTACACGAATACTTACAATTGCCTACTATCCTTTGGATAAGACATCAATCCATCGCAAAAAAAAGTGTAAGAGGATAATCATGTTTTATATACACCCATCATTTCCCTGGCAACTTAAAAAATATATCACGACTCTTACTTTACACATATCTAATAAAAATAAAGACATGTTGATTACAAGGCTTTATATCAATATTTGCAAACAATTTTCTTTAAAGTCAAAATCGATTGAAACATTCTATGTATAGGCAAAATGAGGCAATTGACAAGAACATTCAATAAAACATTAATTTTCAATCGATGATCTGTCCAAGCAAAAGAGTACTATAATGTCATAATATTACTGTAGTGCAGCCATCATAAGCTACGGCCGTAGAATAACGAGAAAAATAGGGTATAGAGAAGTGCCAGATGAAAACAGAGAATAAAAAGTCACGAGGTCAGTGCCAAACTCAGGATCCAACTGACACGACACCCTCCGCCTAGTCGGGAGAGAGCAGATAGCGAGCGATCGCACAACCGACTGAACTACAACAATGACTGGTACTACAACAACAACAACAACAACAACAACTACTACTACTACTACTACTACTACTACTACTACTACTACTACTACTAATACTAATACTACTACTACTACTACTACTACTACTACTACTACTACTATTGGTACTATTATTATTATTATTATTATTATTATTATTATTATTATTATTATTATTATAGTAGTAGTAGTAGTAGTAGTAGTAGTAGTAGTAGTAGTAGTAGTAGTAGTAGTAGTAGTAGTAGTAGTAGTAGTAAAGGTGGTAACGATGGTGATAATGATAATGGTAATGATGGTGAATATAATAGTAAAATAACCACCACTACTACTACTACTACTACTACTACTACTACTACTACTACTACTACTACTACTACTACTACTACTACTACTACTACTACTACTACTACTACTACTACTACTACTACTACTACTACAACTACTATTGGTACTATTATTAATATTATTATTATTATTATTATTATTATTATTATTATTATTATTTAGTAGTAGTAGTAGTCGTAGTAGTAGTAGTAGTAGTAGTAGTAGTAGTAGTAGTAGTAGTAGTAGTAGTAGTAGTAGTAGTAGTAGTAGTAGTAGTAGTAGTAGTAGTAGTAAAGGTCGTAACGATGATGATAATGATAATGGTAATGATGGTGAATATAAAGGTAAAACAACAACAATAATATCATTGCTGAATCACCTTTTTACGATTCCTTTAATTGCTTTATCATCAAAAATACCCAAAACCACGGAGTTTTGTGTGACTCAGAATTATCACTGGCATGGTCAACAATGAAAATAGGAATCTCTTAAAAGGAGCAGCTAAATACTAACGCCTCATTCGTATATCGAAGTGAATGAGATAGTGAAAACTGAATTTGAAAATAAATAGATCAAAAAATATATTAAGTTCAGATTGTTTTAATTTTTGTTTTGTTTTGTATTTCTGTTTGTTTGTTGTTTTTTGTTGTTGCTTTTTTATTGGGGAGGGGGGGGGGGGGTTCTCAATAGCTCAGTTGGTAGACACTCAATTCACACGCAAAGGGATCGAAATCTATACCGGATACAGTCGATTATTCCCCCCCCCCCCCTCCATCCCTCATTCCACCTTGCAGTGATTGGGTCGAAAAAGGGATAGTCAGGAATAAAACCAAAATACTTAATTAGTGTCATCTCTTTTTGATTATATTTCCAATCATGCAAATTAACATAATACCGCCTCGAATCCGTTGTTACCAATACATGCACGATGATCTTTTATTAAAACAACGTATCGTGATTATAATATTCTCTGTTATTCTCTACAGGAAGACTTTGAGGTACGCTG
>NC_088360.1:43474119-43481619 GCF_034508935.2 Berghia stephanieae
ATTAGGTGATAATAGGAAGGGTTGACAGCTCAATTCTTCTGTACGCTGAGAAACGCTTTTTAAAATTGTTGCCCATAATTTCTTCCTATTTCAAATCTCATCAAAACAGAAATAGCCTTCAATTTGAAAAAAAGTCTAAATTTGACACTTCCTTGTAGACAATCACATCTACTTGAAGTCTGGAAATAAGATGTTTTAAACAAGTTGTCGGTTACCTATATTTATAGTTTTAGGAACTTAAAAGTAAATTGTCTCCAAAATAAAAAAAAATGTCCATATGTTAGTGTACAAAAGAATTGGTAGCTCTAAGTTTGTCTTGCATTTACGACACAGCAGCTGGTTTGACAACGCCTTCAGTCGGATTGGTTTCTCTGTTTGCCCTGTCAGCCCAACTACAAACAGATTTATAAATTGTGCTCGTATGTAATCCCCTTAACATGAAATAAGTCCGCTTTTAAAGAGTATACAACCATTGCTACTACCTATTCATAGAGGTTTTCAAAAGCCCAGATTTATTGCCTACAGTATGGGCCTGGTAAAGTAAACTGTGTGGCCTTGTCGTTCGACACCCGTTTACGGAGCGGTGAGGTTAAGGTGGATGTGGCTGTGGGCAACGGAGAATCAGTCCTGGGGAAAAAGCTCTTCACTCACATTCTCTCATTATATTCAGGTGTAAAATAAGTATCTGACCGGCAACAGAGTTGTCTTCTGTCATCCTCACAGACGTCACTTCTCGTACTGGATATGTTGCTATTGGCTTTAACTCCATGTAACGTGCTTTGACCACATTTAGTGAATAGTGAATATTGCCCTATATTAAAGCTCAATTCTTTTTCTTAAATCACTGAATAAAAATTACTATTTTTACAGTATTTGGCTATCAGCCAAATGTGACCCGCAGTCTCTGAACGGTATTATGTCGGAGTGAACCTGATGTTAAATAATGAAATTTTATCATATAAAATATCAGATTGTCACGGTGGGTAATATATAACAATTAACTACTGTATATGTTATAAATATCAAAATAATATTTCAACCCCACAACGAGTGTTACAAGTAATGATTAATTAACATAGTTATCAGTAATCATGCCGTGTGAAATATGAATTATGACAACTTGATGATTTTACACAAGGGATCTCCGTCAGCTGCTGTGTGCTGACGCGCTCTGACGACAGATGTTGAACAATTTTGGCTAGAAAACTTTCACTTCAGGCATCTATCGATTAACTTGTCAAAAGATTTCAAACCTGATATACATTTTAAATCATTAGGTGTGAAATGAAATGCTTTAGGAGTTTAAGGTTCACTTGAATTAATCAATATTAGAACTACTGCAGATTTTCCTACGAATAATAGAACGATAAAAAATATGTGCTTTGTCAGATTACTTTACTGAAGGTGAAAATCTACCCTAGAATCCATTTAATTGGATTTTTAGAATAAGATTCAAACCCGATGGTCATGAGTTGGACATCTAATTGTGACAATGGTTATCATTCATTATTTCCATGATAAAAATGACTGCTCGTACGTTGTTTATCTTGTGTGTGATAGAATGAAACACCATCAATAGATAATGTGGACATTCCGGGTTTCCCTTTATCACGAAAACACAATGAATAAAATACTAAAGACGATATATAATATAGTCACTTTCAAAACAAGCTAGACAGTTTGAATTTGCTATTTTCTCACATAAAAGAAAATAAAGTGGTACGGATTATGTAACTTAAAGAATAGACAACTATTTCTTTCTATCGATGTATCGCATGCCTTTTTTGACACAAATGAGGACCTGATGCGGACCCTCAATCTTGTCGCTACCAAAGTAGCATTTTGTAAATGCCACCCAAACGATTAATTTCAGATATTAATTTCACATAAGCGTTGCTACGCAGCAGTGGCCACACCAAATGTTCACACTGACTGAGGGTAGTGTCAATATCTTTCCTTTTACACAAAGTTGATCGACTGAGATGGGCACTTCAATACCAGGACTGGGATAAGAATATGTAGGGACGACGATCTATTGACCTGGCCTCGCGGTCTGATCTTATGCATTTTAAAAATGAAAACTAGTCATCTAGATAAGGTGAATATGCACAAAAAAAATGCAAATTACTCGTCCTAAAAATGCAAGCATGTCCAATGAAAAAATGAAAGATAAAGTTAAAATTCAACTCGTGCATATATTAAAAGTAATTAAGTGACATGACCGTTACGCAAGGATACATAGATACATATATTACAGTATGATTCAGGACAAATGTTAAGTAAGAGCTTTAAATTATTTTTTTTAAATGGCATGAATTCACAAGGTTAACAATCTTATCATTCTGTTAGGGCTAGTTAGAAATATTCTTTGTTTTATTTTTACTTCATATTCACAAAGTGTAGCTCCGTCTCAGCTGGTCTGCAGTAAAGTGTTCAGCAACTTGCTAATCGAAGAACACTAAAAATGTTATTGCCTTAGCAGCAGACTCTCAGATCCTCAGTTGACTGTGCATGAGCAGTGTAAGCATAAAATAATCACTCTCACTCCCTTGTTCCAAACGAGCAGCGAAGAGTTGGTATCGACGTGCACGTATAATCAGGTCTGATAATTATCAGACGCAATTATCACGCAATTGCATTGTTGTAATAGACAATATTTTGCGTTGGTTAGTGAGTATTTCCATTACAACAATGAGCCCATTAACCATTTGGTTATCAGATCTGCAAATATGTAACGTTGGTTGGTATCAATCAAATAACTCTTAAGCTATTCAATATCATAATATCATATGTCTATTCCTAAAACATCTGTCAATTCTAGCAGTCTGAATATTTTATATTATATTTTTATATTGCCTATAAGACTGGTTATGAAAAATCAAATGTTGCAAAATGCATGTTAAGGATTTTTACTGATTTTTGAATAAATACATACAATTGTGATGACACTGAAACTAAAGAAAATGCCATTGATTCAAGTTACAAAAAGGGAGGGGTATTATTATCATACCATAAAAACAGAAACCTGGAGTAATATATGTGCTTTTTTATAATGTTGCTATGACTGAATTTCGTAAATATTGTTTCAACAAGAATTATATGCATTTTATTTAAGAGATCATGGTGGACACGGGGCCTTAGACCTCACCCTACCATATGTTAGGGGTAGGGCAGGGGCTCCACTTTAACATGATGACCGGCTTCTTATTGAGCATTTTGTTTCCCTTGCTTGACAGCAATGCTGTTTGATTTTAAAAAATTAATTCCCTGCTAAGCTGAAAGTCTACATTGAATTCCTTGGCCATTGAGTGATTATCATATGCTCATAATTCTTAATAATTACACGATTTCTGTATTTACCAAACACAAAATGACATTTACCAAATTTCAAACCAATACCCTGGTGATATTAGAATAATGTCAATGATAACAAAGTGTTGAAACAAGTGTTTAATTTTAGTTTACACGGCGACTTATTTATTTGAGAATCAGCGCCATTGAAAGGTAACATCTCTGCACTTCTAGAAACCCAGAAGAAAGTAAAACGAAAAGGGCTAATTCAAACAGGATCAGAAGTACTGTCTATAGTCTATGCAAGAGCAACCCTTCTCGCTCTGTGTAGTTTGCTACCACATTTAAGCTGTACCCTGACCTACCCTGATCCTAGCAAAGGACTACACCAAGAGGGGATGAAAATGTACATCAATATCAAATAAATAGATACACAATAGAGAAATGATTTTCAAGAAGAAATCGCTCCTCCCATAAAGATTAATCCACCTCGCTATCGCCGTCCTAGCAAAAGACTCTAGACAGGACCCAGGCAAAACCACGTGGCCTCATAACAAAACAAAGACACTGACCCACATGAAAAACAAAATTGATATACAAATATGGTTATAGTTAGATCGTAAGGTTATGGAATAGTTTAGAAACAACTGGCCTAGGCTGCCTATGCCCCCCGCTCTCAGGAATATTCCACCCATAAATCCATATATATGAGTGGATATTTGTTTTTCATAAAAACATTTTTGGAGGAAATTTGGATTAATAACAGTTCTAATTATCTTTTCTCATTCAAAATCAAACAATTTTATTGTATCAGTGTAAATAGGCAAAAAGATAAATAAATTCAAAAGTCAATTTTCAAAATTTAGTCTTTTGGGCAATTTATTTAATCTAGGAGGTAGGGACAGCTTCATAGACATTCAACTGAAAACTTATGGTACTAGAGTTATATTAATAGCGCTTTATAATATAAACATAAAATTACTTACTTTGTATTGTATTGTTCCAGTTATAATTAAATTAAATGCTTTTTAAAACCAAAACGCATAGAATATGGATAAATGTGCTATTTTACCCTTTCCTTGGCCATAAAATGATATGAATTTGACAAATTTTTTATGATTTTATAAAGCTTATAACATGCACAAAATAATCCACAAAACAATGACATCATTTAGCTCTACTACTACCAACAATCCCAATTTTCCTTGATTTCCGCTATAAGTAGTAGTAGTAGTAGTAGTAGTAGTAATAGTAGTAGTAGTAGTAGTAGTAGTAATAGTAGTAGTAGTACTAGTAGCAGTACACCTACTACTTCTACTACTACTACTACTACTACTACTACTACTACTACTACTACTACTACTACTACTACTACTACTACTATGAGTAGTAGTAGTAGTAGTAGTAGTAGTAGTAGTAGTAGTAGTAGTAGTAGTAGTAGTAGTAGTAGTAGTAGTAATAGTTGTAGCAGTAGCAATAGTAGTAGTAGTAGTAGTAGTAGTAGTAGTAGTAGTAGTAGTAGTAGTAGTGGTAGTGTAGTCGTAAGTAGTAGTAGTAGTAAGTGTAGTAGTAGTAGTAGTAGTAGTAGTAGTAGTAGTAGTAGTAGTAGTAGTAGTAGTAGTAGTAGTAGAAGTAGTAGTAGTAGTATTTGTGGTGGTAGTAGTAGTAGTAGTAGTAGTAGTAGTAGTAGTAGTAGTAGTAGTAATAGTAGTATTTGTGTTAGTAGTAGTTGTAGAAGTGACAGCAGTAGTCGTAGTAGTGCTATTATTAGAGGAAGTTTTCTTTTTCAAAATAAACATAAAAAGTTTTAAAACTTATAAGAGAACAGATAAACGTCAATTTGTAGGTCAGGTTTCTTCGTTTGGTTCGTGAAGAGACAGCTTGGATATACTTACTGTAAAAATTCTGAACGGGCTCTCTTGTAGTAAGCAAAAATCACCCTGAGCTTCGGTCAAAAGAATTCCAGGAATTAAATCATTTTCAGAGTTCGCATCTTGATTATAATCCATCAACGAATTCCTTTTTCCGTCAATAATTTTCTCACTGGATTTCTTACGTTTCTGTTTTCCATTTTCAATCACGTGAACAGGAGACACTCTTGAAAACATTGTATTTCTTATGAGATATGGGGAAATGGCAGCACAAAAAGACGTTGCTTTTATTTAGTACAAATCTAGCCTACCTTGGTTCACAAAACTATGAAGTGTTATGCGAAGCTCAGTTTAGCAAACAAAGTCGCACGCTGCTTGCCTTATTTAGAAAATCCATAGCAGTTTACATTTAATTGACCAATCCGACAATGTTATAATGTCACATGACACGGCATTATCAGTAATAGCTAAGTTAATTAATTCGACCTTGGGATCAATAAGATTAGCACTTATTCAACTTTTTCTAAACTATTATAGTTTCAAAAAGAAAATATCAATTATTTAGTGTCCTAGATTAGATATATTTTAACTCTTAATATACCATAGGATCATTTTCAAAAATCATATCCAAAACCTTGATTTGTTAATATCACCGACATGTCATCATCATCGTTGAGAGAAAATTTAGTGAATTATAGTTCATCAATATGTCTACTTTAATAGGGACTGTAGTCCATGGGTTATATGTTTTATTTAAATTTTATCATAAGATACACGTTAAAGGGAACTTAGATACAAAGTATTAGAAGTCGTAGTAGTAGTAGTAGTAGTAGTAGTAGTAGTAGTAGTAGTAGTAGTAGTAGTAGTAGTAGTAGTAGTAGTTGTAGTAGTAGTTTGTAGTTGTTGCGTATAGTAGTAGTAGTAGTAGTAGTAGTAGTAGTAGTAGTAGTAGTAGTATGTAGTAGTAGTAGTAGTAGTAGTAGTTAGTAGTAGTAGTAGTAGTAGTAATAGTAGTTGTAGTAGTAGTAGTAGTATAGTAGTAGTAGTAGTAGTAGTAGTAGTAGTATAGTAGTAGTAGTTGTTGTTGTAGTAGTAGTAGTAGTAGTAGTAGTAGTAGTAGTAGTAGTAGTAGTAGTAGTAGTAGTAGTAGTAGTAGTATGCTACATCTCCACACTGAAAGTCTCCAGCCAGCCTTTAAATTCGTCATCGCAGTTGAGGACGGCCTCGAAACCTCCTGCCAATCTCGTCACATTGCAGTGTAAGATTGTGTGGTCAGCTGTCTCTGGCGTTCCCTGACAATGGGGGATAGTCGGCTGACACCCTCAGACCTATCGATGCATGTTTGAAGCAGTCCGGCCGTGGACTGTCAGTCGTCGGTTCGAGTCGACCCACTGTTTTCGATTGCCATTCCTGAAGCCTTGCATAAATTCGGTTGGTCTGCCTCGGTCATCGTATTTGTCCATATTCCCTCCAGGCTACCTCAATATCGAAGCTTTTCAGTTCTGAGTGGGTAGAAGGGCTTTCTGGATTTGAGACGTGATGTTCTGGGAGCTTCATTTATGATGGTTTTAGCTACAAAGTATCTTATTATAACGAGTAAAAAACCCAGTTGTAAATGAAATGAATCCCGATTTTGAAGTTTCACACTTCATCCGATATGACTAATCCATATTTTAATATCATAGAAAACGCAAAAAAACTTAATCTTATTCGTTTTCTTGTCATTGGTGATTTGGAACGATTTTAAGCAAATTTGATACTTGATTTTCCTTGAAAATCCTTCCTAATGTTAGCACTACAATTAAGACTACTAATAAATCAATAATTAACATTTATAAGCTGCGAATCACAACTGCAAACAAAATAAAAATAACTTTAATCAAACCTGAGACCTTGGAGTTATCATTATTTCTAATAGTTATTGTGGATTATTTATTCATCGGATTGTATTATTACATAATGTTGTATTTTAAGTTCGGCGCTTTGCTTTACCTAGCCGAATTTATTCGTTAAAGTTATGCTCGATCCTACATTGAGTTGAATCGGATTATGGCATTGTTATAAGAATGACAAAGACTATTTTCTGATATAATCTTGTGACAAATAAAACTATATCTATAGCACGCTTTGTATGAACACACACAGTCATAAATTATTTTTTTGGGAAAAAATAACAATGTAATTGTGCGGCTATGTGGTCTTGTGGAGTGACACTTGCCTTCAGACCAGAAGGTCCAGAGTTCGAGATCCGTTCTGAGCAGCGCATAGTTGAGTCCTTGGAAAAGGCTCTTTACTCACATTCTCTCGCCAATCTCAGGTGTAGACTGTATACCTGGGC
>NC_088360.1:43489119-43499119 GCF_034508935.2 Berghia stephanieae
TAATAATAATAATAATAATAATAATAATAATAGTAATAATAATAATGATAATAATAATAATAATAATAATAATAATAATAATAATAATAATAATAATAATAATAATAATAATAATAATAATATAATAATAATAATAATAATAATAATAATAATAATAATAATAATGCACTTGATACTAGAATCAATTGAATCTCACATATGCTCTAAAACTAGTATATGTCAGGTCATCTTTACGGTAGACTAAAATGCAAATCAAATTACCTTGTATTTTAAATTCGCTCATTTTGACGAAATTGGACAATACATGTATAAAATTACTTGGGTCGTTAGATTTAAGATAAACAATTCAGGTTACCATTAACAAGAGAATGTGAACGGCCTAAATCAACAAAAAGCACTTAGTTGTACTCGTGACAATTTACATAAATTCTTTTTTTTCCTTTCATTTCAGTTACAAGTAAATAAAAATGTTTTTATTGCGCCAAACCTATAAATGTTTCTTTCAGAATTTCTGAAGCGGAAATATCACGCATTGCATCCTAATTATACACTTTTAGCGTCACGTGATTATTACTCGCTTTGTTTGGCCTGAAGTAATTGTATTCAAGTGCTTTATTTTTGAAATATCTACCCTTTTAATCTTTATTACTTTTTTCCAAAGTAAATGGTTAACAACAAGACATAGTAATGGCAGCTTTTACCCCAGAAAATCTTTCATTTCAATTCATTACAAAGTTGTTGTTTTTTTAAGCTTTCTACCTAAGAAAAAAAAAAAAAGAAAAGAAAAGGAGATAAAAATAAGTTAGAAACGAAATAAAGAGGCGTAGCGGAGCGGACTTTATCTTGTAACCTGCCACTTACCAGGTTCAACAAGTGCTATGCCAAGTCAACTTTCTCTAGTTCACATTGCATCACTGCACTGCGGCTAACGCTAGATTACTTCAGCTTTACAGTGAAATAAGGAAAGCACCAAATTGGGATGAATCAAAGGTTGTTGTTTTTTCTAACCCTGTGACAGTCACAGTGCAGCGCTACAAAATCAATGGACAATAATCTTATTGGTTGAAAAAAAAAAAGAAACAAGACCCCGAAAGCAGAGAGAAAGAGAGAGAGAGAGAGAGAGAGAGAGAGAGAGAGAGAGAGAGAGAGAGAGAGAGAGAGAGCATCATTGAATGTTTTATTGTAATAAACAACCCATAGACCTTTGTTTGATTTTTGATAATAAACGTTAAATAATGTGACTAATAATAATGTTGACACGAGTCAAGAACCTATCAACAACTGATCTAACCGATGTCACTGGGAATTAAATAATGTTGACACTCTAAAGACCAGGATAACGGTATTTATGTGTAACCTTTTAGCCCTTTTAAGTTGTTATTTACCATTAACAGATAACATCAAAAAACTACGTCCACATATTATTTGCAGGTCTGATAACCAAAGACAATTATGAGGTTGATGTGATATTGATATGATGAACAACATTTTGCGTTGGTTTGAGAGTATTTCCATCACAACAATGAACTCATAAATATTTTGGGTTACTAGACATGCAAAATAAGTACACGTCGTCTGAATTAGGAGGCGATTGACTTGACTTGTCCCCATACATTCAACCAAGGCAATTGGAGAGTATTATTAGTAGATAATATAAGATACGCAGACGATACGGTACTCGTTGCAACATCAGAAATCCAACTTCAAAACATTGTTGACAAAGTGGTAGTAGAAAGTAAAGCCAAATATGCATGGTAATACAGAAAAACCCCGAAAACAACAACACCTGCAATATAACGATTCACGGCGAGCTTTTTCCTTTTTCGGACACATAGTAAGGAAAGATAAGAATGAATACCTGGCAAGTTGTGGAAAAATACCTGGTAAACGCGCCCGGGGGAGACAAAGAAAAACACTCATAGACCAACTGAAGGGCTTCACCAACCTAACAATCCAAGAGCTGTTTGAAAAAAGCAAGAGACAGGGAGGAATGGAGAGAGATAATTCATGCAGTATCCGAAGCCTGGACCAGGCATGGAACATAGAAGAAGAAGATTAGTAGATACTGCATTCATTCAAAACGCACGATTACAAATCCTATTGACAATCCTCTACGAAACTTAAAATTGGCTACCATTCCCTGAAATAAGACGCAAGTAAACGACAGCATGTTAAATCTGTTGATAAAGAGGACGTGGTGGTTGAGTCGTTAATGCATTGCTTTGTGATCCGGGAGGTCAAGGGTTCGAGCTCCGCTTCATGCGCTTTCGTTCTTCTTCTTCGGCAATATTATATACCACTAATTTTCTCAAATGGCAAGGGTGATACCTGTTGACATCTGACGTTAGTTTGGTGGATTATCTATTCTCTTTCATGGAAAACCCAGGAGATGGCATCTGATCTAACCGATGTCACGGGAATGACGTAATTTTTAAAAATCCCTAAGCCTTAAATGTCGTTTACTAACAAACTTTGTCCAGAGCTCTGTGGTACGGTCTTTGCTTCGTACCCGATATAAGGTACCGAGTTTGAATACCCGCTGCACGAGGTTGCCTTGAGCAAGTCACCTCGCCATAGCTCATTGTGCGGCATTGCACTGCGGCTGACGACTGAGTTATTCCAGTCTTCCCTTGGAATAGACCTTAAAGACAAATTTCCCCTATGGGATGAATGAAGGGATTTTAAAGATTTTATTTTCTAAAAATATGCTATATAGTCGTCAAGAAAGATAATCCACCTCACTCTTTTACGTCCCGTAATCTTAATATTTGGACTAAAACACAATAAAATAATTATATCATATATACACACTTCCAAGGATTTTGGAACCGGAAAAGAAAAAGGTGTGACGTCACAACTTTTAGGCTTTACTCTGAGTGCAGATTATTAAGTTAAGAAGATATATATGAGAGGGTAACTTTCAAAATCTGCTAATTCTCATTTTCATCATTCAGACCAAAAAATAAAATCCAGTTCTTGGCTATTATTCAGTGAGTTGAAGAGGAAAATGCTTGCCTTCTTATTTGCCTTATAGAACAATACACGAAACGTTTTGAGACTTCAGCTTTTTCTGTTGATTCAATGTTGCCAATAGATTGTAAGAGAGTGTAATCTTTTATATCTTATCAAGATGTTACTTATCAGGTTTTGGTAACCTCCTTGCAAACTTACTTTGAGCTTTTTATATAGCGCAATATCCATTAAACGTGCTTTACAAGGCGTCCCGAGCCAACAGCAACACAACATGTAGGACAAGACGGGCTGTTTGGCGATATTACAATATTTTCCGGACAGACACAACGCTGTTAACGGCTAGGTACTCATTTTACACCTGAATGCAGTGAGAGAATGTAAGTAAAGAGCCTTTTCAAAGGACTCAACTATGCGCCGCTCGGGACTCGAACCCAAAACCTTCCAATCCGAAGGCGAGTGTCATACCACTAGATCATATTATAGCCTCGTAGCCATGTACTTGTATAAAACTTGTTTTTACACCGGAGACCACGGATTTAAAGGACACTTGTCTTGCAGTCACAAAAACTCGATGAATCTTCGCTTAGCTAAAATAGAATTTGATTCAACATCGCAAAAGTCTTCGTTGACAATATCTCTGCATTCTTATGTGAATTAAAAAAAATATCTGCTGGTTGCACCTCTAAAATCGTGTAAATGTGATTGATGAACATTCTACCCATCTAAAAATTTGTCACCAAGGCATCAACAATCATTGATAATATTTGCTTGCCCTTGTATATGAACTGAACATAATTCTATTACTTTACACTGCTATAATAGCCATTGGCCCTAAATGTAAGCTGTTTGTCAAGAAAACTCAAAAGGCCCTATTGACATTGATCATTGCTGTATGACCATATCAAATTATTAAAAGATAAAAATCATCCATTGAAAACATAATAATATTCTTACCTCTCGTAGCTCGGATTGTCGATACATTAGACTTAACTATTACTCGACCGAACTCGGCCAACTCTGAAAAATTTTTTTTTTTTTTTTCAATTTCGGCAAGAAAACTCCCCCTTCAAATATAGATTTTATTAAAGCGACTCGCATCTTAGCAAAAACCTAGGAATTGGCGCAACTTCAAGTTTAAGAGTTTTGCCATGATGGGGATCATTTTAATCGATCAATATTTGAAGGACGAGTTTTCTGGCAAAAATTTTAAAAACCTCTTTTATTTTTTAGAATACAACATTACTGGACTTAGATTCAAGCAATTGAATAAAAATGCAATAAAACGAAATATTTTGGCCATGTCATTATGAAAAGCTGTCGTGTAAAACATTGTCAGCGAGCTATTTGTAATACCCAGCCTAGGCCCCATTTCCTATTCACCATACTTTTATTACTTGAATTACTTTGATAGTGGTGAAAGGGAATTAACTCGCGATGAATCAAGTTTTTAAATACATATTATTCCACCGAAGTATTGGCGGAATAGTGAAATGGCACGTATAACGTTTTCCATTCGATAGAAAAGGCTTTCTTTATTTTTTATCAGGCAAAGAGATGACAAGTCAAAACAATAAAATATTTATTAATAAGTCTCATTAACAATAACACTATAAAATTGTTATAACTGGTAATGAAGCATAAACTTTAATTTTGAAAATGCTGCTTACACACCAATAAATTCAATTTTATATTTTATTTAAAAAGCCTGGCACCATCGGTGCAGGCAATAATGAAAACTGTCTGAAAAAAAGATGACTGACATCAATGAAAATTGTAACCAACCGACGGGTACACACAATTATTATGGGCTCGAGTTTACATTTCTGTAATGGAAAACATTTTGCGTTTGTTTGAGATCTGAAAAAGTGTGTATGAAACAGTTCAAGAAAAACCAGAGAGAAAAACTATAATCCCCAAAAATCAGCCTGCCTTGACAAATGCTGGTCATCAATAAAGATCATCCACCCTCATTTTTTTACGCCCTGTAATCCTAAGATATTACTAAAATAGTTATTCCACCTTATGATTCAATATGAAACCCCTTCATTGTTTATTCATTGTCCAGAGGACTGGTTATGCACTTCCAATGAGTTTTGAACAGGAAGAAACAAAAGTGTGACGTCACGACTTTTCTGCCCTATTCAGATTCATAGTAAACTGATTACAGTATCCAGCATAGATGCCACCTGGTGAGTCAGTGTTTTCAGCTTTAACGTTGTTAAACTTACATCAGTATGCAGATTATGGAATTGCTGGAGAGAATTTTTTTTTTTTTATTTGAGACTTAAATATCTCGTCAGGCCAAGTCAGGACAAACAATTTCAGACAATGAAAGGATTCTTCTGTTGCTAAATTGAACAAAAAGTGTGCAATGTCATTGTGACCCACCGTCTCGGAAGGGTATGACGTCGGGATGAATCGGACCCCTCAAAGTAAATTTAGAGTTAAAATGATTAAATAACAATGTGAAATTGAATGTAAGCTTGAATTTATTATACGAACACAGATAAAATGGACGTTTCGGGCTTCCTCTTTATCAACAAAACAGGATGAATGAAACGCTACAGACGAATGAGATAATGTGGTAGTGGCGTCGTTAAGATGAATGAACATAAACATATATTAAACGTATTTTAAATTGAAGCTTACATTCAATTTCACATTGTTATTTATTTCTTCGAGCTTCGAGCAGCAACCTTTACATTACCCAGTTAAAAGGATTAGAAATTTGAACTCTGAGCTGGTCCCAATGTAAGACGTTATATTTATTCTCCACCACAACGAATAGAAAGTATTCCTAAGTTTTATATGTGTAGGTATCGAACCTTAATTGTCCAGTAACTAGCTATCCCCGGAATAATGCTGCTTTGAGACGGAGGGGTCATTATTACCTAATCACAACAACAAAATTGATATCCATTTGTTGTGAAATAAATTATGTCACATCATATATTATAATCATTAAGGGATACATGGGTCAAACGACTTTTAAATACCCTGTTGGTTTTTTTTTGCAAATATAAATGCATTATAATAATTAATACAAACAAAAGAAAAGATCAATCTATGCATGGATGTTTTAAGTGCACAGCATTGTCAAGTTGAGGCATAGATAATTTTTCACTCCAGACTTCTGGAGAAAAACAAATATCAATCATCGTCTTCGTACTTCAAGACATGGAATTCTCTATCAACAGGAATTTGAAAGCGTTAATTGTATCAACATGATTTTGTGTTAAAATCAAATGCATTTAATGTCCTGACAGTACGGTGAATAAATTGTATATTTTGAAATGTGGCCCCCCCCCCCCCCCCCTAACCCTCCCCTCCCAGTCAACACAACAATTAGTTTATCACATCCAATCTAAGGCACAATCACATAACATCACAAGACATGTTTACTTGTGGCTCACTGCATTTTCGAAAATATGAAATTGGTATGCATAGAGAGATAAGAATCATATCGAGCCCATTTCTTTTGTTTCCGGTTGCACTAGAGTAACAGCCGTACCCATATCTGTGCTTTATTATCGTAATTGCGATGAAGGAATGGCGCATGCATAATATTACAAACGTTAATCAATAATGAAAACGCTTAAGAATACTGAATATAAGAAATAATACACAAGTTAGAAGTTTTAAAAATACTGAAAGAGAATCTATTAATTCAAAAAATTCAAATCAAATGGTGTTCAATTAAAATTCCTATTCTTAATTATTTGATCAATAACTGAATGCCTCCGCAGCCTTTTCCTTTGTTTCAAGAATTGTTGCTATTTTAGCCTATTTTCAGATGTATGAATGTCAACCAAAGCCCGCAATGGCTAATACCATATATATTAATAGAGTCCTCCTAGAAGTAAAACTATAAATAACAATGTGAAACGGAATGTAAGCTTCAATTTAACCAACGAAAACAGAAAATGTGGACGTTTCGGGTTTCCCCTATATCAAAACCGAAACGGTCACATCATCTGTTTTCGTATATTAAATTGAAGCTTACATTCAATTTCACATTGTTATTTATTTCTTGGAGCTTTGAGCAGCTACGTTTAGATTAGAAGGAAAACTATAGATAGTTTACGCTTGGCTAAGAAGCCCACAACATTGCTATCCGGAAATATAACGGACCAACACACAAAACATGTGTAACCTTGAACGTTTATATCTGGTTATTACAGTTTAGTGAAAAATACTCATAAACGCGGATGGCAATAGGCAATAACAAAGACATGAGTGACGTCAACTTCATACTATCTATACATATTTGACATTGGGACGACGCGCAATATGTTCTAGACAATTGTCTTACACGGATAAATCTCAAAAAAATGATGCAATATTTGTTTTAAAATCTATCGGGTGTGATCCCATCAGGAAGCTGCTGCCATAAAAAGTAACAAAATCAAAGAAGAATAAAAATATGAGAAAGAAACTGGCATTTCACTAGAAACAATAAGCATAACCCAGTCAGCTGGCTGTTGTATTTAATATGGCATGCTTGACTTTATTAAACAATCAACGGTAACATTACATTCTTTTATTGAATTTTGGAGATCACATCCTATATCCGATGGTATTTAAATACCATAGCTTTGGTGACAAGTTTCCCCTCCTTCCACTCAACTTAAAGCATAACACGAATGCAAAAAATGGTCTACCGATTCTTTTGGCTTCGGGATTAAGATAAAAAAAAGCCTTATGGTAGCTTTGTAAAACTATGCTGAAAGGACTGCGACAAATAGATCATGTCATTCTTATTATAACAATGCGATCATCTAGAATAGAATGTTGCACGTGTTAAAAAAAAGACATCTGTCTGGTTGTTTTCATCTCCACGAAGAAAAAAAAATCAAAATGAAAACCTCATTTCTGATAGTCTACTTGTTTAGTCTGAATCTATCAAAATATCAATTAAGTTTTCTGGCTAAATTAAAAAAGATGTTGAGTGTCATACGGCATAAATCTGCAGCCTTTATTTAATTTATCATCATGAATATCGATTGCTTGTTAGTGCGTGCTTGTGTGTGTGTGTGTGTGTGTGTGTGTGTGATTGTGTGTGATTTATATGTGTGTGAGTGAATGTGAGTTTTGTACTCTGTGTGGGTGCAAATTTGGAAACTTTCGAGATCGTGATTTTTATGCGAGTTTGGTAAAACCGGCATGATTTCTTAAGTTTTTCTTCTTCTGGCTTTTAAATTTTCCAATATTTTTTGTTTCTAGCTACTGAAACAAAATCGTAAATTGTTCCGGGTGTTTTTTTCTCGCATCCTATATATATGTATATATAATATATATTATAATATATATAAAATATATATATATATATATATATATATATATATATATATAATATATTATATATATATATATATAGGTAGCTAGATAGATGTATACATAAGAGTTGCTCTGTTTGAGTGTAATTTTCGTACAGCTTCAGAGGGCTGACCTTTCTAGTTTTATAAGAATGGTACGATATTCGCTAATGTGTTCAAAGCTATTTACAATGTGTCCCAAGTTCAAATCAACATTAAACATGTCGGAAATGACCTGACGTCTCCCGAAACCAGATATTACTGGCCATGCACTCATTTTACACATGATCAAAGTAAGGTAGGAGAATGTGAACATTGCCCCCAGCGGGACTCAAACTATGACCAACTGGCTACGTGTCAGTTACGCCGTACTCTGGAAAAACCCAATGTTTAAAAATTTGGCTAGAAAACTCGTCCTTCAAATATCGATCCATTTAAATCGATCGATATTTGAAGGACGAGTTTTCTGGCCAAATTTTCAAATCTGGGTTTTTCCAGAGTACGACAGAGATGTTGTTATGTCATATCACAAAATCACAAAGCTGAATAGATTTTATAGTAAATATTTTTAGACCTAAAGATATTTCTTTATATAAATCAGAGCAGAGTTAAGGTATTTTAATGGTTAAATGTGTTTTGAGTTCTATCCTTTATTTTACTCCCCTCCCGTCCCATTAATGAAACATTCGGATTGTAGTGATAGCATCAGGCGCGCCAATTAATCCAAAATCCATTAAGCAATGAAGAACGGCATAAGAGCTTTAAAACACATGATTGAAATTAAACCAACACAATAACACACGCGTAATTATCTGGGTAAACATTACATGAAAACTCCAATTTGTTAATGATCTTTTTGTATTATTCGATATGCAGTAAAATGCACTTAAAACGCTTAACAAACTAACATGGAGAATGAGACATAATGCCTTTAAGTTTCCCGACAGAGATAATGCAGTTACGGGAAAGGAATTCATTTTACACCTGAGTACGGTTAAAGTTTGTGTGGAAAGGAAATTAGCTATGCGCCGACTCGAACCAGAGGCCTACAAATCAGTAGGCCGTTGTCCTAACACGTACGTACGTAGAAAACCACAATGTTGCACTCAAATGTGACAACACGTTTTTGGTTAGAAATATCCCTCTCAAAGAATTGGATGATTGCTATTTTTCAGATTTCAATTTAATCCTATAAACCCATATGAATTTGAAATTCTTAAAAACACATTTGCAAGAATAAATCCTTTCCATTTTGGATTGAATATGTCAGTGGCGTAAGCTATATTGTGGTAGTCACAGTAATATCGAATGCAGTGTAAGTAGCTGACGCTTTTGAATTATTATTATTATTATTATTATTATTATTATTATTATTATTATTATTATTATTAGTAGTAGTAGTAGTAGAGTAGTAGTATAGTAGTAGTAGTAGTAGTAGTAGTAGTAGTAGTAGTAGTAGTAGTAGTAATATAATAGTAATAATAATAATAATAATAATAATAATAATAATAATAATAATATATAATAATAATAAGTATAGTAGTAGTAGTAGTAGTAGTAGTAGTAGTAGTAGTAGTAGTAGTAGTATTAGTATAGTAGTAGTAGTAGTAGTAGTAGTAGTAGTAGTTAGTAGTCGTAGTAGTAGTAGTGTATAGTAGTGTAGTGTAGTAGTAGTAGTAGTAGTAGTAGTAGTAGTAGTAGTAGTAGTAGTA
>NC_088360.1:43501619-43516619 GCF_034508935.2 Berghia stephanieae
AAGTTAAAAATAAAAGATGGTTTGTTTACAAATAACTTCTCCAGTGACGTCCAATCAAAGGGACGCTACTCTTCCGCTAATCTCATTCCCTATAGGTTTTTCTACTCTATGTGAAACGTGGAGTGTGGAGAGAATATTATATATAATAGCTTAACGTCAGATGAAAGTATATTTAACGTTTGATAACCACTCCAATACCAAGTAGGCATCTTTCATTTGAGATCTACGTCCCGATATCACCTTCTCCTTGGCCTCCATCACTTTGCTCCGCTTGCCCTTGCAGGCACCCTCTTTGCTTCTTAAATTAGGAGTGTAATTTTTAAGAAAGAAAATATCATTAAAAGGATCACTATGAAAATGATTTGAGAAGTTGGATGAACAAAATTCTCTCTGCATTTTTCTTAAAGTTCACAAGTTCAGAGACCGCTTCTATACTGAGTGTGAATATAAATTGCCGACAATAATATGAAAGCCAGTATAATTCTGCACTGTATATGTTGGGTCTAAAAATCAACAAGCTTTTTTGTAATTTTATCAAAGTTACACAAAATAAAAATTAAAAAATCAACAGCTCAACATGAATAAAAAATCGACATTGCTTGGATCATAAATGCTACACTGTGAAGAAAAAGTGACGTAATGCGGCAAAACATAACACAGAAAACATTTTAATCTGTAAAGAAAAATCCAGTTTACTCGGCTAGTGTCTAACGAACTATATTTTAGTCATGCCTAGAATTTCCAAAATTGTCAGAAGTCAACTGATGGGCATGAGTGCTGCTGGTATTTCCATCAAGAGATATTGTAATGCTGTACCATTGTTCCAAATCCAGTCTCAATAATGATAATATAATCAGCAAACATTAAGATCACGGCACTGGCTCCAACCTCCCAAATCTTGGGAAGAAAAGGACTTCTGTTAACGATGATAGACAGTTAGACCAAGATCATGATGACAACCCTTTGCAGCAGTCAGTGATACAGCGAATGAATTCCAGATATAATTATCAAATGTGAGAAGACAGAGAGGCACGATTGAAATGCTGACGACCATGCGTCAGAATTTTGCTCAAGAAACACTAGACGCCCGAAACCTATTGCTCACAAACGTTGCTTCCAGCCCAAATGGGACAGTGTAATTATTTTTTTCTGCCAAAAGCAGCTTAAAGTTTTCGTTTGCTGACGGACGGCAAAGAATATGATGTCGTGGCGGTGATAGTGAGTGCAAAATGAGTGAACGGGACATTGAGCTTGTTGTCTTTAAGAGCTTCACAACAGCAAGCGTAGACCATGAATCAATCCTGTTATCTTTTATGTTATCGTTAGTGTCTTAGTGTTTTACCCATTTAGCAATAAAATTACTAGTTCTTATTGACTTAAAATAACGAGAATTTTTAAAGTATATTCTTGCCTATTGACATTTTCATATGTGATAAATTTGAACCAGGAAACAAAAAGCAAAGAGGGGGAAAACACCATAAAGACATTAAGAACATTTACGCATTCTTCAACGCTTATTTTTGCTACACACCTCCTTTAGGTAAACATAATGTAGACATGTTTCTTGCTCACATTCGTGTATCATACTTGGAACTCCCTTAACTTTCTAATGATTTATGAATTATGCCAATTAGACGGACAGTTATTAAGTTAGGGCCAGTTCGTCACTAGCCATTTTAAATTGACATCAGTATACAACAAACATCTATGGGATGGATGGATGGACCGAAGACTCTCGATTCTTTGTTGAGATGTGCAGAAAGGTCAGTTGTTTCTATTCTTTCTGACAGAAACATTACACACACGTTTGAGTGTACGTTATTATTGTTTTGCAGGCAAAAACTTAACATATCACATACCATCAATAAAACAAGTTGATGTCATGATACAAGTCGCTTATATCAACCTGATGCCAGCTAATCAATATGATCAACTTGCTTTTAATTGGGTGCTGATAAACCGTTTAACTTCAATCTTTTTATTTAAGCAAAAGGCAACAATGAATTATTTATCTCAATTCGTATGTCACAATGACATCTTAGTGCTATCATCGTTTTCACGAATCCTTGTACTACTGCTGTATTCCGGAAAAGAAACACTTATTTTTAAAAAATTGGCCCTAAACTTCGTTTTTTAATTATTGATCGATTAGAATAATCGCCATCCTGACAACATTCTCGAACTCTGGGATTTCCGCTACTTTTAATGTGGTATTTATTATATTTTATTATAATTACTCTGTGTTTTTTGTTTGTTTATTTGTTTCTGTTTTTTTTCTGGGGTTTTTTGTATTTTGTTTATTTTCTCGTTTTTTATTTTATTTTATTTTGTTTGGTTCTCTCACAAGATGACACGAAACACACCAGTCCAATGCACTTTGCGAGATTTAGAAGAGAGAGAGAGAGAGAGAGAGAGAGAGAGAGAGAGAGAGAGAGAGAGAGAGAGAGAGAGAGAGAGAGAGAGAGAGAGAGACGAAGTAATGAGATGAAATGGAAACCAAGATCAAACTGTATAAATCAAGTGTAAGGTAGGGGGACTGGAAATGGTGGGAGGGGGGGGGGGTGAGGCGTTATAAGGAATTCTAGACGGCGATAATGTTATTATTAATCCCCTCCCTCCCCTGTTAAAATATATAAATTTAAAAAAGTGGGAGGGGGCACAGATAAAAAAAGAGAGATAGAGATAGAGAGAGAGAAAAAAAAAAAAAGAGAGAGAGAGAGAGAGAGAGAGAGAGAGAGAGATAGGGGGAGGGGTGAAAGAAAGAGTGAGAGGGACACAGAGAAAATGAGAGAGAACAAGAGAAGAAGAGTGCGTTTCAGTTATATTTAAAATTAAGGAAAGATATAAACTAAAAAAAACAAAACTAGGTTGACCTTTTCAACCCCGTAGTCCCAGGTTTGAGGATTTTTTGTCAAGATTAAGGTCATTTAAATTGATCGATATAGTTTGAAGGACGAGTTTCTGGCCCAATTTTTAAATTCTAGTTTTTCCAGAGTGCGGCAATTAACTGGTTAAATTGTGCTTAAGTGAAATTGGCATGATATATCAGTGGGTGGTTTCTGTCAATGTTTAAATCGATCAATCTTTTCAATAGCTATCATACCTCCCTATCAACATTGCTGTCCAGAACAGTACATTTATCTGAAAAATAAATCATGATTTTTAAAGGTTTATGATATGCTATACTGTTCCTATGTGATTGAAAGTGATATCACTTTACACATGAATATTTGCCCCTTGTTAGACCCACATAAATTAATACTCATACATTACAAAATTGGTATATTTCATATCGCAAGGTCAACTTTTGATGAAATTGAATTTACGTATTTTCGTGTGTTCATTAGTAAATAATAACGATTGCTTTTTAAAACATTAGCAACCTGTGTTTCCCGTATGTAATCAATAATAGAATAACATTTGTATCCGAATTGTACACAATCCTACTTATTTGATCACATTCTTTGTAATTGTAGTCAATAATTTAGAGATTTTGTTTAAAACTTGGTCTTTAGATATTTGAGGTTGCCGCTTTGTTTCTAGTTCTATCTATAGACATTTTCATGTCATGTTGTCATTTTACATACGGGAGGAATAGCATGAGCTTCTTTTAATACTGTTTTTATTTCATTCTTTATATTAAAAAGCTGTATTGACGCGGGTTGTAACGAGCATAACAATTGAAATAAAAGGTATTGTTTTCTCAATGAAAATTGGTGGCCCGTGCATAAACCTAATAACAACAAGTTATAATACAACTGAGACGATGAAACAAAAATTTATATGAAATCAAGGATGAATAGCAGTTGAGTTTTGCCTGTAATATATGAAACAATTTGTTTTCTACTACATATTCAAACCTTAAGATATTTGTAGAGAGGATATAATTTATAAGTATTATAATTTTCATATTTTACGCAAAGAATATGTTGCTTCATTATAAGGTCACAGTAATGTGGTCAACCTTAACCAGAGCCTATCGTGTTTTAATAAAGAACAATTTGTCTAATTACATCCTTTAACTTTATCTATTTATCACGTATTTTAATCCTCTTAGCGATTAACGGAATTTCTTTCAAATTATAATTTCTCTCACTATTTTTCTAGCTATATCTGCGCTGCTGCCCACCCGACATTTTACACTATAGATAGAACGAAGATGACGTCACTCAAGCCTTTGTTGTGATATTTTGACATCCGCGTTTGTTAGTTATTCTCACTGAACTGTATTAACCAGACTATAAAAGTTCATGGTTACACACAGTTTTGTGTGTTGGTCCGTTATACTTCCGGATGGCAATGTTATGAACTTCTTAGCCAAGCGCATACTATCTATAGAGAAGTGACAGTAATAAACTCAGTCTTTGTATGAAAAAATGAGTCATTCCATGAAAACAATTTACAGCTCACTATTCTGCATGCAGAACTCTAAAAAAAAAAAGAAAGAAAGAAAAAAAAGAACTTTAAGAAATCTGGCCTAAAACTCGTTCTTCAAATGTCGATCGATTATATAACCTTCATCTTGTCAAAAAATCTCAAACTTAGACTTCCGGAATCCCAAGTTTGAGCGTTTTTTACAAGTTAAAGGTCAGTTTAATCGATAGATATTTAAAGAGTTTTCTGGCCAAAATTTTATAAATATGTTGTTTTTTTTCAGAGTACGTCAGTTGTGTAATTCCATATCTATCTGTCATTTTTTATCTAGGGAGATGGCTTACGCAAAGAGAAATAAACTGCGTTTGATTCAATTTTACACCCTTATTCTCTTAATATCAATTTCAACCTTAATTGGATCTCCTCAAGGAGACATTTTGAGTCCAATTCTTTTCACGATATACCTCGAATCGGCCATGAAATATCTAAGGCTAAAACTATCACAAATAAAGAAGATCACTCGTGGATTGATATGCGCAGATGATAGAGACCTACTCTTTGAATCACAACAGCAAGCAAAAATATACACGTCAATAATATCAACTACACTAGAAGCATGGAATCTAAAAGTGAATCAATCCAAAACAGAAAATACAAAAATCAACAGAAATTTTAATGAATGGAAAAGTGTACGTAAACTAGGCAATTTGATCAACGAAAATTAAGACATCAGAAAACGAAAGCAACTCCAAAATTTATCGAATAGAAATAACATAATCAGTGAGAATAAACTAATACAGATTTACGAGGCATTGATTATTCCGATATTGACAAATAATTGTGGAACCTGGGCCTCACAAAAAAGAAATGAGAAAGTCTCGATTCATACCCCCGCAAACAATTATCTGGCGTAATCGGAATCCAAAGACAATTACAAATACTGATCTCTATGAAAAAAACAGGGTCCAACGCCTGAGTACAATAATAAAAGAACAGTGATGGAGGCTATTTGGTCACATATTACGTCGAGATGATAACATCCCAGCCCAAACCACACTGACAGAATATTTCCTTCATGGCAACATCAATAGTAACTACCCTGAAACAGGATCTCTCTACATATCAAAAATTCTGGATTCAGATGAGACCGAAATAATCTCTGAAGAACTAAGAAATACCGTAGTGCCCTCCGTACTAATGTTACAAGATCTTGACAGCCTCAAAACAACAACATGGATGGAGAGAGCATCTATACTCATCGACAATGACAGAATCACACAATGCTAAGCAAGCGTCATTCGGAATGCGAGGCTTACTACTACTACTACTACTACTACTACTACTACTACTACTACTACTACTACTACTACTACTACTACTACTACTACTACTTCTACTATTATTATTATCATTATTACTATTATTATTATTATTATTATTATTATTATTATTATTATTATTATTATTACTATTACTACTGCTAATCCTACTACTACTACTACTACTAATACTACTACTACTACTACTACTACTACTACTACTACTACTATTACTACTACTACTACTACTACTACTACTACTACTACTACTACTACTACTACTATTATTATTATTATTATTATTATTATTATATTATTATTTTTAAATCATGATTATTATTATTATTATTATTATTATTATTATTATTATTATTATTATTATTATTATTATTATTATTATTATTATTATTATTATTATTATTCTCTTAATGCTTTTGTTCATTTTGGCTTTGGTCAGTGAACCAAAATCTAAGCCATTTTGCTGTAACGCTTTAATAATAATAATAATAATAATAATAATAATAATAATAATAATAATAATAATAATAATAATAATAATAATAATAATAATAATAATAATAATGATAAATAATAATAATAATAATAATAATAATAATAATACAGTGCTCATTCTCGTGTAAAACACAAGCTCTGGGCACTTTACAATATAAATTATCAATTATGAGTGAAAAAAATGCAATGAATTCATAGCGAAATGAAGCATTCATAGTGTCAATAAAAGCAAATACAGTAAAGATGTGTCTTGAGATTCTTTTTAAAGGTAAAGACTTACACTCCCTCAGACCACGTGGTAGTTCATTCCAAATCTTGGGGCCGAAACAAGCAAACGATCTATCACCAAATTTTGTTCTTGATCTTTTTTCCGAAATTTTCGTTTGGTCATTACATGATCTTAAAGTGTAATGTTCAAATTTACACATGACCACCTGATCTGTGAGATATGCCGGTGCTATACCAGTCAAACACTTATAAACAAGACACGCTGCTTTGTAATATGTGCGCTTTTCAATGGGGAACCAGTGGAGAGAGGTCAACAAAGGGGTTGCATGATCAAATTTTCGTTTGCCAAAACCTAATCTTGTTGCACTGTTTTGCAGTAGTTGTAATTGTTTTATAGAAGCCTGAGGCAAGTTGACAAGCAGGGAGTTACAATAATCTAGTTTCGAAATATTTGAGGGAGACAACCAATGTTTTACATGTTCCAATTGTAATATACTGACGGGTAACTGATTTTCTTCAATTGAAAGTATAAAGATTTACAGAGAGCAGAAATGTGAGCTGACATTCTCATTTCTGAATCAAAATAGACACCCACATTTTTCACCCCCAATCAACACCTCAAGACAGTCATTATTCACCTTCAACTGCCCTCTATTTCCCACAATCATCACTTCTGTTTTTGACTCATTCATTTTCAACTTGTTTGCATCCATCCACTCTTTTACACCCGTCACATATTCTTCCACACGTTTCACAATATTTTCGAGATTTTTAGTTTTATCAGTAGCATAAAGTTGCGTATCATCTGCATAGAGATGATAGCGCAGTCCATGACCAGTGATGACATTAGATAATGGAGAAGTACACAAAACAAAAAGAATTGGACCCAAAACAGAGCCTTGGGGAACACCAAAATACAATGTATGTTGACGTGAAAGTTTATCTAAAATCATAACATGTTGCTTTCTGCCATCTAGATAAGATTCAAACCACTGCAAGACAGTCCCAGACAAGCCAAAAGTTATATTAGTTCGTTTATGAGAATGCCGTGATCAATAGTATCAAAAGCCGCCGAAAGGTCTAACAATGTCAGAAGAGAAACAGAACCTTTATCTAAAACATCAAGCAAATCAATCGCAACACAGCACAGAGCAAACAAGAATTCCATTTTCCTGAAACGCATACTTTGAGGATTGCGTTTTGTTGCGCACTTTCCACCGAAAAGAATAGATAACGCTTCGATATGATTGTTTGTGAACAAGGATTTCCTAAAAACATACTAATATCGTATCCTATCGTATCGTTTAAGAGCTATTAGGTTCTAAAAACCTTTAAATGCTTTGTGTAACTTTTATGCATAGACGCAATTTATCAATTATATAAATAGTATTCAATGTCATTTAATTGATAATAAATAAGTGTCATATTAAAAAATTGTAGTATAATTTATAATATTTACATTCATTTGGCATGTCCAACTTGTACATTCGAGAGTTTCAAATAATTGAGATACAAAATAGAATAATATCCAATGTCGTGTTACATTATTCAACAAAATCAAATATTATGTTGGAACGTTCTTTATCAATGGCATTCTTAAAATTATTAATTGAATTAGAATTTTTTGTCTCAAACTTTAGATTATTCCAAATTGGAACAATCCTTTGAATTAGAGTATATTTCCTTATAGACGAATTACATCTTTCAACAAATATCTTAAACATATCTCTCCTAGTGTTTGTAACATGCGAATAATTTAAAAATCATTATAATCTATATTGTAAGAACATTACATGAGTCTATTTATTCGAATAACATCACCTCTTATTCTACAATATCTTGGTGAAGAAAAATTTAGATACTTTAATCTTTCTAAATGGGATAGATGTCGACGATCAGGAAACGATAGAGTGAAAAATGAAAATAAAGATAAGAATAAACATCCCATAACAGACGTCATCAAAATTTGACAGGAATAAACTATTTTACTGTCGTACTCTAGAAATACGCTTATTTAAACATGTGGCCAGATTATTCGTCCTTCATATATCAATCTTTTTAAATGACCTTCAATATGGCAAAAACTCTCAAACCTGGGACCTCGTGACGGTCATTTAAATCGATTGATATTTGTTTCCTGGCCAATGTTTAAAATACGTGTCTTTCCAGACTACAGCAGTTAAGTCGTTGAGTACCATTAGAAGCCTAGTCTTAGTAATAGTGCAGTGTAATTACAACCAATTACATTTTGCAGTTACGAAAATGTCGTCATCGGCTTCAATAATGTCTTACTCTGAAAGTAAAACTCACATATTTTAAAAGTATTGGCCCGAAAACTCGTCTTTCAAACATTGACCTATCAAACCTGCGAATGAATGGAAAATTTAAATTAAAAAAAAAAAACGCGAATTGCTTAATCAATAGACTTGGTTTATTCTTGCCGGACCGAGATTATATTCGCAGTTTCCATTAATCGGTCGAAATCGGATCATTGTTGGTTTAACATTGACGCAACTGTCTGATGTCACGTTTTCTCTAGTGTCAGAGGTGAGAACAAGAAAAAGGAACGCGACTCTAAATATTTATAATGTCAGTTTTTTATGATTTGTGCCAAAAATATTACAAAATGATGTCTGTGAAAACAAATAAACAATAATGCACATTATAAAGCCGTGATGACGATAGATCACCATGATTATATCACAGTCGCCTACATATAGATAGTTGGAAGATGACGTCACTCAGGTCTTTGTTATTGTTTTTTTGCCATCTGCGTTTATGAGTAATGCTCACTGAACCGTATTAACCCGACTATAAACGTTCATGAATACAAACATTTTTGTGTGTTGGTCCGTTTTACTTCCGGATGGCAATGTTATGAGCTTCTCAGCCAAGCGCATTCTATCTATATATTCACACATTAACCTTGTCACCGACTATCCTATGGTTCCTGTCATATTAGGTGAATGCGGTTATCATAGATTCTGCCACTTGGTTGTGTCCAACACAGTGTACACTATTAAAAAGACAACATGCGTATGGAAAACGATTTCTTTGGGCTCAAACAATGCAGATGACGTCACTCAGGCCTTTGTTGTTGTTTTTGCCATCCGCGTTTGTGAGTTGTTCTCACTAAACTGTATTAACCAGACTATAAAGTTTCACGGTTACACAGAGTTTGTGTGTTGGTCCGTTATACTTCCGGATGGCAATGTTGTGAACTCCTTGGCCAAGCGCATTCTATCTATTGATCAAGCGATAGAACAGTGGGTATTTTACTTAGACACATACCATCGATTGCAGTTTGCTATGCCAACCAATCACTGGCATTGTTTACAGTATGACGACTGTCCCAGAGGCGAGGCTATTTATGTATCTATTTTGGTAGATAATGCATTCACGCAATACTTACTGTCAAAGTCGATTGAACAACTTGACAATTTCTTACATGGCATGTAAACAATTTTTGTAATGGTGTAACTCATACTCATAAGTTAGTGGACTGAGAGGAAGCTCCAGGATATTTATTTAAACTTAGATTGTAAAATAGTTTTAGAGGTTACTCAAAGAAAATGCCTTTTGTAAGTTATGCATCTTTGGCATCTCATTTGGTGGGGAAGTAAACCTGGCTAAAATCCATGCACTCTGTGATTTTTTAGCCTCGCTGGTGTTGGTTGGGAAATAGATCTAAATTAAATCGGATAAAAGGTTTAATATGTTCAGACCGGATTACCTTTTTTAATCCACCCGTTTAACGTTGAAGCAACGGGGGTTACATTGTCTACAAATATCCGAGTTAAAGGATTGATTAATATTATTACTGATTTGATTCCTCAATGTAAAGTTATTTGTCCACTGTAAAAAAAAAATCACATCAGCTTCACGTGAATATAATCATAAGTTGCAAGATGGATAATGAAATAGATTTCTTATAATTAAACTATTATCTATATCCTTGAAGTATATTCCAAATGCACTTTACAATAGCGTTCATCTACTAAATTGAAATAAAATGAGCAATCTGTTAGAACAAAAATTGAGTACCGATTTTCTTAGCCCAGGGCAGAGTACCTTCATTGTAATAGCATTTTTTCATAACCAGATTCATTCAGAATTGAAGAATATTTGTGATTACTTTTAAATTATAATTACAATGTTCATTCGGATTTGACCCATATGTTAAGCTGTAAAATATATCTTTATATCAAAAATTAGATTTTTAAAATATTTGTTTTAACTCTCATCTTTGCACCCTCGAATATGACCTGGTTTCAGACACGGCGGTGTTCAAAGATTATCCCTAATTTAGAATATATCACATAACCTGAAACTTTATTTTAACCAAGTAAAAATATAAATTCGCCATAATTTCAGCCAAAAAAAGGTGTTGGGAAGATTTTACTTATGGTCGCCGGAAGAATACAAACTTTGCCATGTCTGATAACAGAACGAAATTATGGACTTGGTTTAACATTGTTGTCATGAAGAATATTTTGTGTCGGTTTGAGAGTGCTTTCAACAATTAATCCATAACAAGTTGTGTTGTCATTCCTTTAGATGAGAAGGATCGACGAATTATGACGGAATTAGAGTGCATATAAAATTGTATTTCGATTAATAATGGGTATATTGATTCTGTTTGGTTTCAATTCAATTCCGACAAATGCAAAATTACAGAAACCATTTTGTATAATGGGTGTTAACCTCACGTATGATGAATTCAGATTTAAACTTTGTATCCGTATTTAGAATTTGAAACGGACTGTTCACGGTAACCAACCAGTGACACAATGTGTAAATCGCTGGACCGTAGCCATTTCGTGAATGCGATTGCCACTATCTGTTCTTTCGCTGTGTCCTTACAGTAAACCCTATAATTAAGACAACTCGAAACCACCCACATGTTAACAAGATTTCAAAGAGCTCGATGAATTTTTGGAATTTCTAGGAATGAACAATATTATAAAAAGAAGAAGCCACAACGCTAAAAAAAAAATACCGTCTAGTACCCTTCTATTCATTTTTTAGCAACTGATCAAGCAACATAATTCGTTAGCAAATACATTCGTTCCATACCCGCCTGCAGTTTCCCATGAAATTACGTCAGGGAATGTTGCTACGATCACCAAAAAGGGTAATAAATATTGAGGTGGGTATTTATGTGCTCCAACGATGGTAGCAAATAAGTGTTTCGGGTTTTGATATTACCCTAGGCACCACTCAATACAACTTACGCTCATTTATTAGGAAAGGTCACAAATAGATGGAACGAAATTGACGTCACTAATATCTTTGTTATTGTCTTTAAACAGCCATTATAATGATAAGTGGTCACTAAATTCTATAAATCAGACTATAAACGATTAAGGTTACACATAGTTTTGTGTGTTGGTACGTTATACCGGCTGGTCGACGGTGTGAGTATTTTACCTAAACGCATAGCATCAATTCCGTTGATTCGTTACTATTTGTTTTATTCACACGACTTATACGTAACCTTAGTGACCCCTCGTAAGAATCATAGTACCTAAAGTACGTCACGTTAGATCTCTAATTATCAAGATACATGTAAGCACCACTGGGGTCTTCTCCCTTTACCAGTTTCTATCTAATAGACCCCATTTGGCTCATGCTATCTGTAGGTACATACATGCCACAGTGTTATCCCATATTTTGTAAAAGAAAAAGAAAGAACGATGAGTACTCTCCCTATCAGATATACTTAGGGACAGTTAACAAACATATAACCAAAGACTCCAATGGTATAAATCACGTCAAAAATGCCATTGACAGGGAGCTCCATAACTTAGAATATGAATTTCGTTAATAAGTCTTTAGTTGTTATATTTTTTATTGTTCGTGATATAAATAATAACCAGTTATGATCGAATCGCGGAATTTTGACTTGTGTTTTTCACAAGGTATTTAAAGTTCTTTGACCAACAAAACCCTACTATGATAATGATGCGGTTTGTCCTGAATGAGCGAAACAGATCTTTCTTTGTAGAGTATATGATATAAATTTAAACTTTCATCTGTTCAACAGAGACAATAAAACATGTCTGTAAACAAACGGATTTTGTTGAAATACTTGTTATCTGCTCAAAAGTGTTGCGAGATATAATTGAGACTAAAGAGGTGTAAATAGTGACGAAAGGTGACCGTTTCACTTTGGACCTAATACATATTGTAAATGTGACAAAGAATATTTTAAATGATCATACTTCGCCGGACGCTATGTCAAATAGAGTCCAGCTTTTCCGAATGAAAATGAAAACAATCCACCGTATTTTTGTATCTTGATTGCAACGAGCCTACATAACGCAGACAGACCTGATTCTCGAATTTCCTTTGATGCCGAACCACCCAGTTGTATTGAGGTACGGCTAGTCGGATCTCAGTTAGATCAGACAAAACATATCCCAATTATAGCTATCAATTGTATATACGCCCAAAAACTAGATGGTTGGATAGGTTTAAGGACGATATGAAAGAACTGGGCCTGGAGGAGGAGGATGCTACGAACCGAGATACATGGAGATGTGGCATTCATTATGGCAACCCTGCATACAAAATGCGGGATAAGCTGAAAGAAGAATAATAATTGTATATATCTCCTTTGCACCAGACAGAAAGTTTAATAATGTCTAGCTCCTAATGGTCCCTGACACTGATACTATATTAATATGTAGGCCAAATCATGAGATAGATCAAAAGACTATACCTAAGCAGTCGACCAAGGGCAATTCGTCCTACTTTCACCTTTACTCAAAACTGTCTGAAGATTTAACCAAAATAAATTTTAAAATTTCACATTTGCTTTTTTTTGGATTAAGTTCCCAAAATGAGTTCGTGATCGTTAACAACGTCGTCTCGGTCGATCATATTTGTAATATCATGTCTAGTATTTTATGTAAGTGTTGCTGTTGGCCAAGGTACCCCTTGTAAAGCGCTTTGAGCACTTTAGTGGATATTGCGCAACATAAATTATAAAAACGGTAGGGCTGCCTGAAGCCCGTGATCATGAAAATACTAACGAAAGAGTGAAAATGGAGAGGCAGAGTATGAATCATACTGCAACCACCATTGAATACAGACGATGCAAGTTATTTTGCATTTTATTTTATTTGTTTTCCACGTTTATTTGTGAATTGTTCTGCTGACGAAGTGTTTGTACCCGAAACGTCCATTGTCTGTTTTGTTCCCATACGAAGTCTCTCCATTTTCACTCTTTCGTTAACATAAATCATGCTAATGTTCATGTAGAACAGATTATAATGAAGGGCTCGCAATATTCCTTACCTTAGATTCGGGTGATGTGACTTTTCGGGCTATGTCCTTCCAGTGGTAGGAACTAGATTTGAAGGCCACTCCTCTTCTCAACATGATTCCGTCATTTTCCATTGCTTTGACTTTATCCATTACGTGAATAGCAACTGAATTGACACAATTTACACTTCTTATACTACTGTCTCCTGATCATAAATTAGAAAAGCACAATGTTTCGGTTCTCATAATCGCTACAATTCGAATATCTTTAGAACATTTAAAGTATATTTCTTACTTTTTCTTTAGTTGCAAGTACTTCTTTCACTTTAGATAAGTTTGAATGTATGCGAATTGAATTATTTTTTCACATCGATGAAGAATTAGGAAAACTGATACATTTTCAAATAATAATTACAATTTCACAGAAGCTACAATAAAACCAAGAATGGTAAACACATGGAAAAGATCAAGAACAATAATTGACATGTCCGTACTATATTTTCTTTTTCAAAAACACACAGATAAAGCATCGGAAAACGAATTTTAAAATTTTAATGTGTTTAGTTCCATTCTTATCAAATCCCAAAGGTCAAAACGTTATTTAGTTCTAAATTATCTCCACATAAGTTTATATATATATATATATATATATATATATATATATATATATATATATATATATATATATATGCTCTACCTGTTTACAATCTTACCACACTCTACAAGATAAGGTTTAGATCTATTTACAACAAACAAATTCGATTTTAAAAAGAAACAAACACCTCTGTCACGCCTAATAAATGTCACGCTCACAGCCTGAATGACATGTCGTCCGCATTGGTCTTTGACACAACCGTCTGTGTGTTATCCGTCTCTAAATGAGTTTAATCTCTCTTTTACCGACTGAATGGAGTAGTGACCATACCACGGTGACAATCCCACTGACAAGGAAGCGATGACCACATACCGTGGATGCCACCTTTCATTCTACGGCCAGAGATTAGTTTAATAATCAATGGTTTTTCTAAACGTCTCCATCAGGTCTTATTTCAATAGATATGATTAATTATTATGAACAGTGTAAAGCATAACACTAATAAAGTTATTTATTATATATAAATGATGGGATTCCAGAGCGAACGGTCATCACTCTTTTCATGTATTGATAGAATTTTGTATAAAATTAATAAATAAATAAATAAATAAAATTCCCGTTATTCATTCCCTTTCGGGTATATTCCAAGGGAAGACTGGAATAACACAAGCGTGAGCCGCAGTACAGCGCCGTAAAGTGAGC
>NC_088360.1:43521619-43541619 GCF_034508935.2 Berghia stephanieae
AACAGGTCCCTGGGGGACCCCGAATTTTGATTGTGATTGGTCGGAATGAACTCCTTTCATGAGAACAGACTGAGATCGTTTAAAAATGTAACTTTTGAACCAATTGAGGACAGTGTCTGCTATGTCGAACGTTTTTTAAACACGCTCAATAAGAATGGAATTGTCTGATCAATCGTGTCGAAAGCGGCACTAAGATCGAGCAGTGCAAAAATAGAGACATTGCGTTGATCAGCGGCCCCAATAAGTCACTTTGTATTTTTTGAAGTGCAATCTCTGTGTGGTGGAACTTTCTGTATGCAGATTGACAGGGTTCGAATAGATTGAATTTGTTGAGGTGCTCCTTGAGTTGAATTGCAACTTTTTCTAATATCTTTCAAATAAAATAGACGGTTAGGGAGAGGTCGGAATTTTTTTCAGTTCTTCAGAAGATAGGTTATACTTTTTCAACAATAGGGATACCATAACATGTTTAAATGACATGGAAACGATACCAATTTTAAGAGAATAATTAATGATCTTTGTTATCACAGGGGCAAGATGATCGATATGGCTGCGTAATAAGGTTGTTGGAAAATGATCTAGATACATGATTTAGGTGGAGATGACTTTATGATAGCTTTGATGGTTTCCTCTGAAGCAAGAGGGAAATTGTTGAATGAATGATCTCCCTTAGAGGGTTCAAAAAAGCGTACGGGCATCAGTTGACAATTGTCTAAGTTTGCTCTTATTTTAGTTACTTTGCCAATAGAATATTGGTTAAAACATTGAAGAGGTTTTGGTTCGAATAATTTGTGGGAAGATTACAATTGTCTTTCTTTCGCTTTCCTGTAAGAGTTTGTAACACAGAAAAGGGCTCGAGTTGTTTTACACTCAGCAATTTTATCGTTATAGAATTTGGATTTAGAATTGTTAATAAGATTTCTCACTTTGTTCACGTGTACCCCCTGAAAATGTCTTTATTTATCATTAAACCACTCTTCTTCCACTGTCTTTCGGTGTGTGGTCCATGAGCTTTAGCTTCCTTAATCTCAGCCGTCATCCATCGAGCCAAGAGACGCTTGTGACGACTCTGTGTTGCACTGAGACATGGGCGTCCATAAGATGATTTAGATGCATATTGTAAGCATATGATGATGATGATGATGATGATGATGATGATGATGATGATGATGATGATGATGATGATGATGATGATGATGATGAATTTCCTCGCGGCACCGTGAGACAGGCATGAAGGAACATTCATAATCCATCATCAAACAAATGTCTGATTTCAACTGGAATCACCCATGTTGTCCAAAGTTCAAGCCCTGAATCAGGGCTTGAACCCAGAACCTTCCGGGTCACAGCCTTAACGACTCGGCCACCCGGTCCCCGTACTGATGATACTGATGCTGATAATTGGAACCTCGAATGCAAAACACATTTAGTATGAATAAATTCGGTTGAAATGCTTAAGGGCAATTTCTTAAAATAAGCAAATCAAACTTAAAGCAGATATTGTCCCAAAATTGAACTATAAATTGGGCAATTTCAGCATTGGCATATTTGAACAATCACTTTCGTGTTTTTTGTTTTTTTGTTCAAAACCATTCAATTTGTTTCTAGTTTAAGATGATAAAACCAATTTTATATTGAAATTGATAGAAATAATTATGCTTTGTAACCAATTATCTGCCGTACTCTGGAAAGACACAGGAGGTCCCAGGTTTGGACATTTTTGTCCAGATGAAGGTCATTAAAATCGATCGATATTTGAAGGACTGGTTTTCTGGCCAAATTTGAATTACGTCTTTCCAAAGTACGCGGTTAACCGGTTAATATATATATATATATATATATATATATATATATATAATATATATATATATATATATATATATTATTTAATAATATTTACAGAATTTTGCCAAATGGCATAATGATAATAATACGATTATAACGAATGTAACTAGATAAGAATTTGCCACTTATCTATGCAAACATTTTTTTAAAAATATATTTTTGAGGCGCCCTAATAAAAATGATCCACGTATCCCATTTTAAGGAAAATGAATTATGAATACGATGTGGTATAAGAGTCGGTAATCAAACATTTTGAGATTAAAAATATATAGACTGATTGGGAAGCAGCAGTCGTGACGTGAAACCTTCCTCTCTTCAGGTTCACAACTCATTGGAAGTGCATAAACAATGAATAGATTACATATTGAATCATATGGCGACATTACTATAATTTTTGTAGCAGGATGTATAAGTAGAATCTTATGATTACGGGTTGTAAAAAGAGCGAGGGTGGATGATGTTTATTGACGACCAGCATTTAGTTAGGTTAGAAGATAAGATGCAACCACTCTGAAACCAGATGATCAGTTGCACAATGTGTGTATTCAGTGCTGAGGAGGACTTGTTTCACACTTTCAATAAGATTGAAACCAGTATTTTGACAGCACACTATTTTTCCCTACTTTAGTCACTTGAAGAAGATAATCTATAGTACTATGGTTTTGAGAAAAAACGGCTTTAAAGTTTACTAAACGTATGATAGGGAAAGATATACAACCAGAGAGAGAGAGAGAGAGAGAGAGAGAGAGAGAGAGAGAGAGAGAGAGAGAGAGAGAAGAGGGAAAGAAAGAAAGATCAAGAGCGAGGGAGAGAGAGAGAGGGGAAATATAATAAGATAATAATAATAGATAAATATATATGTAGTATATATATATAATATATATATAGAGAGACAGAGAGAGGAGAGAGAAAGAGAGAGAGAGAAAGAGAGAGAGAGAGAGAGAGAGAGAGAGAGAGAGAGAGAGAGAGAGAGAGAGAGAGAGAGAGAGCAGCAGTTACAGTCCAATTTCACGATGGTACGAAAGCCTATATTATTTTAATATATCCCGGACAGAGTGCATCCTGCAAAGGACCAGCTTCCCGGAACAAGTGTGACTCCCTGAGTATCCTGAATATTTATTTGATTTTACAGTCGCACTTTTCGTCCTCGTTTGTAACTAGAAGGATGATGTCATAGGCTGGGAGAAGAGGCTGGGGGTGGGGGGGGGGGGGGGGTGCTTTTATTCACGGATTGATATTTTTTCTCTCCCAAATTTCTGAAACTAGTGATCGTCTCTGAAACTCTCAGGAAAAATGTCATAAACACTTAAATCCTTTATTTAAACAAAACACCTTTTTTCTACACCTACGTACATGGTTCAAAAACGTAAATAATCATCTGTATGCACGTAGTCCGTCGGCAGACCTATGCTTTTCGTCATTCATTAGAATGAATAACATTCACGTCATTGGGTTGTTCGTTACTTTAAAACCCTCCAGAGAGACGATTAATGTTGGGCCTTTATGTCTAAAGTAGTTCGTTCACCTTTTAAAATGTGCGACTTCATTTTCATTGCCTCAAAGTCGATTGATTTTCAACATGTTCTGAATTATAGTTTTATCTTGCAATTGTGGTTAATTGGTGAGTTCCGTCTCAGATTGTAACCATGGTGATTCGTTTTGATACTGATTTCAGGCCAACACAAATCACGTTGCTGCCTTCCTGAAGACGGGATAAAGCAACCATTATTTTGCATATTTAGTCATAGGAATCAAGTTATAACTCTCTCGCAGTGCAGTCGATAAGTCTCATCTTTAAAATATGAATTTACTCTCCGACCATGTGGTAGACGATATTTAGTGACAAAATGTAGAACAAATAGATATACATTTCCTTTCATTCCCTCTGCGATTAAAGCAATAAATAAAGCTATGTAAGTATGATTTTTGATCCTTATAAATACACGCCAAAATGCCTGGAAACAACAGAAACTTCAATCCCAGAATTAATCATACCATTTGCTCGATCACACGCTGAATTATCCAACTGAAATAAAAGAGCTACGTTAAAATCTCAAAGCAATACTGAGTTCTTTTCATTCTTCAAGACAAACCAATGGCAGAAAAATTGGGCGAGAAACTCTTTGGAACTAGATCAAGAAGAAAACATGTAAAAAGTGTTAGATCTAGATAGATAGTAAAAAAATAAAACACACCAATATTAAACATAACTTTTAGAGAGACCATTACTATCAATATTATATCTCGACAACTTGACAAGCTTTTATGCTCCTGCCTCTGTGTGTGTGTGTGTGTGTGTGTGTGTGTGTATGTAGGGGTGTGCGGAGGTGTGCGTGTGAGTAAGGGAGAGTATATTTGGGTTTTCGAAACTAAAGTAACATTATCTTCATTTAGATATTTATATCATTTATCATTTTGTTGTTTATATATTATTATTCTATTAATGTTCTTTTTTGTCTATGTTTTGTTGTATTTTAAATTTGAAACAGTGTAAACCAAATGACAAATTGACATTTTTTGGGGGCAATAAAGATTATTATTATTATTATTATTATTATTATTATTATTATTATTATTATTATTATTATTATTATTATTATTATTATTATTATTACTATTATTATTATTATTATTATTATTTATTATTATTATTATTATTATTATTATTATTATTATTATTATTATTATTATTATTTTTATCATTAACCAGTAAACAACCATATTCTGGTCAGACACGTATTTAAACATTTGTCTAGAAAACTCGTCCTTCAAACATCGACCGATTTAAATGACCCTCATCTTGGCAAATACCCTCAAAACTTGGACTTCTGAAGTCTCAGGTTTGAGAGCTTTTGTCAAGATGAGGATCATTTAAATCGGTCGATATTTGCAGGACGAGTATATTATTAAATACACGCCTTTACAGAGTACGCCAGTTAACTGGTTAAATTGGTAACTTCCACAGGTTTTCACTTTGATTTTTCTGCACACTTAAATCACTTGCAGCATTTAAATATCAAACCGATGCAATCAAGGTTAGTTGTTACGTCTAAATTGTTTTGTGTAATGGAGGATAAAACTTATTGATCTCACTGCTAATTGTCTGTATGGGTTAATGGGTGAAAGTCACGAACAAAACAGGCAAAATAATAGAAATGTTATTATTCACGATATTCTTCGTCATTGCTCAAATTGTTTCGGTTTCAATATTGTGTCATAGTCAATTTACTCGAATATTGATCTAATCGTACAATCAAATTTACGTATTCATTTATTCATTTATTAATTAATGTTTGCCCCTAATGGATTCTTTTGATGCACTGCAACTGATATCAGGGTTGATTTCGCTTTTGTTTTTGTATTTTAAAAAAAAAATTGATCTCATATCCTGCACGTCGGTCACCGTCGTCACTCTAAATGGTTACGGTAATCCGACAACTCCACTTTGTCTCGCCAAAAAAAAAAAATAAAAAAAGATAAAACAACAATTCATTTGTCGTAATAGTAGTTATTGTGGTTGTAGTAGTAGTAGTTGTAGTAGTAGTAGTAGTAGTAGTAGTAGTAGTAGTAGTAGTAGTAGTAGTAGTAGTAGTAGTAGTACTAGTAGTCGTAGTAGTAGTAGTAGTAGTAGTAGTAGTAGTAGTAGTAGTAGTAGTAGTAGTAGTAGTAGTAGAAGTAGTAGTAGTAGTCGTAGTAGTAGTAGTAGTAGTAGTAGTAGTAGTAGTAGTAGTAGTAGTAGTAGTCTTAGTAGAAGTAGTAGTTGTAGTAGTAGTAGTAGTTGTTGTTGTTGTTGATGATGATGATGATGATGATGATGATGATGATGATGATGATGATGATGATGATGATGATGATGTTTGATCATATAGTTCTAAGAACCCAAGGACATAAAATAAAATATGTAATGGATATTAATGTTATAAGAATTATATAAATAAATGATGAATAAATGAATGAATGAATGAACGAATGAATGAATTGAGTAATTAATAAATAATTAATTAATTTCCCTTTATTCATCCAACAGGTACATTTGTCTCTAAGGTCTACTCTAAGGGAAGACTGCAGCAACTGGTGTGTCAGCAGCGCCAAAAAACTGAGCTAGGGCGACGCGACTTGCTGAAGGTTACACAGCGCAGCGGGTATTCGAACTCGGTACCTCCGGGTACGAAGCTAAGACCGTATCGTTAGCCATGTTTTGCCCATTGAGATGCAAGTACATTTTTAGGTATTTGACAAAATTTCAGAATGTATAAAAGTCAAAACATGATCAGATTTATAATGTTTTTCTCCTCTAGATACACTTTTATGCTCGTCTGAGAAGTATTTCATAAGGGCGTCCGCCATTGTTCCGATAGTTTAGAACCGGTATGCGTCATCATGAGGGAAGTTACGTTACGACTGTTGAAGCCTATTCACAATTAAAACCATAGCAATATATACACATAAAAATTAAAACTAAAGGATGGTTGTACACGCGCTTGGAATTATGGCGTCCCTGAAAGAAAGACAGGATGACACCTATTGATATGCCACGACGATTAAAAATCCAAGAGCGCAATATCCACTTATCGTGCTTAAAGCGCTTTACAATTGTTTCCTAGCCAACATCAACAATTAACACGTAGGACAAGACACGACACCTGTTAGGCGACTTTACAAATTTTCGGACAGAGACAACACTGTTAACGGCCAAGAATTAGGTTTACACCTGAATACGGTGAGAGAATGTGAGTAAAGAGCCTTTTCCAACTCAACTATTTATCGCTCAGAGTGGGACTTGACCCCAGCATTTGCCGATCCAAAGCCGCACATTCTGAAAACCTAGACGCAAGCTCATGGGATGGAGATGAAAATAAAACACAATGTTGAATTGAACTGCACTGGATGATTTGCAGTAAAATGAAAAACGTTAGAATTGTTTGATTAGCAAGTAAATAAATGCATGCTATCAAGAGCATATCATTATCCCAAAAAGCGTGGCCTAGCGTTTCAATTTCTTTATCAAATATAATCCGTATTATGTTGTATCCAATGGGAGAAATTAATGGGTTTATCATGTGCCCATCTTGATTTTTGATGCTGATCAAATCATTTAATCAGTTAACTGGCGCACCCTGGAAATCATATTGCGGCTATGTGGTCTTGTAGTGTGACACTCGCTTTCGGATCGGAAGGTCCTGGTTTCGAGCCTCGCGCTAGGCGCATAGTTGAGTCTTTGGAAAAGGCTCTTAACTCACATTCTCTCACCGTACTCAGGTGTAAAATGAGTACCTGGTCGTTAATAGCGCTGTCTTTGTCCGAAAAATTGTAATATCGCCTAACAGGCGGCATGTCCCGTCCTACATGTTAAATGTTGATATTGACCAGGGACCCCTTGTAAAGCGCTTTGAGCACATTTAGTGGATATTGCGCTATATAAAGCTTAATGTATTAATTTATTATATTATTATTTTAAAATTTTGGCCAGAACTAGTAGATGGTTTTCCCCGAGTACGGCCGTTAAATGGTTAAAGCCCATCGTGATTGATTGGATATGTCTGTGATATGAACTTGGTCCAGATAGGATATTCAAACATTGATTTGATGCGATCTCAATCTCTTTTTTATCGAACACGACAAGGTCGAACTAATTATTAATGACAGTTGCAAAAATAGTAAGGGGAATTGGGTTTTAAAAAAACCTTGAATTGCTCTAATTCGGGTTGAAAATAAAATGTTTTGTAGAATATGAAAAGTCCTGTAATTTACTTTCACTAAACTTTCGATTCACGAACTATCCAAATTGTTTAGTCATTAATCTTATCCAATTTTGTTAGTTTTTGGGGTTTTCTATCATGCAAAATATATATAATAGATATATATATAAACTATAAACTATAAACTAGAATAATAGATTTTGTTTATCTAATTTAGCAAGAATAATGAACTACACTAATAAAGACGGGCAAACGGACAGACAAACAGACTCGCAGAACACAGCTGGATTAAATGTCGGCAACCAGTGTGGACACAGGAGTGTTCCTTCCCCCCTCCCCCTTACTATTGTTTTCTTTCCAAAAATACTGCAATAATCATTTTATGTGTTTTATAGACGATTTTGGTCAGACTTGATGATTGTTGGAGATCAAGATAGCTCAGTTTGTAGAGCACTCGCTTCACATGCAAAGGGACCGAGATCGATCCCGGGTGCAGTCGAATTATTTTTCCTGACCTCCCAGTCCACCTAGCAGTAATTCGGTAGCTGGGCCTGTTATATCTGGTGGAAAGAACTTTGCGATTGACTAGCTTCCTATGAAAAGTGTATCAAGCAATTGCTATTTTCCTTTTCACACTATAGAAACCGGGATAAACTCCGGCTCCGTGGAACGATGGCTCTGAAGGACTACTACGTTTTGATGTCAGTATGGAGTCGGCATACCTATAAAATTGTATTAGAACACTATGACTATCGTCACCATTATCATCAGCATCATCATCATCATCAATCGTTACGATGCAGTATTGTCTCAAGCTATTGACGTTACGTTATTGACCGCACGATGTCAATGGGAGCATGTTCTATCTGTACTGTTGAAGTCCTTGTGTAAGGTACTGCACACAAATTGCCTGCTCGTTCAGGTATAATTGAGTGCTAGGCCAAAAGCACCCGAGACTGTTCTATATGTTGTTGTCCAAACATTACTCTGTACTGATAGCTTGATTTGTATAATATAGGCCTTACGTGTCTTGCTGATGAACCATTGTGTAGTTAATGCAGTGTTTGAAAAATGTGGCATTACTTGTGTATTCCATATAATATTCTCATAATTCATAATTGAATGCTGGTGGGTCTTTAAAAGAAAGTAGAGAGAGAAAGAAAGTGAGAGCGAGAGAGAGAGAGAGAGAGAGAGAGAGAGAGAGAGATAGATAGATAGATAGAGAGAGAGAGAGAGAGAGAGAGAGAGAGAGAGAGAGGTGGAAGAATATTACATATGACTAAAAAGGAATGCGTTTGCATGTTCTCAGATACAATTTCAATGGCAAAAAAACTACTCACAGGGACTGATGGGGCAAGATTTCAATATGTCAACTACATAACACCTTGCTAACGTCTCATGCTTAAGCCACACAGGAAGACACGCGCTACAATTCATACTCCATTTAGTCTTATGTTTTCAACGTTCCTTTTGCTTACGAAGGGTTTTCCCCGAAACGTCCATTGTCTGTACTGTTCCCAGCCGAAGCCATTTGTTAGCTATTGTTAATGGTCAACAATATATTTAAATTATTGACGGCACATTGTATTCTCGTTGTTATTTTCCTTGGATAAGTAATGCTATACACGGAAAAATAAAAGTGCTAAAATCGCACTCTTATAATAAATTGCGAGGGTGGTGCTATAGCAGGTGTCCTTTATATTGGCCTTAGCTACTTATATCCCAATTTTCATGCTTTCAATCCGAATGTGCACGCACGGTTTTAGCCAAATTTCCCCTAATACAATGTATATATGAAGAAAATATGTATTTACGCAATTATTTCCCTTGTTTAATATAACTGTAATAGGGAAAATTTAAGGCCTTAAACCGAACCGTTATGATTGTTTACAGAGTGGTTCTATAGCAGATGGGTTTTTAATGGGTCTTGGAAATCTGTATGCACATTTTCATGCTTTCAACACGGATTTGCACGGTTTTAGCCTAATTCCCCCAACTAAAACACGGTTACTTTCGAGTAAAAGCGTGCAAGGTGTTGATGTTATGTGTTAAAATTAAATACTCACCAGTCCCACCCGCAAGATCATTCGTGCTAACACATAAACAAAGTTACCTAAAGTGTTTATTGTTGAATTACATTTAGTGAGAACAAATCACCCACGTAGTGGTGTAGGAACAATAACAACGACCAGAGTGCCAGTGACGTCAACTTCAATAATTAATTCTATAGCGCATTTTAATCGAAGCAAACATGATTTTATTTCCTAAAAACAACCAGCCTTGTCGACCCCTTAATTACTGGGTGAGTTGACCTTGTGTGTAGACGACCCATGTTACGGGTACAATTTAGACCAGAGTATAAACGATTAGAATAACATTGATCAGGCATCGGGAATACTAACGTCAGAAGGCTTTGTAGTTAAAGCCGTGGTGCAAATATCCTCGCGAGCTTGTTGATGTAAATAGATGATAAAATGAATACATCATTGTAGCCGGCCATTTGAGCATGTCAAAGTGTCTCTTTTGTCTTGTGTTACTGATACCATTAATCACGGGATCATTGGTAATCTTTGTTTAATCAGTTTTCCCTAGAATTGTTCCTGAAAATCGTTGAATTGCGTTTGATAAATCTCTACCAAATAGTTTTATCTTCATCATAATTATAGCAATATCGATTTATTTTGGGATGAATTGACAATTTGCGTTTGTATCACCTTATTAGATTGGGAAATAAATGCAAAGGTATACAATATAGTATGTGAGTGTTAAAGAGATATAAAAGAGGATTTGTCATTTATTTCAATTGCTTCTGGTTTGGTTCTGCATTTTAAATATTTCTGTTTAAGAATCATATTTCTAGTCTAATCATTAACATTTTTAGAAGCATGAAAAATTTTGCGTCATAAGGTTAAAGCAAAGAATTCAATTTAAATCGTTAAGTATTTTTGTTTGATGTGTCTGGTACGTGGGTAAGAAAACATCTATTTATATTCAATTATAACACTGGTCACGGGGTGTTAACTGGATTGTCAGATTGGAACTCATCGAGAGGGAGGGAGAGAGATAGAGAGATAGAGAGAGAGAGAGAGAGAGAGAGAGAGAGAGAGAGAGAGGGGGGGGGGATTGCAGGAATATTACTCAAAATTAGGTTTTGATTAAACATAATCTACGTATAAATCGCGTGCTCACGGTAATCAATATGCTCTTGGCGCTTTACAAATGTTAAGATTCCCATAATAATGAAAATGCTAGTATTTCACACAAAAACAAACCAAGCATCCATTACACAACTTTGAGTAAAAGGCCTTTCTTAATTTGGACCTAATTTATGGTTTCCATATAAAAATCTAAAATTTATATATCAAATCAAACAGTTCCAGCCAAAACAGATAGAAAAATACAAGTAAAAATACCAAAACCTCAGGTATGATACTTTTTTTTAGCGAATATTAATTTATTGTATTTTTTTCTGCTTTTTTCTGGCAATGCATATTTTTCATATCTAACTTAAAACAAATGCCACACATTAAGGGAGTCTTAGACATATCTAGTTTTTAACCCATTTTCTGTCATGATCATATTGTTGCATGAATTGTTTGTCAATTCATAACTACGTAGCACGAAAGACAAGCAGGATGTTTTGTATAAAATAAACCTCCAACGAAATCCTTGCCTGACCACAATTGTCAACTATTCCCGAAATGTATTCCTATTTCATATATTACTGTAATGACGCGTTTCAACCACGATACATATCACAGATTCATCACAAGTTAATTTAAGTTTAAAACTTGTGAGCTTACTAAACTTTATTATCCCAATTAGATTATAATATAATAAGAGATAAGGAGAAAATGAGTTGATTGAGTGTTGATCTAAACACTAATACAACTCTTTTTACAACGATAAAGCAAAAACTGAATTGAAGTTAAGGGCAATAGTACAGTGTGAAAGAATGTTGAAGAAAATCTTTATCTTGTATCTTGTAATTTTGCTAAATGAACTATTATTAGCCTTTAAAAAGAAAAAAATAGTATGTGCGTGTGTGTGTGTGAGAGAGAGAGAGAGAGAGAGAGAGAGAGAGAGAGAGAGAGAGAGAAAGGGAGATGTAATGTATTTGGTTACTTTTATTACATCTTTGGCTTGAGTAGCAAGCTGGCAACTGAGCCAACTGTCAAGTTGTTGAACAAAGATGTCTGCGTCTTCTTCCATTGACACAAAACGTTACAATGACCGTCAACATCCATGTTTGGAATATTTAGCCGAAAATTGGGCTCTTTACCCAGGACTGAAATATACAAAAAACGAGTCATGAAGAATTTGTCTGCTTCATTACCCTGATTTGGATTCGAAGTTTGTAAACATAGAACGAACTGTGGTCTATCTTCTCAGATATTCTTGATTATATCTGTTTTTGCCATAGAGTTGTCCCTGAGGTGGCTAAAACACTTTTTTTTGTGAAAAATATAATATCAATTTATATTTCCATCTGGCAGTCAAAAGGCCATCAATAGTGTGTGTCTTGTAAACAAATGGATATTGATGATTTTAATGTGACACATTGGTGTGACCAAAATTTTGATACTAAAGAAATTGTAGAATATGTGTGAATGATTCACTTAATTCATACTATAATCTGAACATTGATGTAATATCATCATCACTATCGTCTACTGTTTTTCAGCTTTGTTTTTATTAACGGATCCACAGTAGTAGGGAATGTATTTCTTTCTTGTTTAATACAATATTATGATTGTGTTCGAATTTATATTCTAGTAAATTATGATTTGATTTATGTTCTGGATTGGCAAACTGCCTAAATAAACGTTGAATCTCGAATCTACAATTACCGTCAGTACATGTTTATCAGCCAGATCGTGTTGCCCTCCAGATTGTGAGCGTAGAATGGCACTAACTGCAACATTACCATGTATTTTTAACTCGAATATGTAAAAAAATAATTGGTGAAAGTGTTTAGAATCTGGAAAATTTGGGCATGAGACCAATTCAAGGCTGGCTTTCAAAAACTCTTTAAGTTGATTTTTCTACTTTTGATATTTCCAATCCATAAGCTAAATTAAAACACGTAGCCTTTATTTAAAGTATCAACTGGCATCCGAATTAGATTTGTATGAATTTGAAGTTTAATCATGATAAAATGACGGACTTGATTAGAACTTGTAGGGAAAATAATCCTCAATGTCTCCAAATTGTTTTTAAAAATTCAGATATTTGGAAAACCATTCTTTAATTGATTTGACGCATAACCTTTATCAGGGAAAGTTTTGTTTCATTTCAATCACGAGGTGTATATTGTCACACTCTAAAATTCTTCATCTGTTATGTCACGGACTCAATTTACATCAGACATGATGACTGTGAAAACAATGAATTCCATTACATGACGATATATCAGGGGATAAATTTAATGTTTGTCATTCAATTAGTAGTATAATGACAACGGAAGTTATGGAATCGTTTCGATTTAATTCTTTTGTGTATGGCGTAACAAATATTATTTAAGAACCTTGTACGTTGATTAAATTTATAAATACTAAAACGCAATTCATGTAACGATGAATCATCAACTACTGCCTTCAATGATAAACGTGATTAAGTAAAATAATAATGTGAGCATTTAAATAGAGCAATATTCACAAAAAGTGCTCAAAGCGCTCTACAAGGGGTCCCTAGACAACAGAACACTAAACATATTAGACGAATCATGACGCTTATAAGGCGATATTACAAATTGTATGAATTAACCCAGTATTTCCTGGAGTTGTGGAATGCAGGCATTCATTCAGTGGGATCTGTTATCAGGCTGCCTCCTCTGTCTAGTTCTCTTTTACAATTAAGTCTTCCATATTTTCCAAATTGCTTTATATAAAGCCTCGAGTAGACGTATATTTTATCTTACAAAGTCATCCCTTGAAGCAAAGTAGCCCCGCTTGATGATTCTGCTTCACTGGACTCGTAGTAATTCGCTTCATCCGTGGCCTTCGTAAACTTATAGATATAATGAAGTGACGTCATTCAGAAATTTGTTATTGCTTTTTGCCATCCGCGTTTATGAGTAATTCTCACTAAAATGTATTAACCAGAACATGCTGTGAGCTTCTTAGCCAAGCGCATACTCCATCCGGAAGTATAACGGACCAACACACAAAACTATGTGTAACTTTGAACGTTTATAGTCTGGTTAATACAGATCAGTGAGAATTACTCATACACGAGGATGGCAAAAAGCAATAACAAAGACCTGAGTGACGTCAATTTCATACTATCTATAGATAGTATGCGCTAGGCTAAGAAGCTCACAACATTGCCATCCGGAAGTATAACGGACCAACGCGCAAAACTATGTGTAACCTTGAACTTTTAAAGTCTGGTTAACACAGTTTAGTGATAATTACTGACAAACATGGGTGGCTAAAAACAATAACAAAGGCGTGAGTGACGTCATCTTTGTTCTATCTATAGCCTAGACTGACCAAAAATGACGTCAAAGGACAATTCTTTGGCCACAAAATAAAACAAATCATGAAATTTATTCAATGGTTCAACGATCTGAAACCTGACGATTATTCAGTATTAGATAAGTTTCGAAAAGAGAAAAGAGGTGGTGACGTTATGGCTATTTTCAAAAGAAGCATTCCAATAAAAAATATAGAAAATAAACACTTCGATTCTTTGTAGAGAGCGAACCATATAGGTGACGCCGTCAAGGCAAAAGACTGGCATCCCGTGGTAAAGCACGTGCTCCTACTTCAGACCGCTCACTTTCCACAGAAAGTAATTGGGGAAAAAATTCACCATTTATATGTAATTTTTAGGTGGCAAAAGAAGCACATACTCCTAGATATTCGACCACGCATCCAATACTCTTTAGATGTTGATTTATTATGAAACAAGTGGTAACATTTATCAAAATTATTGTCTATCTATTTTTAGACCACGGTAAAGTTAATGATTCAAAATCAAAGCGCTTTTGTTAACAAAACAAGAACTATTTGGGCCACGATTTTCAGAATAATTTAGCCATATTGGATGGATTTAACTAGGATGACATTTTAATTATGTATGTTTGTTTTTACTTAAAGTATAGTATTTACAATGGAACAACGATAAACGGGAATTCGTGTGCAACGGTTTCCGGCTTCTAAAGTTCCTCATCACCAGCCTCGAGCGCGAGACCAAACAATGACAACGTTTTAATTTCAATGTTTGAGTTTGTAATTTGTATCGATTATAAAAATTTAGTTCAATTTTAACCCGTGTGGCTATGTGGTCTTGTGTATGTCACTCTATTTCGGATCGGAAGGTCCTGAGTTCAGGGGCGGTTGGTCACATTGTATTTAAGGCGGCACAAATCCGAAATACAGAATCAAATTTTATTGGTCTAGTTAATTTAACTTAATTTGACCTACTTTGTATGTGTGTGTGTGTGTGTGTGTGTGTGTGTGTGTGTGTGGAGGGGGGTATTGCATTGTTTGCATATGTGCGTGTATTTGTGTGTGCGTGTATGTGTGTGTGTTAGAATATTAACGAGACGTACTCACAAAAGAGCATCAATTATCTTGGACAAAACTTGTCTGTTAACTTTCATCTGTTCATTATAACGACTCACAGACGCAGCATGTCCTGTTTCCAACTGATTTCATATATCTACAACGTTGAAAAGTTTATATTTAACAGCATCTGTGACATGGCTATTTCATTCAGAATGTTTCTTCAGTGCCTGAGAGATGTGCGCAATATCACTGAATCCTCCTGTTGTCCGTTATAGCATACATCACCAAAAATCAAGCAATAAAAACAATGAAGCGTTTTACGGCTTTCACTGGCAGTAAGTCATTCAACATTTTAAAAATAATCATTATTAAATCGGCGCTGTCTCCTCGGTGTGTTAGAAACTAAGTTAAAATTCACTGGTTTGTGTGGACCTAAATCTTTCACCACTATTTTCTCTTGAGGGGATAAGTGTCGGAATTGATTTTCAATTAAAAAATCAACATGATTCATGATTGGTTACAAATTACAGAAATAACTTTTTAAAATAAAATGATTCAAGATAAAAATAGGTAGGTTTCATAAACAATGACAACAGCGATAATACATTTTCTCTGAATACCAACAGTATGACACACAACTTTAGAATAATTGAATTTAAAAATCCACATTTAATTCCAAACGCAAAGCACTTGTTAACTTCACACACAATCAGCGACATCTTTATAATTATACTATTATTAGACAATGCACACAATACAAGTTGAGTAGGGATCGTTGGGAGTGTGCGGGGATGAAGGACTCCGTGGGTCAGGGATTTTTATTTATAGTACCATGGGGCTCTTCTCGGTGCATACTTTGTTTACTGTTCTTTTTGATATTTAATATATATTTAAGCAAAACCAACAATGATAAAATATATATTTATTGCCATTCTCTTCATCCGTATATCTAAGTGAAGCAAAGCCTCTTCTTTCAGTGATAAAACTGATATGGTTTTAATTTATCCCAAGTAGGACCTCAGGGCGTGCATCGCTAGATTGGCCGTCTTGGCCTAATTATTTTAGCAGTGAAAGACAATAGTTAGTTGGGGAGGGAGGGTGGAGGGAGATTGGGGAGTGGTAACTAACTTTCTTCAAGGTACAACAGAGTATAGAATAAGGACAGGACGGCCAACCGAATACTGGCTCATATAAACAAAAAAGAAACTTCCCCACCACACCACACCCTCCGCTCATTGTCACCCCGCGCAGGCAACGGGGGAAAGATGAAACGTGCCGATTTGACGCTACCTTCGCGGAGCGACGCACGAGTCGTCAAATATTAAATTCAAAACAAAAAGCAGTATGTGCTAAATTTTTAATTTTTATCAAAATTTTAAAATTGAAGTTTTTTGTTTGGTTGACATGCTAATCTACGGAAAATATAGGGCGGCACAAAACAACTTCGCTCTATTGACCGACCGCCAGTGCCTGAGTTCGAACCTCGCTCGGCGCATAGTTGAGTCCTTGGAGAAGGCTCTTTACTCACATTCTCTCATCGTACACAGGGGTTTAAACGAGTACCTGATCGTTAACAGCGTTGTCTCTCTCGGAAAAAAATTATAATATCGCCTAACAGGCGTCATGTTTCGTTCTACATGTTACGTGTTGCTGTTGGTCAGGGAGCCCTTGTAAAGCGCTTTGATCACGTTTAGTGGATATTGCGCCATATAAAGGCTCAAATTTTTAATAGCTTTCCGGTCTTCAACTTTGGATTTCTCACTCGAATTAATTTATTATGCTTTATAGATTTGTTTTCATCTTTATTATTCACTTCGTAATTTGACTGACAGTCACTAGCTTCACTCACCGATTCTCATGTTGACGTTTCCTTCACTCACGTCTGCGTCATGCTCATGCAGTGATTGATTTGTATACTTTTTGAGAGAAGAAACTTTTCATAAAAGTAGATGGATAATGTTTGTTTTGGTTTTCTTTTTTTTTAATGTTAATATGCTTCAACAGTCGTAACGTCACTTCCCTCGTAATGACGCATGGTAACTTAGTAACTGGCTCTAAACTATCGAAACAATGGCGGACGCCCTTATGAAATATTTCTCCGACAAGCGTAAAAGCGTATCCAAGAGGAAAAATACATTATAAGTCTGATCATGTTTTGACTTTAACACGTTCTGATCACAAGACATATGAAAAGTTCTATCCAGCATGAAGAATAAAAAGTACCGATTTTCTTTGTTTAGAACCACGATGGCCGCCGTTGCTAAGGCGACGTGACATCAGACTATTGAATCCAATTGGTAACTGTTATAATCCAAAACGTGTGTCAATCATAAATAAAACAAACAACAGTGTCAAAACTCTCTTTGTGTATTGTGAGTAGCTCGACTACATTTCAGAGACCATTATAGGACATGAAAACAATTTTAAAACAAACAAAAACAAACAGACAAACAAAGAAACGGGTATTCCAAATTTGCTGAGACACAGGGTGAAAGTTTTTTTGTAATGACACAAAAGAGATTTTGGCCCATATTTCTCGACAGTATAAAACTATTACTGTAAATTTAGATTTAAATGCTAGAATTGAATGCTGCTTTATGAATACGAAGTGACTATTCTCACCCCCCGGATGCTAGTCTTCATAATAGTACACCCCCCGGATGCCAGTCTTCATAATAGTAGTCCACAATTGTTGTATGTTTAATCCAAAGGTTGTAATGCAGTAATTTGTTAAGTTTCTTGTCACAAGTTGCACAATTTAAAAAAAAATCAATCAAATCCAAATCGCAAAAAGCCGGCGACGTTTTTTTCGGTAATCCAATCGGCCGGGGGGGGGGGGGAGGGGGAGAATAGAGGCAGCCTTATAAATATCGGCCACAGATAATATTTTAGTATGACAATATTCCTCCACCTTGGAGACAGATTCGCGAATTTCTAAACGACACGTTTTCAGACAGATGGATTGGGAGGGATGGACGATATTATTGCCTGGTCGCCTGGGTCACCGAACATTGATCTATGTCGCCTTTCTTATGGGGCTACATCTGAGACATTGTTTTTTTAAAGGCCCATACCAGATGTTGGTATGTTTACGATGAAAAAAGAGCTGTTATTGAATTCATCACGGCGAAAAATCTACAAAACACACTATATATAAACACAGCAATATATTCATAATTCCATGTTCAAACTCTATTGGCTATAACGTTTTGTTTTCGTTTGTTTTGTTTTGGTTTGGTTTGCTTTTTTGTTTGAGATGTCATTAAATGGAGAAATACTTTATGAACACCCTGTATATTTTTTCTTATTATTGACAAAAATTAAAAAGACAACAATATAGTCTTAAGCTAAGATGACAGAAATAGAAAATTAAAGCTATCTTTCATTACATAGATTATGGACAAATGGAATATGATTTTACTGTTTTTGTTTTATTTGTAATTAGCTCTCTCTACAATATAAAAACAATATAATCATTTTACATAATATATGACACAATATATTATTTTTTTAAAAAAGACAATTTAACACAAAAACCACTTAGGAGTTATAGGTAGCAAACTTCAAAGAACAGAACTAAATAATGCGAATTTCGATTGCATGTTTTGACAAAAAAGCACGTTTGTTTATTATAGCAAATCTCTAATTGTGAATGTTGTCTCATTATTATCGTGGGTGGCAAAATGAATCTCATTCGGTGACTCCTCCAAGTCAAATGATGAAGTTTTGGAATTCTTGCAGGGCATTTCTTTTAGATTTCTTTAATTATAATCGCCTAATTTTGTTGACATTAAATTTTACACGACAATACTTATACCACTTAGCATCAGTTTGTTTTAGGCTTTCAATAATCTCATTTCTTTCTGATGACTTTGAATAATTGATAAATCCAACTTGTTTTTATCACAAACCAAAGAATTGAATTGTGTTAAATCTTCAAAAAGAGTTTCATAGCCTTGCCAGTTGCCATACCTCCTAAACTTAGAGAGACATACTAAACGATCTGTGTTATCTTGCTGGCATATCAAACACTTGTCCCAGTCTCTGGGAGCAGTTCTTTTGCCATTGTATGTGTATCTGAAATCATGCAAACGCATTCCTTTATTGAGCTGTGTTCTGCTAGTCTGTTTTGTCTGGCCGTCTGCCGTCTGCCCATCCGTTTTAGAGAAATTGATTATACTTATTAAATCAGATGCAGAAAAATCTAATATTATGGAATATTGCTCGCTAGACGTCCTTTAAAACAAGTGAAATTATATAATATTTACGATTAAATAATTTGTATTGTTCGTGAATCGAAAGTAAAGGGAAAGGAAAGCTTCGACGCTAAAAATAGTCACCAATGGGAATCCAAAGGATGACGTAAAACAACCTTGAGTCGGCTTGCCTCGAATGTTTGTTTACACAATAAAAATGGAAGAAATTTTTGTCGTCCATTTCAAAAGTTTCTAATCTTAAAAACCTTGTATCTCAACTATTACTTATCTCTCAGAGTGGTTCTATATCATACATTATAGGATTTTTCATATTCCACAACATATGTAATTTTCATGCTTTCAATCCTTATTTGCACAATTCAAAGGTTTTTTGGTCCTAATCCCCCCTACCACCGGGGGGTTTTTTGGGACACGTTATACAAAATGATCATAGCTTAGATCATTTACTTCCATAAACGTGCAGAGCTCGGGGATGTTTAACGTACTAATGGATCGGATTGCCATGGGCTATTCTAGTTATCTACTTTATCTAGTCAATCTATATAATAACGTCAGGAAGAGATCGGTAATAGCAATGAACGTTGCAAATATCGGTGAAAAAAAAATTATATCGTAGTTATAACCAGATAAATATTGGAAGAAGTTTCAGTTCCGTTGTTAATGCTCTGGGTTTACCACGAAACGCAAACTATAAAGAGTAGTTCAGAACCTAGAGATAGAGAGCC
>NC_088360.1:43546619-43564119 GCF_034508935.2 Berghia stephanieae
CAGAGGACGGCAGTGAAAGGTCAGAAAATAAGTGTAATACAACTATGCCATACGGCATCACAAACATGATACAGATGTCATCAACAACAACAACAACAACAACAACAACAAAGCAGAGATGAAGAACAAAATTAAGTCAGTTTTAGTCTTTAAACCACAAAACTGGCACGCTTTTATTGAGCACTCATGTAAGAAGATGGATTTTTTTTTTTGGTGAGGTGAGGAAGTTCTGATCTAGTCCTATACTGCAGATGAAACAAAATAATGAGAATATTAGATATTATAAATTGTAACAATAAAATAATATAATAATCCTAATAATCAAGAACTTCAGTTATATTCTAGCAAGTAGATGTTAAACGTCTCTAATCAGTTTTCAAGCATATGAAAACGATGATTTCCTATCTTTTCCGTTTTCATATCAAATAAGTAATCTATCTCGATGTCAAATGTAAAAAAAAATATGAGTTTAAATAAACACAAACAGAAAAGAAATAACTTAAGGGCTTAATTATACAAAAACATAGTTCAAAGCCGCTGAACTTTGATAACATTTCTGAATGTAATCTTACTATTGCCTACGAATTACCATTTATTGATTTGATGAAAGTTTGATAAGTAAAGTTTAGAAAATGTTACTCTCAATAGGAAATTATCTTGTTTCACGAAGTTTTTATGATTTAAAAATGCCATGATGATAAAGGGATGCTGAGGAAAACCTTTCTACTATTTGTGCCGAGGGATTATATAATCTCTGTTAAACTTCAGCATTTATTTATTCAACGCAATCTCCACCAAACGTGCTCAAAGAGCTTTACAAGGGGCCTCTAGACAGCAGCAACACTTAGCATGCAGGATGATAGTGCGGCTATGTGTTCTTGTGGTATGACATTCGCTATCGGATGGGAAGATCCTGAGTTCGAGCCTCGCTCGGCGCAGAGTTGAGTCCATGGAAAAGGCTCTTTACTCACATTATCTCACCGTACTCAAGTGTAAAATGAGTACCTGACCATTAACAGCGTTGTCTCTGTCGGGAAAAAAAATGGTAATATCGCCTGACAGGCGTCATGTCTCGTTCTACATATTACATGTTGCGGTTGGCCAGAATCCCTTGTAATGCGATTTGAGCACATATTGCGCAATATAAAAGCTCAAGTTGGGAGGGGGGGTGGGGTTGTGGGACGTGACGCATGTTAGGCGATTTGTAAATTATATTTTCGTCATAGTTTAGGTAATCAACCGCCAAGTTCTCATTTTACACCTGAGTACGATGAGAGAGTGTAAGTAAAGAGACTTTTCCAAGGACTCCATCATGCGCCGCTCAGAGCGGAACTCGAACCCTGGACCTTCCGATCGAAAGGCGAGTGTAATACCACAAGGCCACATAGCCGCAAATATTATTGCAGTAGGTATCGGTGTGCTAAATGAGATTGTGAAGATCAAGTGACAAAATTGGATGCGTTCCGAATCCATAAATCAACGGTGGCAAACTGCAAAGGGTGCAGAAGCAAAGTTAGTGGAAATTTTGATTGGAATTGCTGAATGATATTGTCATCGGGATTGGAATCTAATTTAGGGATTCATTTCAAAACAAACAAATAAGTAATTACGAACATAACGTAATAATCAGGAGGTATTTCCCGTGGTTTAACATCTCTCAGTGATTTCAATACCTTATCAAAAGTATAAAATTAGCAACAGTATATATATATATATATATATATATATATTATATATATATATATATATATATATATATATATATATATATATAAATACTTACAAATTATTAGAAGAAGCGACCTGTGGAATGAATTGAAAATAAAAAAGATATATTATTAGAAATTTCTTTAAAAGCCAGGAAATCATTTCTTATTGTTAAGTATTGAAAATAATGTAAGCGAATCTAACGATTGGCGTGATTTAAGAATACTTAAAATTAAACGAAAGACTTAAATTTATTGAAATCATAGAAATCGATGGAGTTCGGTTGACTAAGACAAGATGAAATGGAGAAAATAAAGCAAACAACTCTTTTGAAAAAAATGTATAGAAAGACCACGAACAAATTGCCGTGACAATAAACTAAATGGAATCCCTTTACTAACAACATGGTTGAAAATTGTTGATGATACGGCCTATCACTTAAGGGCTATTTACACAGAACGCGTACCCTGGTGAAGGGTATTTGCTTTAAATCGTCTCAATTATCGGGTAACCTCTATGGTGTAGTGGTCTGAACCGTAATCAGGAGGTCTGAGATTCATTTCCCAGTCGAGGCAAACTGATTTTCTAGGATGGATATTTCCTTGTATTTTTCATTATTCTTTGTGTGGCACTTTTATTCACACTTTTTCAGATCTTCATCACAATCAAAAACCATTTGTCACTTTAGACAACATTAATAATAGATGTAAAACCGCCAGCGATCTGGAAATTTTAAAAGTCAAGAGACATTTTCGCCGAGGCATTATAACCGAGTGACCAATAAAAAACCCATTGACCTCAAGAATAAAGAATGTAGGATTGAAAATCTTGATACCCCCTACCCCCCCCCCCAACCTCTCTAACAACACCAAAACTATTTTGAGATAACAATAAGCTCCCTTTACATACACCATGATCATTTTACTTAACGGCCAATCTCGAACGTGAGCATTAGGATTAAAATCAAAAGATTGGTCTAGAATGGAATTTGATAGTTACTCAGCCACTTTTTTTATCTAACGCCTTTAGTCGCAGGGAAGAAAACAGATATTCTGCCGAAAAGCAGTTAATGGTTTCCTGGTGAAAATGTTAAGATATGTTATCAGAAAATGTTAAATTAAATCCTTTCACTAACAACTTGATTGAAATTATTTTATGACTCGGCGCCTCTCTTAAGAGGGGGTGGGGGTATTTACACATGTATACGTCCGTACTCTGAAAACTATGTTTTAAAATGCATCCAGAAAACTAGTTCTTTTCATATCTATTGTTTTAAATAGTTAAATAAAGGAAGAATGTTTTGGCCAAACTTTTTAAAATGTGTTTTTCTTTTTAGAGAATGGCATAATAGAGAGCAAATTATTATAGGCAAACTACTAACTCATTTTGATGGACCCATGGCCTTAATTTGAACGTATACTATCTATACAAATACTAATCAAATTTATTCAAAGTAAGCTAACAACTGTAGAATTGATAAATAGTAAATCAAAGGCAATAATGAGTATCACAATATATCATAAATGTATAAAGATATAAAATTACCAACGGTGATGATGGCAATGATGATTACTGTAATGGCGATGTTGATGATAATAACCTTTTTATTGATTCTATCTGCCAAAACTCTCTTTATTATTTTCTCTTTGTTTATCTTTGTCTATCAATCTACTACTCTCTCTATAAGTAGCCTATTATGTAATCTGGTAGTGATTTTTCACAAAGAACTGAAATAAAACATATTATTTACATGTCTTAGGCCCAAAGTGAGCAAACGCTCTACCACTGATTTCACTAAATAAATGTAATCCTTAGTCTTATAACCCATCAAATCGAAGTTTGTACCGGTTTCCATGGTACCACACGATGAGTACCAATTGCAAGCTACCCTTTGGATTGGACACTAGTCTATTGCAAACTGCTTCCCAACATATCGAACAGACCCAACTATCAAATCACGTATTGATGGGCAGTGAGTGACTAAGTAAGAACCTTTCCTTTCTGGATTTGATATTGGTCACTTTGCTAGTGGGATAAGTCCTCTACCACTGTTTTTAAACAAATTGTTTTTAAACGATTTTTACAGAGCTTGCGACAAATTTAGGTCATTTCAGTGCCGTTAAAAAGGAAGAAAATGGGATAGTCAAATAGTCTAGATTTACACCACAATAGAAAAAGTAAGACATAGGGGGGGGGGGGGTTGTTCAAATAGGGAACAGATGTAGATTCTAAGTCCACACTATCATTATTCTTAGTTTGGGATCATATAAAAGTCTCATCCAGTCATAAGCACAAGATACGACTCATAGGAATACACTCTAATGATTACAACCCATTATATATTCAAAATAAAACAAAATTATCAATACAGAGCAGAGAGGTGATTTACAAGGAAAGAATACCATCTCCCTAAAACTGTCACTATACATTTGATTGTACACATCCCAACCACAAAGGACTTCGGGAAGGTGCAGGACAAATCAAGTAATCCTATTCCAAGACAAAGACAGAGAGTGACTCGGAAAACAGATAAAGGCTCAGGAAGTGACATCCTACCCACCATAGGAGGTCAGAAAACCCCACCAGTTCTCTATCATTGAGCTATCGGCTATTTACATCAGCGTGAGACATAAAAATTAAATCCTTACCGAAGTGACCCATTCCCATCATTAGTGGACTGTACATGCCGTATCCCACTCCCATTCCTAGGCCGTATGGCATTCCATAGCCTACCCCGTAGCCCATTCCGTAAAATGGGCTAATGACGTAGGCAGAAGCAATGGTTGCCAAGGCAACGAGGAGAATGAGGCTAATGAAAGTCTGCATTTTGAATTGCTGGAATGAGCTGTAAGTGAGAAGAAGTGTTAGGTGAATGGAATTAAATGCATATTATTATTAATGACACAATTGATAATGAATTGGCGACCATGTTAAAATGAAGTGGATGTGTATCATGAGGCGGTTGGTGGGGGGGGGGGGATTAAAGACGCGAAATTGATATTATTAAACAAGCTGAATTATAGTGCGTTCTATGATCAAATGTCGTTCACTAGTATCTGCCTGACTATAATGGTGAAGTTTAACTCTCTCCTTACCAGCCATTTTCAGGGTTTTTCCCAAAACTTCACATCCAACTAACACAAAAATAATTTTTTTATCACTTCAAACACAATAGCAGTAAGTTCTTCTTATAAATGATTTCTTTAGCAAAACATGATCCACAACACACTTTATTTTCTTTAAATGTTATGATGTACAATAGAAATTTGAATAATAATAATGTCGGTTGTATTGTAACCAATGTGGCAATTTTCCTATAGTTGGTAAGAAGGGGATTAAACCCAAGAAAAAAAAATCAATTATTTTTTCAATTGAAGTAAATACTGTACTTAAATACATTTGTTCTAAATGGGCAACAAAGAATGGATCTGGCCAGGACGTTTTACTTATACATTTTTTAAAAACTGCTGCTACATAAGTTTAGAGTGGGGAATAAATGCTGTGTGATGAAAATATGATTGGATGAGTTAATTATACATTTTTTTTATAAAGTGGTCTCACCTGCCGACTCGTTAAACACTGACTGTTTATTGTATCTTTCTAAGCAAGTTGCAATAAATCAAATTTCCTTTAAATACTGTACTAGTCGCTATTACAAAATAAAAAGAACCTTTTCTATGTGAAAAAAAAAACAATGCTCATTGAGCGCTTATTCACATCAGGATCGGCTGTAGAAATGTCGTGCGCAAATAGATAGTTTTAAATTGTTTTTTTATATCCCTATTAATTTTATTGTATAAGTTAAGCAAACCATTTTTTTAAAAATAATGCTAATAGGAAACTTTCTCTCCAAGTACTCCTTATGTAGAAATGATTCTACTAAATGTGACGTAATTGGACACAAAACAACAAGAGTCGAATTTGTTAGAATTTATTAATCTTAAAAGGTTTTTTAAAACCCATATTCATTCATAATAGTTTATTGATAATTTGGTAATTTCAAACATATCGTTCATTTAAAGTTGCACATTACAGGTACTTAATATAATATATATATGTATATGTGTGTGTGTGTGTGTCTGTGTGTGTGTGCATATTAGCTTTACGGAATAAAAATATTGTCTATTGTATAAAGTATATAGTATTATCAAAGACATCAAGCTGTACGTGGGAGATTTTATTTTTAAAATTTCAATTATCATTGTTTCTAAATTCTTTAGATCATTCTTACACTTTTAGCCAGGAGAGTACCACAAACCCGTCAAGATCTTAAGTAGCAAAAATGGAACACTACGTATTTCGTAATGATAATTACATCCTTTTTACCCATAGAAATAGAAACCTAAAATAGGAATAACTGCTACAATTCGTTTTTTTTTTTTTTTAACTGGCGAAAAAAAACCCCAAAGAAATCAATTTTAACGAGCAAAAAGACAAAATAAAATGTATATAAACTTACATTGGCAAGATCTGCGATCGACTGACTATGACTAGGGTGGTCAAATTTCGAGTGAGGAGATTTGAAATCAACAGCTTTTATAAGGGACAGGAGGGTTGACATAACTACGTAATGTTGAGTCTTTTTTTAAATGGTAACACCCATGTACTTAATGGATTACTTTAGATGGTTGAAAACCTCCGCCCATCAGCTTTGGGTCATCAATCATACGTTTGATGACAGGATTAACGCTGGATTTACTGACGTAATAAACGGATGGGGACCCCACTTGAGTTGTTTTTTTCTTACCGAGTATCTTATAAATATGTGACCCACCGTGTCAATACCGTATTATATCGGGATAAATGAAAAAAAATGATATTCTGAAAAGTGAATTAGAATTAGAATGATAGGTAATACGAACTTCGTGTATTTTGCAAAGTGAGAAGTTGTATTTATTATTCTCCAACATATGGATCTATATTTTAACCTCACGTTCCATATAATCGCTATATATCCTATTTCTATTTTCTAGCACTTACTTTATTCCGACACATACACACACACACACATATATATACATATAATATTTATATATATTTTTTTTAAAAAATACAATTGAACAGATTTAAAGAATTTGTCAGAGCCTCTCTCCTTCTCTCTCTCTCTCTCTCTCTCTCTCTCTCTCTCTCTCTCTCTCTTTCTCTCTCTCTATCTGTCTATCTATCTATCTATCTATCTATCTATCTATCTATCTCTCTCTCTCTCTCTCTCTCTCTCTCTCTCTCTCTCTCTCTCTCACTTTCTTTTTCTCTCCTCTTCCTCCTTAATGGCCATACCTCATTTTCGTGTTTTTAGGGTTGAGGCATCCCATGCATTACCGATTGACAGAGGGAACAGAAAAATTATTCGGAATCAATCCATGTTCATTCATATTTAAGACAAATGTCCCTTGATGGATTAGCAGTTTGTCTATAGAAGGAATGAAGATGACGTCAATCAGTTCTTTGTTATTATTTTTAGACAGCCTGTTATTGATTATATCTCATTAAAGTATACCATTAACCATAAAAGTTAAAGGTTACACACATTTTTGTGTGTTGGTACGTTTAGTTTGGTTGTTGTGTGTTGTGAGTGTTTCACCTAAACGCGTAGCATAATTTTCCATTTTCACGATATTACACCTTGGATAATTTATTTGATGATATTACACCATTCTCTATCCCCAGTCCAGCCACTCATCCCCTCACCCCCCCCCCCCCCCCTTCCCTTTCCAAGTTAAACATAGGACTGATTTTCAAATTTAGATAATTTTCCTGAAATAATGTTTTAATGACCCATTAATTAGTATACGTCAAAAGTATTGATCCGTTGTTCTTGTGTAAACCCGCCACACCCCTCTGGGCTAGTCTATAATAACTAACCTGATAACTCGAATTGTTTGGTGTAACGGTTTTTAATTAAAACAGAATTCTCTCCATATCAACAGTAGTGAATGGACCTACGTGCACATATTTGCAGGTCTAATAAACGAACGCAATTATGGGTCTGATTTAACATTGTTGTAATGGACAGTATTTTGCGTCGGTTGTAATATCCATTACTACAACGAAGCCATAACAACGGGTGTTATTAGATCTGCATAGAAGTACACGACGGATCAGATGTCTTAGTGCCTGCTCAAAAATTTGCACTTTTATTTTAATCGAATTTTTTAAAGCGGTTTTGTGGGGGTGGAGGGGGGGGGGGGCTGTTTGTCTTTAGTTATTTTTTTGTTTTGTTTTTGTTTTTGGTTTGTGTGTGTGGGGGGGGGGGGGGTTGTTTTGGGGTTCTTTTTGTTGTTTTTTTTTTTTTTTTGCTGTTGTTTTTTTTTGGGGGTGGGGGGGGGGGGGGGGGGGGAGGGGGTGTTTTAAAAAAGATTTTGTTGACATTTCATTTTGACATGTTTTTATTTTGTCCTTACTTACTTCAATACATTACATGCATTTTGAATTGAATGAAATCACAAGGTCCATCCTCTTTCCTTATCAGTCTACGATCAGGACTGGAGAAAATGCATAACATGGGGAAACTGAATTATTCATTCATTGTATGTCTTGTTATGGCAATAGTATTGTATATAAGAAAGCACACCTCTTTGACAGTGTAGTTACTTCATTCATAAGTCATAAACTTAACATCTTCAAGAGAACGCCGAAATATTTCCCAAGACTTTTAAATTTCGACCTCATGATCTTATAACAAATAATATATCTTTCACATTGTTTTATTTAGGGTAGGAAATTCCCGTCTTCCTTTTTGAAACCAATACTAGATCTAGTCATTCTAAACAAATAAATAAAACAAATGCTGTGTAATTTCATATAAAACATTTCACAGTTTTATTTCATTTAACGAGTTAACTGTCGTACTCTAGAATAACTCGTATTTAAAAAATTGGCCAGAAAACTCGTCCTTCAAATATCGATTGATTTAAATGACCCTCATCTTCGAGAATCCCAGGTCAAAGAGAGAATTTTTACCAAGATAAGGGTCATTTAAATCGATCGATATTTGAAGGATGAGTTTTCTGGTCACATTTTTAATTCCAGTTTTTCTAGAGTAAGATAGTTAATTTGTTAATGTCTGCTTTATAATAAATGATTTATGTACATCTACAACAGGTCACAAGGCACTAAATGTCCGCCTTGACACAGCAGATCCTCTTTTAAGCATCTTTCTGCGTAGCACTTTACGTCTCTCTTGTGAATGAATGAATGAATGAATGAAAACATTATGTTATTATTGACATGTCTCGCTGTTTTATTAAATATGAATATCAAATATACGGGAACAGAAAACAGATCTGAACTAGTTTTAGAATATGCCACGTTAGTCATAAGAGACTCTCAAATCTATTCAAATTTGTCCCTGTTCTTATGTACTCTGGCAGATTATTTCACGAAACTGCAGCGGAATAACGAAAGGACTTTTGTTTCTAGACATTCGGAAATAATTTAAGAATAATTTTGAATGTTTCTGTTGCCATAATTTGCACTCGCTTGGTTTCAAGTCCATGGTCAAAATAGGCTCAGAATTAGAGTTAACTAATACTGTCACCTCTGTTAGGTCATTCATTATGCATAAGTGACTTTACCTTAAAGATAGAGTCAAATACAAGTATAGTAGATACCTTTTGTGTTTGTATTTTTCTTGATATATTTGTTATGTAGAGTTTAATCGTTGTGTTTTTATGCTAAAGTTAAAAAGTACTGTGCTCTATAACTTAAATGAGATTTAAATATGGGTTCACGACAATAGAGGATGCTTCTTAGAAGACACACATTTGTTATCATTTAGAGATTACAAACGTGTTATCCATTATGGGATTGAAAATGTATCAAATATCAGTTAATATAAAATTATTTCAAAATTTATGCGTGAATAATAGTCCAACCATTCACAAATCAATCCCTTTTAACTTAATTGTCTTAGGCTCTGACTACATAAGAAGGAGCCGGGAAAAATAACTAGACATCAACCGCGGAACAGCTGAATAATATGAGCTATTATGATTTATTCTTATATTTTTTATTTTACTCAAGGGAAAAAGGAGACACTGAGAGCGGGAGTGAATCAAAATATTCCATAAATTAGTGCAATGGTTTTTCTCTTGCAGTAGTTTGATTACAATACATTATCATGTGTTTTTAAAATTCGTTAATCTTAACTAATGATCGAATGTAATTCGAAAATGTTAGCATTTATATAGAGCAATTTCCACTAAACGTACTCAAGGCGCTTTGCAAGAGGTCCCTAACAAACAGCAACACCTGGCATATGATAGTACAAGACATGACGCTTGTTAGGTGATATTATTTTTTCCCCGACAGAAACAACGCCGTTAACGGCAAGATACTCATTATACACCTGACTACGATGAGAGCATGTGAGCAAAGAGCCTTTTCCAATAACCCAACTTTGCGTCACTCAGCGCGGGTCTCGAACCTTGGACCTTCCAATCCTAAGGCGAATGTCATATCACAAGACTGCAATAATAAAGATAGAAGCCAAAACATTTTTAAAACAGGAAAGAGAAAGTTCCTTAGAAATATTACTTCAGAAAAGTGAGTGGAGCAGGCACTTATGTTGGTAACAACAAGATATGAAGTGAGTAGAAAAGTGCCAGAAGACAATAGAGAATAAAAAATTTTTTCGCGGCGGTGGTGGGGTTTGAACCTGCGACCTTATTGGTACGACAACTCCGCCTGGCAGGTGAGAGCGTGGCTCTACCGTGTGAGCTATCCACGAACACAAAAAATATTCGTTTCAAACCCAAAGTCATTTCTAGATCCCTCTCTCACCCACTTCTTGAGATCGCCGATTCGTTCACCACCATCGCGAAGTAATTTTGACCAGCAGTTAAGCTTAATAGCCAATATTCTCATCACAAACATATAACATAGAAACGATTGAGACATTGAGTATGCTCCGGTGTATGGGGTGAATTTTTAATTCAGAAAAGTGAGTGGAGCAGGCACTTATGTTGGTAACAACAAGATATGAAGTGAGTAGAAAAGTGCCAGAAGACAATAGAGAATAATTTTTTTTTTCCGCGGCGGTGGTGGGGTTTGAACCTGCGACCTTATTGGTACGACAACTCCGCCTGGCAGGTGAGAGCGTGGCTCTACCGTGTGAGCTATCCACGAACACAAAAAATATTCGTTTCAAACCCAAAGTCATTTGTAGATCCCTCTCTCACCCACTTCTTGAGATCGCCGATTCGTTCACCACCATCGCGAAGTAATTTTGACCAGCAGTTAAGCTTAATAGCCAATATTCTCATCACAAACATATAACATAGAAACGATTGAGACATTGAGTATGCTCCGGTGTATGGGGTGAATTTTTAATTCAGAAAAGTGAGTGGAGCAGGCACTTATGTTGGTAACAACAAGATATGAAGTGAGTAGAAAAGTGCCAGAAGACAATAGAGAATAAAATTTTTTTTTCGCGGCGGTGGTGGGGTTTGAACCTGCGACCTTATTGGTACGACAACTCCGCCTGGCAGGTGAGAGCGTGGCTCTACCGTGTGAGCTATCCACGAACACAAAAAATATTCGTTTCAAACCCAAAGTCATTTCTAGATCCCTCTCTCACCCACTTCTTGAGATCGCCGATTCGTTCACCACCATCGCGAAGTAATTTTGACCAGCAGTTAAGCTTAATAGCCAATATTCTCATCACAAACATATAACATAGAAACGATTGAGACATTGAGTATGCTCCGGTGTATGGGGTGAATTTTTAATTCAGAAAAGTGAGTGGAGCAGGCACTTATGTTGGTAACAACAAGATATGAAGTGAGTAGAAAAGTGCCAGAAGACAATAGAGAATAAAATTTTTTTTCGCGGCGGTGGTGGGGTTTGAACCTGCGACCTTATTGGTACGACAACTCCGCCTGGCAGGTGAGAGCGTGGCTCTACCGTGTGAGCTATCCACGAACACAAAAAATATTCGTTTCAAACCCAAAGTCATTTCTAGATCCCTCTCTCACCCACTTCTTGAGATCGCCGATTCGTTCACCACCATCGCGAAGTAATTTTGACCAGCAGTTAAGCTTAATAGCCAATATTCTCATCACAAACATATAACATAGAAACGATTGAGACATTGAGTATGCTCCGGTGTATGGGGTGAATTTTTAATTCAGAAAAGTGAGTGGAGCAGGCACTTATGTTGGTAACAACAAGATATGAAGTGAGTAGAAAAGTGCCAGAAGACAATAGAGAATAAAAATTTTTTTCGCGGCGGTGGTGGGGTTTGAACCTGCGACCTTATTGGTACGACAACTCCGCCTGGCAGGTGAGAGCGTGGCTCTACCGTGTGAGCTATCCACGAACACAAAAAATATTCGTTTCAAACCCAAAGTCATTTCTAGATCCCTCTCTCACCCACTTCTTGAGATCGCCGATTCGTTCACCACCATTGCGAAGTAATTTTGACCAGCAGTTAAGCTTAATAGCCAATATTCTCATCACAAACATATAACATAGAAACGATTGAGACATTGAGTATGCTCCGGTGTATGGGGTGAATTTTTAATTCAGAAAAGTGAGTGGGGCAGGCACTTATGTTGGTAACAACAAGATATGAAGTGAGTAGAAAAGTGCCAGAAGACAATAGAGAATAAAATTTTTTTATTCTCTATTGTCTTCTGGCACTTTTCTACTCACTTCATATCTTGTTGTTACCAACATAAGTGCCTGCTCCACTCACTTTTCTGAATTAAAAATTCACCCCATACACCGGAGCATACTCAATGTCTCAATCGTTTCTATGTTATATGTTTGTGATGAGAATATTGGCTATTAAGCTTAACTGCTGGTCAAAATTACTTCGTGATGGTGGTGAACGAATCGGCGATCTCAAGAAGTGGGTGAGAGAGGGATCTAGAAATGACTTTGGGTTTGAAACGAATATTTTTTGTGTTCGTGGATAGCTCACACGGTAGAGCCACGCTCTCACCTGCCAGGCGGAGTTGTCGTACCAATAAGGTCGCAGGTTCAAACCCCACCACCGCCGCGAAAAAAAATTTTATTCTCTATTGTCTTCTGGCACTTTTCTACTCACTTCATATCTTGTTGTTAGAAATATTACGCAGTGTGACAAACCACATTTTCTTTAATTTTGGCTGTAATTGATCGGTATTGGAATTAAAACTTTTCTAAGCAGTAAATAAAAATTGTTTTGCCAGAGTGTGTCAGTATATAATATGGAGTAGAGTAGAATACCGTCATCTGACAAAAACAACTCGTCTTTAAAATTTTGGCCAGAAAACTCATCTTTCAAATATCTATCTATTACAATGACCCTCATTTTGGCGGAAACTCTCAAACCCGGGACTTCTCGAAGTTCCATGTTTCAGGCTTTTTGCCAAGATAAGGGAAGTTTAATTCGATCGATATTTGAAGGACGAGTTTTCTGGCCAAACTTTTAAATATGTGTTGTTTTGTTGTTTTTTTTTCAGAGTACGACAGCAATGCACTTGTGGACATCTCTCTTACAAATCCACTACCGGTTATTTAAATTGATACCGAAATAATTTCCCGTTTTGATTGATCAGTGCCCCACTCCCGTAATCTGCTTGATCCTGCCCCTTCCGCCCCCTTCAAAACAGGGATTGCATCATTAGTAAACGTGTGAAGCTGATCCCCGGGGACATGTTTGAACGACTTGTGTGTGATGTTTAAATAACGTAATTATAAAGGATCAGATCTTAGGCTGTTTATGTCGTTTTATAATCAATGTTGTCATTGAGAACCATGAGGCCATGAAGTCTGAACTAGTCAGGTTTAGCCTTCAATGTTGCGTTAAACGGACAGAAGTAATTACTTGCTTGTATCCTTTGAAATGATATGTGTCGATTCAAAGTACTTTCTCCAGATCTGACAGACCTATCTTTCAAATTATACTCAGTTGAAGAAAAAAAAAAGGGAGGGGGGGGGGCGGGGGAATTTAAAAAACTTCAACCAGGATCAATATTGCTCCTTTTACTGTGAGGCGAGTGCTCTACCACTGAGGGGAAAATATTCAAGACTTGACATATGTAAACCATCTTCCCAAAATCGCGAAGTCCCAGGTCTGAAAGATTTTGTTGTTGTCAAAAATGAGGGTCATTTAAATCAATTGATATTTGTAGGACGATGTGCCTGGCCAAAGTTTTAAATATGTGTTCTACCAGAGTGCAACAGTTAACTTGTTAAAGGAGTGTAAAATACAATAACACTGCATACTCTGGAAAAACCCATAATTAAAAATTTGGCCAGAAAACTCGTCCTGGGTTTGAGAGTTTTTGTCAAGGTGAGAGTTATTTAAATCGATCGATATTTGAAGGATGAGTTTTCTGGCCGAATTTTTAAATATGAATTTTTCCAGAGTACCGCAGAATACTCGTACATTGTCAGACAAAGCAAGAAGATAATGTTGAGGAAAAATAGGATTGAAAATTTTGAGGTCGGGATTTTCTCCCTCATTTAGGGCTGAATTTTTAGGACGTTTTCATATTTTCTGGTAATTTTCTTTCTGCCTTGCCTAGCACTATATTTATTATACACACGTTCTGGATTCCCGCTTTTTTGTTTTGACTAAAAATGGTTTCACTGTTTATCAACATGGTTTGATTAAGATATTCTCTAACTGGTGACCATTTTCTGGTCAAAATATAAAAAGATGATGAGTCATTGTCAGCTATCCCTGGAGATATTTTGCGGGTGCGTAAAGTTGCCAATTTATGCCCTGGTTATTTAGTACCTGGTCACGGTGCATTGGTCATGTTGACACAGTCACATAGGGTTAGGTTCTCTTGACAAACGGGATCATTTTTAAATCAATCAACGTTGACGAGTCAAGCATAACTCTTTCTTTTACAAAACAAATTTGAACATAGAAATGTATAGATACATAACTTAATTTTGTTATGTATTTCAAAATCATTAAAGAATGTCTTAATATAAATTTGCAGTTTTGCAATCATCATTATCACACACTTTTTAATGGACAAGTTTCAATCACCGTAGACTTTGTAGCAAGAAGATATATACTCCATTAGATTGCATAGTCAAATTGTCTTATCATAAATAAGTAAAGAGTGCCCACTGTCTAGAGAAAAAAAACTTAAGGGTTTGACTTGTAAGCAAAATATTGGGTCTACAGTACCCTGAAGTAGATTGACAACTTTCTACATATCATATACTTTTGTCAAATATCTAAACAAGCCGTCTTAACGGAGATATAGACGGGATTTAAAAAAGATGCTTCCCTCTATAGTTAAGATACTTGTTTCACATAAAAACACCTCACACACTGATGTCGGGGCGGGGGATATGTATGCACCGTTCATATCAGTGAAATCACTGACATATTATTCTAATGGTGGGGAAAATAGTCAGAAAAATCGACAGGAGTGGGGATAGTGAGATAGATAAATCTCTTGAAAGACAGGTTGATAGATTGTAGATAGATATAGAGATAGATAGATAGATAGATAAATAGATAGATAGATAGATAGATAGATAGATAGATAGATAGATAGATAGATAGATAGATAGATAGATAGATAGATAGATAGATAGATAGATAGATAGATAGATAAGGATAATTAGGTGGATAATTGGTAGATGGATACATAAATTTATAGAACGACATATAGCTAGATATATAGATATATAGCTAGCTAGCCGGATAGATAGATAGATAGAAATATTGATAGATAGATAGATAGATAGATAGATAGATAGATAGATAGATAGATAGATAGATAGATAGATAGATAGATAGATAGATAGATAGTAAGAAGGTAGATAGGTGGATAGATAGATTCCCGGATAGATAGAGAGATAGAGAAAGATTGATAATTATTAGACTAACAGTCAGAGAGAGAGAGAGAGAGAGAGAGAGAGAGAGAGAGAGAGGGGGGGGAGAGAGAATGAAACATAGATAGATAGGTAGAGAGAGAGAGAGAGAGAGAGATATATATATATATATATATATATATATATATATATATAATATATATATATATATTTATATATATATATATATATATATGAAGAGAGTGCTTACTACCGCCGTTCACATTTGTTTGCACGATAAATACAGCGAAAACTGTTGACGTGTTTTCCCACTTAAATCATCTTATGCACAGCCCCTAACCCCCCCCCCCCCCCCCCCCCCGCCGCTCCTTCTTAGACACACACACACACACACACACACACACACACACACACACACACACACACACACACATGAGAAACTAATGTGTTAAGGGGAAACGATCCATAGAATTTAATTCACACTTTGACTGCCAACATTCCAACATTCCGTCCCTTGAACTCCTAAATAATTTCACCCACAGAAGAATTGACAAGACAAGTGGGTCGTTAATGCCTTATCTGAATGAGATTATTTTGATAAATAGATGGATGAATAAATATATAGGTAGATAAAGATAGATAGATAGATAGATAGATAGAGAGAGAGAGAGAGAGAGAGAGAGAGAGAGAGAGAGAGAGAGTAAGATATATATATATAATCAATGACAATTTAGTATAACTTTTGATTATGGATAAAATAGGGTATTATTTAGCTTTGGATAATTAAAAGATTAGAACTTAGTAAATCAAAATTTCATGATGGCACGACATCTTAACTTTTATATAAAATTAAATTCAGGGCAAAGTTGTATAACGCATCTATGAAATTCGTCCCAGCAAAATCCTTACTCAAATCTTAGCGGCCATTTTAGACCAGTTTTGAAATCCAAATGGTGGTTACTACCGGATATGCAACAATTTTTAGGTCACAAAGTCCGTCAGTAAATAACAAAGGCAAATAGAAGACCATTTTTTAGCCTTTAAACTAAGATAACTCTTTTTCTGCTTATCTAATTTTCACAGTTTTGGTATCATTAGAATTGTGTTGAAAAGCACTTTAAAATGATATAGGTTTCATTGAGCTCAATCCAATTTGAATTTTTTTTTACCAAAGTACCTACTACTGTCTGTAAACTGTAAAGACTGATTGCCTAAATAAGCTCAGAAGACACCAGCAAAGCATCATCTTTCAACTAAGAACACAATACATACAGCTCAACAACCATTTAAGCAAAATTATAAAAGACACATCCCCTTCCTACCCCCTATGTCAACACCCCAATGAGACAGTGTAACACACCACTTTGAATGTCGAACTCTTGGATACCTGAGATGCACATTCCTCCCACCGAATCCAAGCATCGGTAACACACTTTATAGTCACCTGGAACAACTACAAAAGACGTCTAACTTCTACGTCATGGCACAAGACCGAAGGGCTAGAGGCTGGTTCGGATAAGTAAGTAAGTAAGTAAGTAGTAATAGAATTATAGAAACTCTTAACTGAACATACAGTATACAGAGAGACTAGACGAGACTCAATTCTAGATATAAACTAAATTAAGATATATAATGAAAATACTTACTTCAAGTAGTGGTAGGACTTGAATTAACTTTGACTTTGGACATCTTTTCCAGGGCAAGAGCTAGGCGTTTTTATGCGCCTCCGTTGGAGGTGTACAAAAACGCACCGTTTTTATGCACCTCTGTTGGCGGTGATGGTAAGTAAATTAATGAAAATGTTGCTGCATACGTCCATGAGGTTTAAATAGTTTTAGATTGTAGTTTAGCACGCTGCTTAGTGATTACCTATGTAGTTTATACAATGATAATAAATATAAGAATAATAACAATAATTTAAAAAATCAAAAGTAAAAAGAAACATGGCACACAAATACTGATCTCAAATAAATAATTTTAGAATATTAAAATCGAAGTTTTT
>NC_088360.1:43569119-43591619 GCF_034508935.2 Berghia stephanieae
GTAATTGATTATTTCTTATGTGCGGTTTATAATAGGTACCAGCCTGAATTTGGAAGGTAGAACAGAAGACAATGGCGGCCGCTGTCGTGGAAAAGACGTCATCTGCAGACTTCGAAAGACAGACCAAATCTCCAAGCCCACTCTCCTTTTGGACCAAAGTATCTCCAGACATTGTAACGTCACCGACCAGGACTGTTTTTACTATAGTCGACGACAATGCTGGTAAAATGACTTACGTATTAAAACTTTTACTTTTAAGTGTAATTTCTCCCAGCTGCTGCATTAGACATCCATTTTCACCAAGTTAGCAAAACTGGCTCTGCAAACTAACCAGTTTTTACACCAGTAACAGATACAGTCATTTCATCTGTCTGTTATCTTATTATGAGAGTATGAATAATGAGGTGGTTTAAAAGTTTTCATCAAGAGAGCACAACCAACAATGCAACTTAGTTCTATTTACCAATAGAGCAGTGTTATCAGTACTACCCTAAAGGCGACGTCGTATCATTATTATTGCTCATTTGATGGAGATGACAATATAAAAGGTAGCTGAGAAATGCTCAAATAACAAGCGTATATCAGTCATCCAGAGCCATTAGGCCCATGGAGCCGATGTATCCCGGCTTTTGTTACGTGACACGAACAATAACAATTGCTTGATGTTTTTTGGATAGGACGCTAGTCTATCGCCATGTACTTTGCGCCAGATCTAATAGACCCAAGTACCCAATCACTGGGAGTCCCGATAGCTCAGCTAGGAGAGCACTCGCTTCACACGCAAAGAGACACAGATTGATACCGGGTGCAGTCGATATTTTTTCTGACCGCCCCCCCCCCCCCTGTCCACCCAGCAGTGAATGGGTTACTGAGTCTGTTAAATTTGGCGGAAAGTACTTTGCGATAGACTAGCGACCTATCCAAAGGATAGCAAGCAATTGCTATTGTCCATTTCTAGCTATAGAAACCGGGATAAAATCCGGCTCCATGGGCCCAATGGCTCTGAAGGACCACCTACTTTTTTAATCCTATCACTGCGAGGAAGATAGGAATGGAGGCGGGGGACGGTCAGAAAAAAACTATTGATTCACCCGGAATCGATCTCGGTCACTTTGAGTATGAAGCGATTGCTCTACCAACTGTGCGACCCGTAATTCACTTTTTATGAATTATGAAATTATACGAGTAGATAATTTGATTATTATGCATTCTCTTCATCCTCCCCTCCTTGTTTCACCTCTACTCTTAGAACAAAAAAATGACAACAATAAGCACCATCACCACTACTATTACTACTACTACCATCACTACTACTACTACTACTACTACTACTACTACTACTACTACTACTACTACTACTACTACTACTACTACTACTAATAATAATAATAATAATAATAATAATAATAATAATAATAATAATAATAATAATAATAATAAATAATAATGATATAAATAATGATGATGATGATGATGATGATGATGATGATAATAATAATACTCTTACTACTGTCACTACTACTACTACTACTCCTACTACTACTACTACTACTACTACTACTACTACTACTACTACTACTACTACTACTACTACTACTACTACTGTTGCTGCTGCTGTTGCTACTACTACTACTACTCATACTACTACCACTATTACAACAACTACTACTACTACTACTACTACTACTACTACTACTACTACTACTACTACTACTACTAATATTATTATTATTATTATTATTATTATTATTACGATTATTATTATTACTATTACTACTACTGCTACGACTATTACTTCAATTCCACAAATATGTACCATTGTTTCAGAAAATTCCCCACGTCCACCTAAACCCGAGTTATCCAAACTGGAAGCAAGAGGCATGGTCAGTTTATCATCGCAATGGACACAGGATGAAGAAAGGGTGAAATTGATATATTTCTCATATCGCTCTCATTCTCACCCTCTCTCTCTCTCTCTCTCTCTCTCTCTCTCTCTCTCTCTCTCTCTCTCTCTCTCTCTCTCTCTTCTCTCTACTTCTCTCTCCTCTGTTCTCTCTCTTAGCTTCCTCTCTCTCTTTATCTATCTTCTCTCTCTCTCTCTCTCTCTCTCTCTCTCTCTCTCTCTCTCTCTCTCTCTCTCTCTCTCTTTCGATTTCGATCCCTTCTTCTTCAGATTTCTTTCTCATGTGGAATTTCAACCAAAAGTGTCAGTGGTATAATCACAACAGAAATAAAATAAGGGAGAGAGAGAGAGAGAGAGAGAGAGAGAGAGAGAGAGAGAGAGAGAGAGAGTATATTTTGAATTATAAAGCTAAATCTTACTGTTCTCCTTGCTGGTTTTCTTCTTTCGGTTTTGTCATATGAAGTCTGATTAACTTATCATAATATTAGATAATCACATTAGAGAGTTCTACAATATAATGCTTGTTTAGCTTCTTAGATCTTCAAAATCATTTCATTTCTTTTATGTCTGCAGAGTACGATTATGAATACTTCAAATGGTCCCAAAAATACAAACCATCAGAAACCAGTAAAACGAGTCAACTTTTCACAATTTTGTGATAATGAACAAAAAATAATCCGCAGTAGTTCTAGGACTGAAAGAGAAATTGAGGATTGCGATGACGATCTTGTAATTGTCACTGACAAAAACACACAAACTGAACAACCTTGGCCCTATCTAAGTACGCCATCATCAAATACACATCAAAGGAACAAAACTGAACAGCGTATAGGATCCGCTGGCAATTGTGAAAACAATATTAATAGTCAAAGCGGCCAAAATGAAGTAGACAATAATACTAGTAACAATAGTGACATTCCTAATGAGTGTATGAATCAAGATGACACTACCGCCTCAGAGGCACCGACTTTGAAAGTAGAATACGTTGGGAAAGTCTGGGACGCTTATATCAATGACTTCCTCCTGGCCTCAGATCACATTGCACAGGCCGCCATCTACGACAAAGCCAGTAAATCTTGCATCGCATGCAGCCTTCAATTCGCCATGTCACAAGATGAATTTGACCACATCCTTACAAGTATCAACTGTCTCGCTGTGGCTTACAGGCAAGGGATATCCATCAACCACCGTCATTACAAGACAGTACTCGCTGACGGCAGACGTGGCTTGATGGCCAAAGGGGAGGAAAATGATGGGTGCTCTGTCTGTCAGACGAGAACTCTCGTCTTGGTGGCCATGCACGATCGGAGATCAAAAGGACGTCGTTGTAATGATGAGTTGATGAGACTGGGAGATTTTTTCTGGGCCAAAGGATTGTGAAATTCAATGGAGGATGTGTGACGGAGTATTAATTTATCCAAGAAACTTACAAACATTTCAGCGTTAGGAGATATAATATGGTGAGAGGAGTCGACAGTTTTGGTTAATATAAAAAGTGACAAAACATATTCTGTTTGTTGATTTCATGAAATGATATACTATTGAGTTCGCTAAGCACAAAGTAAGCATAACCACCGGTTTTATGTTGTTGAATACCATTGTTCCAGTTTAACAAATAAAATACATTCTGATCATTCTCGATACCTTCCCTTTATTTCAAAACAATTAAATGACTGCTTCATACAGAAAAAAATGAAGTTTGTTTAATTTTTTTCAGCTAATATTTAAAGATGAATTTGAAAAGTTTCGTCTTTGTAGGCCCCTGGTTCAAATCCCACTGTCGGCGTTAAACGATAAATCCTGGAAAATGGGTCGTTATTAACACATTAAAGGAGTGTCATATATTATTGCTAATAAATAAGTATTCTTGCATAATATCGTTTGGGTAAAACAAGTAAATTAAATGGACCAAATCAAAAACAAAGATAGATTTACATTACAGTTAGACGTCTATCTGTTTTATAATCACCAAAATGGAAAGTAGACATTAATTATCATTGAAGCATCGAACAAATACGTTTAGAGAGGATGCCAACATGAAGCACCCTTGAATGTAATCAAAACAATATGAAGTCGTAAAGCATCGTCGACCATGAAAACGAGAGAGAAAGAGAGAGAGAGAGAGAGAGAGAGAGAGAGAGAAAGAGAGAGAGAGAGGGGGGGAGAGGGAGAGAGAGAGAGAGAGAGAGAGAGAGAGAAGAGAGATAGAAAAAGAGAAAGTTTATGAGTGTTTGTGTGTATATCGTATTTTATGTTGGTTTAGGAGTTCCCCCCCCCCCCCACAAAAAAGACCAAAATTTATCTGTAATCCAGATATTTTTCCTGTGGTAATAATAGTTCTTCAAAAGCATACGACCTGTGTAAATGGTTTGCTCTAGCATTAAAATTATGGTATCAATAGGATTCAATAGTCTGCCGTCACGTCCGCCCAGCAACGAGCGTCTTGGTTCTAAACAAAGAAAATCGGTACTTTTTATTTTTCATGCTGGCTAGAACTTTTTCACATGTCATGAGATGAGCAGAGTCGTGATCAGAATGTATAAAAGTCAAGACATGATCATATTTATAATGTTTTTCTCCTTTGGATACACCTTTATGCTTGTCGGAGAAGTATTTCATAATGCGTCCGCCATTGTTCCGATAGTTATAACCAGTTACTGTGCTTCATTACGAGGGAAGTAATGTCACGACGGTTGAAACCTATTGCTTGCCGAATGATTTTCCTTAAGGTAGGTCTAAAAATAACCAGCCATCCACCATTCATTGTTGGGCAACAGTGGAGTCAAAAAGAAAACTTGATTCATTCCAGGATTGAACTAGTCGTATTGCTTTATAGGTAGCTGCCCTATCTTTTGAGCTATCGAGACACCAAATACACGATAATATGGTCTTGTGATATGATACTCGTCTTCGTACTGGAAAGTCCAGGGTTTGAGTCCTGCTCTAAGTTTCGCAAAGTTGAGTTATCGATAAGTGTTCTTTACTCACATTCTCTCAACGAACTCAGATGTAAAATGAGTGACTGGTTGGCAACAGCGTAGTCTTTATCAAATAAAAAAAAATATAATAGCACCTTATACGTTAGAAAGTGTAGCTGTTGGCTAGGCAGGGACCCCTTGTAAAGCGCTTTGAGCACGTTTAGTGGATATTGCGCTATTTTAATGGTCAATAATTCTACACATAGGATTCGATATTGATGCTATGCGTTTAGATAAAACACTGAGATGGAACATCCGCCAGCCGGATATAACGTACCAACACACAAAATTATATGTAACCTTGAAGTGTATAGTCTGATTGATATTATTTTATGAGAACTAATCATTAAAACTGCTGTCTAAAGACAATAACGAAGAGCAGATGGACGTCAACTTCGTTCCTTCTAATAACAAATACTTGCAGCCGGTAAAACCAAAAAAATAATTCTGATTTATTGACGTAGATCATTTATTTGAGGGTTGGTTTCAAATGTCTAGGGATTTCCTAAGACAAAATCCTACCACGGATTACGGTACAGGAATCTAATATTATGTTCACTGACTATCGTGTGACTGGAGACCAATAAATTTTAATAACTGTCAAACAAAAGCCTTAAAGCCAGTTCTGAAATCGAATCGTTTCTATTGATCAAATCGTTTGAATAATTATAAAAGAGAGAGATTATTTATTTTTACCCTAATAACATATTATCTATTTCAAAGTGATGCTCTGTTGTCTTGTGGTGTTGTACATACTCGACTTGCGACCCGTAGGTCGTGAGTTTGATTCCCGCTATGGGCGACTAAAATTGTCTCCGATGAAAAAAAACTCTTCACTCAGATTTCCTCACCATACACGGATGAATTTATCAAAGTGACAACCGTGTGATAAAGATATTTACAAGTGTATATGAAACAGTGCCATACAGCGTTGAGAGAAAAATACAAGAAAAAGAAACATCCCAAAAATCAGCATGATCGACTGGGGATCGAACCTCCCCAGACTTTCTGATTGCCGTACATACTGCAGTCTGAGGTTCGATCCCCTGTCGAGGCAGGCTGTCGCTTTGGGATTTATTTTTCCTTGTATTTTTCTCTCTGCTTTGTCTGGCACTGTTTCACACAAACAACCACATACACACACACACACACACACACACACACACATATATATATATGTATATATATATATATATATATATATATATATATATATATATATATATACACACACACACACTTGTTTGGATCTCTATCTAGGGTGAGAACACGGCACCATCATTGTCGCTACCGGAATATTAACGTCTTACAGGCTGCATATTTGTATCTGCATGTTCAATGTTGCTATTGTATTGTAAAGCGCTTTGGGCACATTAAATGAATATAACGTTAGAAATAGCTCATATCATTACCGTTTTCATATTAATTTATTTTGCTACGCGCACTGAGGAACCAAAACTTTTATGGTCTCATTGTAATGAAAAAAGACGTGTGAACGTACTCATTGAATTAGAATATTAGAATGTTAGATAATTTCTGCTTACTTGTAGCAAATTATAAGGTAAAATCAACTTACAAAGATTATTGGAAAGCTCAGAAACCTCCTCATTTATTTCAGGAGCTCACATAATATCATAATATGATTAATGTTATTTATTTAGATTTTTTTTTAATATCTTGACTGCTTTGTCAATCCAAAGAGCTATCTTAAATTAAATGATTAAGTGAGAGAATTAGTGAATTCTTTACTTATAAAATAATTCGATAAATATTAGCAGTTACTGCCCTTCCTTAAATGTTTTTCCATGTATAATTAATCTTACAAACCCCCCCCCCTCTCTCTCTCTCTCTCTCTCTCTCTCTCTCTCTCTCTCTCTCTCTCTCTCTCTACAGCAGGCAATCACAAAGACGTGCATTTAAAAATAAAGTAATAAAATAAACATACTGAGCGACAACAAAATCACGACGCGAATAAAAATGACATGATGAAAACAATGGATCAGACAATCAACAGATTGAAAAATCTGTGAAGCAGGCTATTACGTTTCCGGTTTAAAATGGCGTCGTAAATCATATGGATCGAAGATATTGATTAAAAACTGTAAATGTCCAATGAAAATTGATCCAAATCGTAAAAAGACCGTTGTTTCAGTCGGTGAAAATGTATTTCGCCTAAAGACACCATGTCTCATCCTTCATGTTAAATGTTGCTGTTAGCGAGGGACCCTTGTAATGCGCTTTGAGCACGTTTAATGGATATTACGTTACATAAATGCTTAATATTATTCAGCTTTAAATTTCAAAGGTTTAGAATTGTTAGTGGAAATCGCAACTCATTTGAATTACAAAATCCTCAAAGTGTGTTCATGATAAGATGTGACATTTAGGGCTCCTTACGTAACTCTATGATAAAACAAGATTTTAAAATATCATATTCCCCTTATTACTCTCATTGTATTCTACAACAATCTTTCTTTCACCCTAACTCCAACTTAAATCATTGAAACTTACTAGCACTGATCAACAACCACGACCCGATTAGATTATTGATGTAAAGTCGGGAAATTGAAGAAGACTCATATTTATTTAAATACCAAACCATATTAGTTATTTCAATCGTGTATCCCACTTTTGGGAGAGGTGCCCCGATCGTTAAGGCACTGCACTGTGACCTTTAGGGTTTGGTTCCCGCTTCAGAACTTTCGGGGTTTGTTTTTTTCTTTCAATTGAGCACGATTATTAACCTCCAGCCTGTTCACTTGTTCGACGGTTCATCTAATTTTCTTCACTAAATGCCTAGGCGACGAGATCTAAAGATGCCGGGGGAAGGGCGTAATTAATTATTTTTAACCTCATCCCTAGAGCTTGGAATAAATGTTTTGTTTCCACATGATGAATGAAATATTTAATGTTAATTGCATGTTGTAAGTCCAGTGAACGAGGCAAGTTAAACTGAGCTACAGAATCAACACTGTTGTTTAGGTCGAAATAAAAATTCTACAAGAGTTAGTTAATTATTAAGATATTAAAGAGATTAATGCCCCTGTTTCTTCAAGACTTTACATCCAGTTTCACTTTCTAAGATTAATTTTTTTCGTCTTTGTCACACCTTTTTGGGCTTTTGAAGGGTCCGAAGAGATTATTCTCGGAAGCCAATAGTAAAAATTGTATCCAAAGTGTTAAGAAATGGATGAATGAGAACAGACTGAAACTGAATGATGATAAGACGGAGGTGCTGTATGTGGGGAACAGGAAGTGGAAAAGTAAAACAGATTTGAAGTTGGGGGATGCCTCTATTCAAATTGTTGACAAAGTGAAAAACCTTGGCACATTCTTAGACTCTGGACTGTCGATGGAGCATCAGGTTAATAATTTGGTTAGATCTCTCTTTTTCCAACTAAAAAAGATTGCTTCCATTAGACGGTTCATATCTGAGGATGTGACCAAGCACCTGGTTGTGTCCCTCGTACTATCGAAATTGGATTATTGTAATGCTCTGTTGTTTGGCGTTTCGCAATACAATCTGAAACGTCTTCAGATTGTCCAAAACAGCGCTGCCAGACTAGTATTTATGAAGCGTAGGTGCGACTCTGCCGGACCTCTACTTCATGACCTGCATTGGCTGCCTGTTGAGAAAAGAATTAAATTCAAAGCTTGTGTTTTAGTGTATCGTTGTCTTGAAGGTACTGCCCCTTCCTACCTTTCAGAACTAATTGAAAGATATTCAAAACCCCGCCCCTTACGTTCGGCCAGTGATTCCACAAAACTAGTTGTCCCTCGAATTCGGAAAAATGCTGGAATGAGATCCTTTTCTCATTTCGGACCCTCTATTTGGAACGCCTTACCGCAGAGCATTCGTGAAAAAGAATCTTTGTCTATTTTTAAACGTTCGCTTAAAACATATTTGTTTCGATTTTAGTAGATGGTATGAGAAGCAAGATAGGTTTGGTTTGTGTTGTGTGTTGTGTTGTGTGTGTGTATGTGTGTGTGTGTGTGTGCTTGTGTGTGTGAATGAGTATGTTTCAGCCAAAGTAATTTGTAATTTAAGCGCTTAGAGTCTGGTGTCTCGGAGTTATAGCGCTATATAAGTTTTCAGCATTATTATTATTTTATTATTAAGGGGCAAGATCAGGACTATGTGCAGAATGAGGCGAAACCTCCTAAGCTACTTTCGAATCCACATTTCGAATGTGTTTGCTGTATAGGGATGACATTGTTGTTCAGCAGATGGATTCATATGCTCAATCCACTGTCCGTTTCCTTTGAACCGTTATTCTCGTTTGTTTTTGTTTTTTGTTTTTTAGTGTTTCGCAGATTGACGATTTCCACTACCAACATGATACCATTAATGGTATTGGTATCCAAGAACACTGTTGCCGCCAACTTTCGAGCATTTTCTACTTTTTTTGGATGGGTGTGATGATGGGCGTATCCTTGACATTGAGTCTCTCTTTGTATCATGATGAACCCAAATGTCATCACGAGTGATTATATAATCTAGTCAATATCTGTTAACTCCACTTAGGTCATCATCTATCCCAGCATCTTTGTCATCTCCATCCATACATCATTCTAGCTGGTGTTATTTCTAGTGGAAAGGCAATATCTCACACTTTAATACGCTCATCCTCATGAATCTGTTCCGTGTTAGCATTTTTCATTTAGGTTTGTGACCTTTCTTTATGCAGATTGCCTTGCACGTTTGAATGAATCTATAAAAAGGTTTGTTTCACTTATAGACTTGACTCATCCCTACAATTACAATTCAGGCCCAATTCAGAGTAGATTTCATATAGTTTTCTCCCTTTTTAAACCAAAATTCAAATAATAGTCTGAACTTTAATCTTTGACCACTTTGTCCAAATTAAACTGTAGTCCATTTTATTCATTCAAGTCAAGACTCATTAAAGACCATTCGATCTTTAGAAATAAATCAACTAGGATTTCTATGTTGCATTGAAAATTATATAACGTTGAAAAGAAAAACGAGTCGGGGTAAATTTCTGCGCTAGTAAAGAACACTGCTAAAAACAAAACCCAAGTTTGGAAACTTTCGATATCGTAATTTTTATACCACTTAACCAATCATAAACTTTGAATCAAACTTTGCAAGTATTAACTTAAGGTATTGTTTTTGTTGTTTGCAAATTTCCGACGATTTCTAATTTCCTCTAGATACGTATTGAAACAGTGTCACAATTTTTTCCAGCTTTTTTTCTCGCACCCTATATATATAGGATATGTATTATATATTCATAATGTAAAAGTTTGATAAAATTACACTGATAATATATAAATCCTTTCTTTTTAAAATATAGCCTTGTGGAGAACATTGTGCTTATTTGAGTCAATAAAAATAATTATACGTGCACAACTCTACTGAAAGATTTGAAAATTGGAAATGTATTTTATACAGATAGATAAACAGATAACTTGATTTCCTTTTATAACTTGAAGTCAGTTTGAATGGTCGTTGAGTCAAACAGATATCATAAAATACGTACCGACGACACTAACACTCTCAAAATCAACCAATTTCGACACTGTAAAAAGTTGTCAGTTTGGCGTTTTTAGGCAAATCGTTTCATTCGAAATAATGTATTCACTTATGTAAATGTTGCTGCTCGAAGCTCCAAGAAATAAATAATAATGTGAAGTTGAATGTAAGCTTCAATTTAATTACAAAAACAGATCAAATGAACGTTTCGGGTTTCCCCTTTATCAACAAACCAGGATGAATGAAACACCACAGATGAATGAGATAATGTGGTAGTGGCGTAGTTAAGATGAATAAACAAAACATTGGTTGGCAGGAAATTAGTATGCTCCTTTGTAAGGTAGCTAGAATTAAAATAGAATACTAGATATTTCTAAAAGGTGCGCAATTAATTAAGTAAAAAGAGGGGAGGAACTGTGTAATGCAGTTTAGAAAGTGAAATTATATAAAAACGGGTAGACTGTTGTTGGAAAATAAATACAATAGAATTGAAAATAAATAAAAAAATAAGGGATGTCGGAATAAGTATAAAGTCATCTGTGGTGTTTCATTAATCCTGTTTTGTTGATAAAGGGGAAACCTGAAACGTTCATTTGATCTGTTTTTGTAATTAAATTGAAGCTTACATTCAATTTCACATTATTATTTATTTGTATTCACTTAATTACTTTAAGGATTTCATATCAACACTAAGTTTTCAACAGTTTTCATCTATTTATGACATAAAGTATTATTATTGCCCCTTTGATGCTTTCAGTGTGATGGTTTAGGGTGGATAATACCCAGGTTTAACTTATGGCCACACCCTCAACTCTATCTGTCCAGTATAAACATCAATACAGAAATTCCTGAGTGAGGAGCTGTCCGATTGGCTTTTTTCAGCAAATCGTGGCATTCATAATGATATTATTCAATTGATCACATTAAGGTATTCGGATTTACATAAATTTTAAATACGTTTCACCGATTAACAACATCAACTAATATTACTGCTCATATTACTGTCGTTTTTATGCCATCGATGTGATGATTATTGCCCTGGGAAATATTCAATTAAACGTTATCGGCAAACTGTCAATGGGAGCGATCTATATTCATGTTTTCGTCCAACCTATTCATCGATTACATGAATGTTTGCTGTACAACGATTGGAGTTTTCTCAATGTATCTAAACACACTGCTTTGCTTATGAGCGTTGTGAACATACCCATGTATCATGCTGAGCAAAATGACCAATTGTAACGTTGGTTATTCTTAAAATGTGAACACTTTTCACTATGTGGGTCATTTTGAGCACACTTTGCAATGTGACCAATGACCTCGAGCACATGGAAATGTAATATAGATCGTACCCATTTTATCTGCCTAGCTTCTAGGATCGGGGAGACATTTCGAAAGCTCCTACATACCCAGTATTCTTTCAATTTGTATTTTCACCGTTGATCTTTTAACAGGAATTTATTTATTCAATTTATCCTCATATAGAAGCATTTTAAAAACTCTAGAACAAACCTTGATAAATTTTTGAAAGTTTAAAATTTCCTAATTTGGCTACTGTTTTGATTCTCGGCCGCCATTTTGATTTGTGAAGTATTGAAAAGTAGTGCAAAGCAGTCCGAAGGTCTTTTTCTATTAGGGTTAGCTCGAGATCGGAGGATTTGTTTTTTAATTAGGGTTAGCCATAAGTCTTAGCAAATGTGCTAGAGTGTTTGTTTTTCCTATTACTATTAGGGTTAGTTAAAGGTACTAGGTTTTATTTTTTCTTGAGGTTATTTGAGGGAATATTATTTGAGTTGTTTCTCTTTGTAGGAGCTTTCGGAAAGCCTTCCCAGGATCGTCTTTCAATTCTGCTCACGACTGCTACTTCAGGTTTATTTTCACAGTTGATTTTCTTACCACAACCTGTTTTCACACACGGACAACTGTAGGTTGCTATGTCACGAGTCAGAGGCTATAGTGGCTTCACTTCATGTTGGGCCACACAGAAAAATCAACAGAGGATGTACCAGGTTACACAGACAACGTTGTTTACCAGTCTGCCCTCATTAAATGATGGTGGGTACAATAGTTCTTTCCTCGCGAAATTGCTGGCTTTACACTCGTATATAGATATATATATATATATATAATATATATATATATATATGTGTGTGTGTGTGTGTGTGTGTGTGTGTGTGTGTGTGTGTGTTGAGTTTAGGCTTGGTTAATTTAGGGTTCATGTAAAATCAGAAACTAGAATAAAGAGAAAAAAATTGAAGTCTTTGTCAAATATTGACAATCAATGGTGGTTTATTTTCCTCATTTCAACAATATGTATATATAGAATAACTATCTACTATAAGACAAACAACAGTGTTCTATATTCCTATGCAATGAGAAGACAGTCTCTATAAAAACTTTCATACCTAGACAAACCTAACCCTCTATATGACCACGATGGTCGGGGGGCTAAGTCTAAGTTTAAAATGTTGAAAGTACTTTGTTATCGACCAGAGTCTAGAACAGAGGATAAAGATATGAACAAGTGTGTATAACATGCGCCAGACAAAGCAAGAAAGAAAATATAAGAAAGAAAAAAAACATCACCCAAAAAAACAGTCTTCCTAGTTTCTCAATTGGTATTTTAGAAAAGAGGATAGCAACCCATTTTACAACATTTTCACAATGTTATATAACTTGTTTTTTCAAAAGGATTGCAAAAGCAAACTCAATGAGCTAGTCGACTGATTTCATTTAGCAACAAATTTACCGTCAAATTTGGACGAAGAAATATAGATATATGAAAACACTATTTGAGTATTTGGTTATACTTCTTTTTTATTATTCGATATGCATTAAACTAAATATGTCACCATTTCGAATTTTACAAGTGTTTTCCATACAGAGTTCACGATTACACCAGCATCCATTCCGCAATCAATCGATTAAGAAATTTATCATTTAAAATCTAAAATAAAACATCCAGTTAAATACTTCTACATTTTGGTAATGATAATGACAGAAAAGCACCATCCATAGTTCTAACAGTTGAATACATTATGATATTGGCCCTCCAGGTTGCGATTGTTTATCTCAGTTTTTTTTTACTCAGCCACCTAATCATATTATAATTTTAAAGGGCCACGCAATCTGAACTCATTTGTAAAAAAATGGTGAGCAAAAAACGTTTGGGATTTGGAAAGCCGATTATTTCGATTATATCGACTGGTTGATAAAAAACTGAAAATAGGACTTGCAAAAGCAATCTCATGATACATTTACTAAATGATAACATTTACATATATATATAAATAAACAAATGAATATATATATATATATATATATATATATATATATATATATATATATATATATATATATATATAGGATTTAGATGTTTAAAATCACAAAAAGGTAGTAAATAACAAGAATTAATATGGAATTAAAAGTACAATTAACGGAATGTTTTGAGTTCATTTCTGATTATAAGAAGGACTAACGAGCCGAATGTTTTTTTCTTCACATATAATTTGCCCTATCCTTCCAAATTTAATCACAACCACCAATCCAAACACGATTAATGCTCCTGCTATAAGATCTCCTCTTAGAAAACACTCTTTCTTATTGTGATTATAAAAGTATGAATTCTCGGGTTTAGGACTGTTTTGCAAGTTGGAGGTAAAGTTAATTCATCAATATTTAAAGTAAAATATATATCAAAATAAGAAAAAAGATGTTGGTCAGTGTACAGTAGTGTTGCGTCATCCTTTTGCTGACATTTACAGAGCTTAATAAATGGGAATCTGGCATGGGTGTAACGCATCAATCTGATAACTTGTGTATAAATGAAACGAAATTGACGTCACTCAGTTCATTGTTATAATTTTAAGACAGCCATTTTAATGATAAGTTCTCACTTAATTATATTAATCAAACTAAAGACGTTTAAGGTTACGCACAGTTTTGTGTGTTCGCACGCTACATCCAGTGGCGATATTGTGAGAATTTTACATTTATGCATAGCATCAATAAAAGACAGCGCATGCAACAAAGCATCAACTGTAATTCTTTGTGTGTGTGTGTGTGTGTGTGTGTGTGTGTGTGTGTGTGTGTGTGATCACGGGCTTGTTCATTTTGGGCTTTTTCCTGCCTGTGTATCGTATTCTACATAATTTAAGATGTTGAACAAGAATCACAAGTATTGTTTATTTCAGAATAGTCAGTTGGGACTGTAGCCATTAGATTGATATCGACTTCGAAGCATTGGATTAGTCATTTCAATTGAATAAAGTAACATAATCGTCTTTCTTTACTTTTCTACATCGTTCATAGCGCTTAACAATGCATTAAAATTATAGACTACAGTGAATTTTAGATTGTGTTTATATGCATTTTTGTGACAAATGAAAAGACCAGGTGTTACATGAATTAACTTTTTTGGGGGTTGAAACTTAAATTTGATGACTTGCACTGAATTGAACGAATCTTTAATCGCTTCTCGCTTTTATAAAAATTTGATTATTTATATCATTTGTTTGATGACTCATATAATAACGCTTGTAAGTATATTCAACGCCAACAAATCGTGACATCTCTTTTTATATATTTACACTCAATCTTGGAGAAAAAAAAATATATAAATACAACGAAAGCGTATAGACAGTTAATAAGACAACTTTTATCTCATTTAACTGCGTGTAATATATGTTCACATACAATTTCCTTAAGATCATTTTTTTATATAAAAGTCAGAAAAGCAGAAAGAATAAAACAAAAGTTATTCACATCTGTCCTGAAAACAAAAGGTATGGGATTGAATTCTCAGTCAAAGAGGGCTGAGTTTTCGGCATTATCATTTTTTTCTTGTATTTCAGATTTGTCTGCCAGTATCAATATTATATAACTTCTTCCATTTATATTTCAGATTTGTCTGCCAGTATCAATATTATATAACTTCTCCCATTTATATTTCAGATTTGTCTGCCAGTATCAATATTATATAACTTCTCCCATTTATATTTCAGATTTGTCTGCCAGTATCAATATTATATAACTTCTTCCATTTATATTTCATACAAGTATATTCATTTCAATTTTAACAGTTTTATGTGTCGAGGAGTCATTAAGTTAACTCAGTCACTGTACACAAAGCCTCGTGATGACATTATATTAAATGGGCGGAAGGTACCTTGTTTAGATTAGAAGTAAAGAGTATTTTTTAATACAACACTGTTTCAAAACATGCTATATAAGATTGGTCTATAAAGTACGATGGACTTGTCCTGAGAATTAATGTATAATGAGTATTGAAACATTGGGAAGGCATATAATTCGAGTGGGCGATTTGAGATTTTACATTTATCAGTTTTACAAATAAACTCTCCAATTATAACAATTTCTTTATGAGACGTCTGTACGTCTGTATACAAATATCCTTTTAAGGAAAGAATGAAGTATAAAGATTATGACTATGATAAAGACGACAACCTACACTTTAGTAAGGTAAAGATGAATAATGAACTTAGCCTCGTTTGCTAATAAGCAATTTGGCGCATTAGTTATATTGGACATATAAAAATATCTATGAATATCTGAATATGGACAAATGGGTAATGCGATGGAAATCAAAAAATGAAAATGATGGACGACAAGTTTGACAAAATAAAGTATAGCGGTACATTAATGATACAAATATTACAGACCTGCTGTAAAAGGTTAAGAACACAAGATAAAAACACGAATAATCTAAACGAGCGTGTTATTTATTATTCATAGAAGCGTCGACTGCAGTCAATATGTGTTTACTGTAGACGCGACGGAGAAGAAAATGAGTCTAGAATCAAAATATTGCGTCTTTGGATATTAAAAAGTAATAATTATCTAGAGCCTGGGACAGTTGAAACTCGATCCCGATGCTTCCTTTTGTGTTGTGCTACGCTTCCAAAGCATTTGTATTTCGTTAAATCGTAGTTAAGGTAAGTTAATAATCCAATATCATAACATAACATAACATAACATATGGTATAGGGCAAAATAGGATAAAATCCCTTGAATGCCCTTAATATCAATAGTAATGCCATAAATCTATTGATTAAAGATTACAATAATGATACACTTGGTAGAGATAGTATTTCAACTTAAATGTACTCATGTATATGTGGTGTACAAACATATCATCATACTACAATTTGATTCTCACAAATTTTATCGATCTCCTACTCCTACTTTTAATTTTTGGAATTTACACCAAATAACAACATACATGCAATGTTATTTCTTTACAATAAACACCGTAAAATAATGATAATTCTTGACAAAAGCTCAACAGTAGGAATTCAACATTATCAATAGAAATCAATTTGAGAATGTAGAGAGGTATGGTTATATGAATATTTACAATAAGAATAATTGTCAGATGTATAATAATGAATGTTGAGTATTCCCTCACCTTAACAACTATCTGATGTTGCGGGATTAATACTAGTACTTCTAATTGGTCTCTTTTCTAAAGTTTGAGATTGAATGTGACGAGAACCCGGATATTTAAGACTATCTGCCCTCTGTTAAGAACTGATAATGTAGTTTCTTTAAAAAAGTAAAATATTTAATTTTAAAATAAATGTTTCAATGTGTTCTCCCTGGCTATATGCTTTAGAATAACACAAAACTTCCGATTTTGATGTTATCCAATTTCAAGGCTTTGGCCATTCCTTTTAATCATATGATGTAGATCCTCCAGTTGTCTCGTGCCTTTGATTCTTGTTTGATAACTCTGCCAGGGATGTTGATCTGTACTCATTTTTGGTCGACACATGATGGTGATTTGAGTCTTACTTCAAATCATCAAATTCTGTCACCTCAAAATTGGAAGATTTATTGCAAGCGCCATGGATAGTTAGACAAAAACAAAATTAACTTGAACCAATTTGTCTGGTATATATATATAACCCCATAATGGAAACAAACTCACACCACCTCAACTTATTCACCTGACAGAAGTGGTTGTCGAAGAGACTTTGGATAATTTTTCATTAACGGCCCTCCAACCAGATCTGTCGTCAGCTCTCCTCATAAACGTTTGGCCGTTAAATCTTGTCCAATCCTTTCCATTGTTTAGCTAGTATTTGTTTGCCGTTTTCTACCTCTGCCCCATGACGAAGAACATTGCAAAAACAAAACAAATTTTCTTCTTTTAAACATAGACAGGAGAGACTACTGTTGTCCTGTCAGAAAGAAAAACAATTCTACGAACCTCTTTTTGGCTTATGCCTGTTTATACGATGCATTAAATGCCCTGGTTACAGGTCCTCAAATGTATATATCCTGTTATGATTTATGAGCTTAGCGTTCGGCTTTACAACCATTATAGAAGATTAACAAACACCTGACATTATGTAACTTTGGAACGGAGCGCCATGTTCTTGCTTCTCCATATTTCATCAAGTCTTGTCATTGCATTCGTTCACATTGCTATCCTGTTTTTAATTTCGGTTGTTGAGCGGCCATCTTTGGTGATTGTTGTCTAGAGTTATTCAAAGTTATCCAGCTCTTAATGTTTGACTTCGATTTTGGCTTTAATGGTCTTGGCGTCACCATCAATTTTCATTTATCTTTTTGTAACTCCATTATATATGCAGTTGCTCTAACTCTGCTATGTAATCGACGTCATCAGCAAATCTGAAGTTACCGAGATTCTTTTCACCAATTGAATTGGCTGAAGGGATGTGATGTACGGTTTCAATCATGATTTTCTCTGTGTAAAGATTTAAAAGTACGAGAGAAAGTAAGCCACCTTGGCGTACTTCAACTGATGTTTTGAAGAGCAGATCATTCTGGTTGCTCACAAGAATGACAATGCTGGATTTTTAGTAAAGACTTCCGTAATTTATTACAAGATATGTGCTGTAATTCTATGTGTCACAACCAATTACAAGCCTTCCTCAAGTCGATAGGATTGCTGAAGAGATTTCTTTGATGTCGCATATGCTTTTCAATTAAGATTCTACAGTTTAATATTTGCTCGATAGTGCTTCTTCCAGGTCTGAAACCTGTATGTTCCTCTGTAATATTTTCTTCCGCCTCATTTTCAGAAGGTCGAGTGTTATTCTAAATGATATAATTCTAACTTAGAAGTAAGAGCTTATATCAAAATAACCCTTTGATATATAGATGGCTAAACCTCCACCATGGCAGTTGTTGAATTCATTTTCAGAATGTAGGCAATTTTTTATTACGATTATCAATCTTAAATCTTGGGTTTTCATACAGCACATTTTGCTCGTATTTTCACATTTCAAAATCTCTTTTTGTGGTTCCACAAAAAAGTAACAATAAAAAATATATGACACTATCTTTAAATTTCAGCTAGACCTATATAGACTAGAATCTTTAATATTTGCTTAAGATGGCGGTTGAGTTACATGAAATATTTCATGTTCATGACATTTAATTTCAGCTCATTCAGTGCCTTTATTCAACATCCTTACATGAATTGATAACGATGACAGATTAATTGGATTATGATATTTGTAGAAGAAATTACAACATATAAAATCACGGCAAAAACACAGCAAAAGTGACGATATTGATGGCTGTACTAATGACAATAATAATTTCTATTAATCATTCATAAAAGATATTGCTATCACATCGATCAAAATAGCATTGTACCTGCCCAAAGGTTTGCTACCGTTTTCCAATTAATGTGGTTTGTAGCCTATCAATGTTGATATCATGTCATTAAAAATCAAGCTTAATTTTATATTGATTAGAATTAGTAATTTTTGGTATCTTCTAATTTGAGAAACTACGTTTATTTTCTTATATGATAGTATTTTGGAGTCTCGATAGCTAAGTTTCTAGAGCATGCTTCACAATCAAAGGGACCGAGATCGATCCCCGGTGCGGTTGAGATTTTTTTCTGACCTACCTGTCGAACCAGCAGTGATTGCGTAGCTGGTAGTCAGTTTCATGCGATAGAAACCGGGATAAATTCCGGCTCCATGGTTCTGAAGGACTACTTTTTTATGGTAGTATTTCATTTTACATTAACCTTATAATTTAGGTTTTGGAGTTGAGTTCTCCCCGTCCCTTCATCCCAATATAATTACAGATCGAGACGGTGAGAGCCGCATTACGTTTGATTGGTCATCTTAGTCAGTTATCAGCCGTAATGTGGATAAACTTGTATTAAAAAATTGGGCCAGAAAACCAGTCCTTCAAATATGGATCGATTTACCTCCCAATTATCCATTACATCAAGATGACGGTTAAATTTGACACAAAAACTTTATATTGAATGGTTAAGAAATATGTCAGCAGTCTATCACCAGCGTATTCGTTCGCATATTTTGGATCGGGTTTTTATGTATTCAAACTCCTGGTAACCTAAAACGTCAACATTTAGGTCAATCTTTCGTTTTTGTTTATATCATTGCCACCATAATCATTCCATTTACAATAGTGGTGAATACAAAGATTACGGTAATGATGATGATGATGATGATGATGATGATGATGATGATGATGATGATGATGATGACGACGATGATGATGATGATTATGATTATGATGATGATGATTATGAAGATGTTAATGATAATAATGCTGTTGATGATGATGATGATAATGATGATGATAATAATGCTGTTGATGATGATGATGATGATGATGATGATGATGATGATGATGATGATGATGATGATGATGATGATGACGACGATGATGATGATGATGATAATGATGATGATGATGATGATGATGATGATGATGATGATGATGATGATGATGATGATGATGATGATGATGATGATGATAATACTAATAACAATCACTTAATGGCATGATAATTCAATCATACTAATAAAGTGGATCGATATGGTTTACGATTAGGGACATCTGTCACAATGAGGCCGATATGATGGGAAAGCGTTGCTAAAGTATATTCAATCATTTTTTGATAATGTTCTCACTGACATATATGGATCGAACCGCAGACCTCTTGATTATTGGTAATTATGAGGTCTGAGGTTGGATATCCAGTAGAAGTATGCTGATGATTTTGACTGTTGTGAATTCAGTAGAATGGCAAACTATGTGTCTTCATTATTTTAAACAAATTCAATATAACTATGCCATTTTTTTGTACATGGGAAAATTGTCCAAGAAAATTATCATATTCAGACCTTTATCACTTCACTTAAGTGTAATTTTAAAATGTGTGGAAATGCGAAAACGTGTAACCCGACCTATACACATAGGATATAAGTGCACGTCGTTATAACCCAGTATAAAAGATCTTATAAGGGTTTACGTAATCGAAAATGTACGAGCACAAATATCAAATCTGTAGGTAAAATTGGTAACATTAATATCCAAATAAATAATCGTAACCTTGTTGCTACACAGTACAATCGTTTTTGTCATTATATACAATATAGAAAGATTATCTACAAACATGTTTGTGCTGTTCATTGATACTAGGCTTGGCTGAAAAGTCTTGACGCCTATTAAATATCTCCGATTTTATTTAACTTACCAATAAAAACTATATATCAGAATGTGCGTAATTTATTATTCTCTTCGGTCACCAAATTTTGTTTAGCTGTTATTTCTTGATTTCATTTATCTTATTTGAAAGAATCGCTACTCTCGAATGTCGGTCGAAGAAATCACACCGGAAAAAAATTATGCAATAAACAGCGTGCTGTGACTGAGTTCTTTACTGCATAGAGGTGTGCACCTGTAAACATCCATAAATGCTGAAACTTGTTTATGGTGACTCGTGGGTATTCGAACTGTTAAAAGATAGGTTATACTGGGACTAATGCTGTCCCCACCAAAATTAATTAGCAGGCTCGCGGTGGTCGTCCACAAAATTCATCAACTGTAGCAAATCAAAGAAATTGACGTACTCAATCTAGCTAATTGCTGTATAAAACAATCTGACATTTCACAAAGGCTTGGAATTTCACACTAAAGAGATGGACATATGGGTCTAGAAATCCTGGGTTAGAGAGAGGTATGTGTCCGTCGGATATCGAAAATACTTACATAAACGCATGATTACATTGAAAGAGGACGTTTTCTTAAGTCGTAGAACAAACCTCTTACAGTCCTGATTCAGCTCCTAGTGACCTTTTCCTTTTCTTAAATTTTAAGAGAGACCTCAAAGGGGGCAAATTTTGACAGTTATGACGAGGTCCATGTGAAGGTGAATCGGTGGTGTCGAAGTCTACCACGTGAATTCCTTTTCGAAGCGATGCGATAACTGGTGCATCGTTGGCAGATCTGTGTGGATGTGAACGTTGACTATACTGAAATCTAAAATGAAAATGCAAAGGACATAAACTGAGCTTTATTTTGATACTTTTGTCAATTTTGTATCTATTATAGTTTTGAAATGCAAGAGCCACTACTTTCCAGTCTACCCTTGTATAATAGCCAAGTTCATATTACGTTTGATTTAAACGTTATTTAGTCCCGAGTATGACAATAATTATATGTACAATAAATAGTGATGATATCATATTTGTTGTTCATTACTCTTTGATCATGTCACCCGACAGTGCGATATCAAAGTATTCGTCCCAATCGCGATTCAGTCAAATATATTCAGGAATGATGCTTTTCCTGTTTATACTTTGGTTTAAATTCTATATATTTATTTTCTATTTTGTTTTTCTTTTCGTTCTTTCCCATTCATATCCAATATACTGCAATCAGTAGATCTCCGATTTCTGTTGTCACAATTGATTTAATTCATTTACATTCATTATTCGTCTCAGAAAAGATAACTAATAAGTATATTTGCTTTTTTATAGTTCGCACTTGTAAAAGATATAAGAAATCAAATCACCCTGCTCTGATAATGTTATGTGTTATGTTAAGTACACAGAACGATTTTTATTATGTTCTATATTTTCTGTGACAGGTCTGAAATTTCCTTGTGATAAATCTTGAACAGAGCTGCTGACAGTGTTAATTTCATGACGATTCTGGGAGGTCATTTTGGGAGAATATGTTTTGTGTTTTCTACTTGGACATCTCTCCAAACAACTTTTAAATAAGACTCGAATCTCCTCGCGGAATTTGGTTCCTGTAGCGCAGTAAAGAAGGAAATTGGCTGCGTTGTTGGTGTACAT
>NC_088360.1:43596277-43633777 GCF_034508935.2 Berghia stephanieae
CTTTTTGCGTTAAAAAAAATGATTATTATTGTTTGTAGATTGTTTGATTAGTTATGTTTTGTTTTGATTTAAATGAGGCAAATTTGGGTTCGCTTGTTATTCTCATGTTTCAAAATTAAATAAAATAATTGTAGATCTAAAAAGGATCAAATTTGTTCCCTGTATCTATCTCGAGGCCGTAGAGACTTCTCCATTCATTATGATCCAAATAAATATAGCTGCATGGTGAAAATTTATAGGCAACATTCCAATTATATTTTAATGTGTAATAAGAACTTGCTATTCTGGAACTACTGGTAGAATAAATCTTATATATAAATCTATATATAAATCTTTTGTTTGTGTTACAGAGAGGGCTTTATATTTTAATTTTTTAGTATGAATGAGATGTACAAGTGTTGTTGTGATGATAACGTAAAGGTATTTTAAACAATTTGTAGTAAATATGTATCTTTTATCTTTGAATGCGATTTTCTCCCTTTTAAACTTTTAACTCCCCCCCCCCCCCCTTCTCCCTCCCTACAAATGTAAGTAATGTCTGCCCTAATTAAGATAATTACACAATTCAAACTGCATTTTGTCCAGATATAGTGCCTCTGTTGAGATGCTATATAAAATATGAGGTTTCGAATTTTTCTGACATCCGACAGGTTTTGCCAAATCAGCACACACAGGCACACACACACACACACACACACACACACACACACACTGGCGCGCGCATACACAAACACTCATATATATATATATATATATTTATATATATATAATATATATATGTTGAAAGAGAGAGAGAGAGAGAGAGAGAGGGGAGAGAGGAGAGAGAGAGTGAGAGAGAGAGAGAAAGAGAGAGAGAGAGAGAGAGAGAGAGAGAGAGAGAGAGAGAGAGAGAGATAGACGTCTTTTTTCCTTACTCCGAAACATAAAAAAGTGGAGGCGAAGACAAGTTCAGTTAACCAGTTTTATTTTACGAGTAAAACTAAATGGTCTGATTTCGTAGTACAACTTGACAAATACGTAATTTAAACGGTGCCTTTTATTTTAGTTTAATACATTCAAGCCACTAACAATTTTCATCCGATCGTCAGGAGAGGAGCAATGATTTTTCGGGTCCACTAATACAATGAAAGAAATTCCAAAGCATCGAAGCCATTTAACGCAATAGAGGAATATTATAACTAAATCCATAGCAAAGGAAAGATCTTAGTCAATTAAAGCAGCCGAGGCGTCTTACCTTTTAAATTTACAAACGAAACGCCTTCAAGTCGAGGTTTTCCAGACACCCACGTGAGTTGTTATAAGCTACTGAGACAGTTTACTTATAACTACTAAAAATGGAAACAGCGTTTTTCAATTTTTTAAATGATGTTTAGTTCAATACTTGGCATTATAATAAAGACAGATTAAAAGGGATTAATAATTATTTATCTCGGGAAAGCACTATTATCATCATCGCTGGCTTTTGTATTTGATAAACTCGATAGCATATTATAATGACTGCTTAAGTTATTCATTGAAGCTAATAATCTATATTGAACTATAAATCCTCATTTCAGGTTTGAACGTGTTCTTTTTTTTGTTTTTTTTTTGAGCCAGAAAATTCGTACACCAATACAATTGCTTTTTCAGGAGTAGTAGTAGTAGTAGTAGTAGTAGTAGTAGTAGTAGTAGTAGTAGTAGTAGTAGTAGTAGTAGTAGTAGTAGTAGTAGTAGTAGTAGTAGTAGTAGTGGTGGTAGTAGTAGTAGTAGTTGTTGTATTAATAGTAGTAGTAGAAGTAGTAGTATTAGTAGTCATCATAATCATCATCATCATCATCATCATCATCATCATCATCATAATCATCATCATCATCAGGATCATTGCCATCTTCTTCTTAATATAAGACACTATATTTATAATATGGTTATCTGCTGTCCCAGCAAATATATCTTATCGTTCTGTCTGTCTGTCTGTTTGTGTGTATGTATGTATGTATGTATGTATGTATGTATGTATGTATGTGTATATGTGTGTATGTATAGTATATGTATGTAAGTACGTATGTATGTATGTATGTATGTATGTATGTATGTATGTATGTATGTGCGTATGTATGTATATATGTATGTATGTATGTATGTATGTATGTATGTAGGCATGAATGTACGATGGTATGCTGGTTTGTATATATGTGTGTATGTATGTATGTATGTATGTATGTATGTATGTATGTATGTATGTATGTATGTGCGTATGTATGTATATATGTGATGTATGTAATGTTGATGTATGTATGTATGTAGGCATGAATGTACGATGGTATGCTTGTTTGTATGTATGTCTGCATGTATGTGTGTATGTATGTATGTATGTATGTATGTATGTATGTATGTATGTATGTATGTATGTATGTATGTATGTATGTATGTATGTATGTATGTATGTATGTATGTAAGTATGTATGTATGTATGTGTGTATGTATGTGTTTTTACGCTCATTTCTTTTGTATACATGTGTAGAAACAATGTGCAAGCGTGTATGTTCGTGTATGGCTGTAGTAGTAGCAGTAGTAGTTGTAATAATATCAGTAGTAGAAGTAGTAGTATTAGTAGTAGTAGTAGTAGTAGTAGTAGTAGTAGTAGTAGTAGTAGTAGCAGCAGTAGTAGTAGTAGTGCTAGTAGTAGTAGTAGTAGTAGTAGAAGTAGTAGTAGTAGTAGTAGTAATATATAGTACTTGTAGAAGTAGTAGTAGTAGTAGTATAAGTAGTAGTAGCAGTAGTAGTTGTAATAATAGCAGTAGAGGGAGAAGTGGTAGTAGTAGTAGTAGTAGTAGTAGTAGTAGTAGTAGTAGTAGTAGTAGTAGTAGTAGTAGTAGTAGTAGTAGTAGTAGTAGTAGTAGTAGTAGTAGTAGTAGTAGTAGTAGTAGTAGTAGTAGTAGTAGTAGTAGTATAGTAGTAGTAGTGGTAGTAGTAGTAGTGTAGTAGTAGTAGTAGTAGTAGTAGTAGTAGTAGTAGTAGTAGTAGTAGTAGTAGTAGTAGTAGTAGTAGTAGTAGTAGTAGTAGTAGTAGTAGTAGTAGTAGTGGTAGTAGTAGTAGTAGTAGTTAGTAGTAGTAGTAGTAGTAGTAGTAGTAGTAGTAGTAGTAGTAGTAGGAGTAGGAGTATTAGTAGTAGTAGTAGTAGTAGTAGTAACAGTGGTAGTAGCAGAATATTCTGAGAGCTATGAACATTAAAAATATTTTTTTGATTATAAGAGATCCTACAGGGCATTTTGGATGAAACAAATCAACCATTCAGAGGTTTGTATTTTTTGGACTATTACAACGTTACTTTATATGAGAAGGTCTCGAATTTAGCATCCATCGTCGATTTGGACCCTCAGGGTTTAGATCATGTTGCGAGATTGTAAATCTACACCCCCAACACTTTTCAAACCAAGGACACCCGGATATTTTTGACCAGTCTTTGTCTTGAAATGTAAATTCTGAGTATCATTTACTAACACCGGATATTTATCCCATTTTCTGTAAGAATGCGATGAACGCGATTATAAGTAGCCATGTAATTTCTTTCAATAAAAGAGATGACAATCACAGTCATTCTAAGACAAAATGTCAAAAAAGTGTATGATACATCTCTTAGCCAGCCATAAGATTGTTATCTGTATGGGTCATTTATTGTTTTCTTTGTAACAGGCCATATCCTGAATTATATGTACTTGTCACCATATTTTGTGTTACAATAGAATTCAAGTTATTATTACTCTTTTCATATAAATTAATATAGTTTATTCATTCTTGTACCATGCAGAGATCTATATGTGGGGTTTCATTTCAATTACAAAGAAACGTGATTGTTGACCTATGGTAAGCTCGGGCCGGATGTCTATCCAATGCAAGTACAAAAGTATACTCTTCCATAATCTGGAAAAATACTCATTTAAAATTTTGTCATGAAAACTCGTTCTTTAAATATCGATCGATTACGATGAGCATCATCTTGTCAAATACTCTCATAACAGCCTCCACGGAATCCCAGGTTTGAGAGTTATAAAAGAGATGATGATCAGTTAAATCGATTGATATTTCGGGAACAAGATTTCTGGCTAAAATTTTAATACGTGTTTTTCCAGAGCACCCAGTACTGACAACATTTGCTTTTAGTCTGTACTTTTTTACCTATCGGTCGGTCTAAATCATATGAGACAAACACCTCACGGACTTATTTCCGGTCTTTTACCCCAATCCACCCTCTGGAATTGTAATGAATAGCTCTGTTCTATTATTAGAAGTATAGCATACCCCAATAAATCAAATATTTCTTGACAGCCATTTCAAAAAATAATACACTGCCATTCTCTGACAAAACGTAATTTCCTTATTGTGGCCTCAAATTTAAATATCGATCAATTTTAAAGACCTTCATCATATCAATGAGTGTAGAACTTTACTAATCTTTCAGTCTCGAGTCAATTTGACAAGCTATGGATAATTTTGATCGTTTAAAATTTTGAATGGAAGTTTTTTTTGGGGGGAGATGGTTTGTTCATAATTGTTTTCGGGTCAAAATGAACAAAATGTATTTGTTTTCAGATTACGACAGTATAGTATCCCTAACCAGAGTTGGAAATAATGAGGCCCCCAGGGGGGAGGGGGGTGGTGTAATGTTATACCCGGAGATCGACGTACATTGTGTATGGCACGCTGGTTGTTAGGAAATTGATATCATTGAGTGATAAGGACAGTGGTACTCTATTATCGACCAGGACGTGCGTTTCGCATCAACATTGTTACAGGTGAGTAGATCATTTCGATATCAAGATTCAATGACAGGATACCATTTTGTTTAACCAGTTAACTGTTGTACTGGAGAAAGACACGTATTTAGAAATTTGCCAGAAAACGTGTCTTTCAAAAATCGATCGATTTAAATGGCCCTCATCTTGCAAAACCTCTCAAATCTGGGACGACTTTTTGCCACGATAAGGGTCATTGTGGTCTTGTGGTATGACACTCTCTTACGGATCGGAAGGTGCTAGGTTCGAGCCTCGCTCGGCGCATAGGTGAGTCCTTGGAAAAGGCTCTTTACTCATATGCTCTCGCCATACTCAGGTGTAAAATGAGTACCTGGCCGTTAACAGCGTTGTCTCTGTCGGGAAAAAAATTGTAATATCGCCTAAAAAGCCGTCTAAATGTTACGTGCTGCTGTTGGTCAGGGAACCTTTGATAAGCGCTTTGATCACGTTTAGTGGATATTGTGCTATATAAAAGCTCAAAGCTCAAGTCATTTAAAATCGATCGATATTTGAAGGAATATTTCTGGCCAAATTTCTAAATAAATGTCTTTTCAGGGTACGGCAGTTAACTGGTTATTATTGTGTGTCATGATCATCTATAAATCGTGACAACGTAGAATAAAAATACGTCCTGGATATCCATGATTACATTTTGACATCTCAACATTCTTGTCTGTCGCTTTCTTTTTTAGTGTGAACAATTAGGGAGCAGGTACCGGATGTTTATAAATAGCTCCTTTTATACTAAAGTTGAGCACTATTATTTCATGGTTTTTGTTTTATAATTTATATATATATATATATATATATATATATATATATATATATATATACTTATAATATATATTACAACATCTGACACTATAGGTTATAATGATTTTTTAGATGATTCGTAAGTTACAAACACTAGGGGAGATAAGTTTAAGATAAGTGTTAAAAGACGTAATTCGTCTATAAGGAAAAATAATTTAATTCAAAGGACTGTGACAATTTGGAATAATCTAAAGTTTGAGGTAAAAAATCTAATTCAATTAATAATTTTAGGAATGCCATTGATAAAGAACTTACCAACATGATATTTGATTTTGACGAATAATGTATCATGACTTTGGATAATATTGTATTTTGTATATCAATTATTTGAAACTCTCGATTGTACAAATTTGACATGCCAAATGAATGTAAATAGAGTTAATTATACTATGAATATTGAATATGACAATATGACAATATGACTTTGATATTACTTCAAGTTCACTTCACCATAACAGTCGCCGTGCCAGTATTGTCAGTGTACTGTGACAACTAGTACAGCTAGAACTTTAATCACCAGCGTGTCGTGAAATCAAGACGTTTCGACGTAGACACATTATGGATGTTTCTAGCCCTGTTTATTACAATCTGTTATTTTAGCCCTGAGATATCTCGTCAATATATACAAACAACACTGTACCATACTTTTGAACAATGATTGTTTTGATCACCCACGACCGCATAGGGATGGCATACGTAAACAGAGAATGATACCTGTTCATATTGGTCATAGACCACCCTCCCCCACCCACCGGCCTTGACCCCCAGCAACAATTATAAAACTGCCGCTGTCGTCGGCGTCGTCGTCACCACCATCATCATCGCTGACGTATTCATCGTTGTCGTCGTCGTTATCGTTACCACCACCGCCACCATCACCATCGCCATCATCGATATCATCACCAACACCGTCACCACCAATGACACGACCACCATCACCACCAGCAGTGTCACCACCACCTCTACCATTATTGTCACAGTCATCACCATTGCCATCGTCATCCTTCGTCTCGTCACCATCAGCTCATAATTCAGTAAACATAATGTATTTTAATTCTCAGTCGGTCCGAAACAAATCCTTACAAATCAATGATTTAATTTGTGACTCTGATAGTGTCATCGTATTTATTACTGAAACGTGTCTAGAAGAGGTCGGAGATGAAGTAATCTTACGTGAATTAACGCCTGTCAATTTTAACATCCTGTCACGTCCAAGGACATCAGGACGTGGCGGCGGTATTTGTGCAATTTATAATAATTCTATTAAAATAAAATCGGAAAATATCAACACATTCAAAGCTTTCGAATGCACAAAGTTCACAGCTTTTAACATTGTGTTTTTATGTTTATACCATCCACCTCCATCAAAAGTTAATAAAATAACAAATGCAGGCTTTATGCGAGATATGGAAGACCTTATAGAATTATATATTTCTTTTACTGATCGTCTTATAAGTTTAGGTGATTTTAATCTACATTTTGATTCAGCTGACCCATATTCAAAGCGAATGAGGAATCTTTTAGCCAACCATAATCTTTTACTGATCGTTTTAACTCCCACCCATAACAAAGGCCATATTTTAGATTGGGTTGCAACAAACACTACAACCTGCCCAATCTACAATTTAACTGTAAACGACAAAATTATATCCGACCACCTCGTTATTATGTTCAACATAAACAAATCTAAACCACCAAAAGTAAAGTCGATTGTTACGTCCCGTAACATAAATACAATTAAACCTGAAGAATTCTCCAGCAGTGTAGAATCAGAGCTAGCTATTCTTGGATCACAAATTACAGCTGATTCCTTTAATGCCACACTGCGAAAGATTCTTGACCATCATGCACCATTGCGCACAAGAAAGATGGCAAGACGACAAACTGCGCCATGGATGACGGAAAAAGTAATGGCTGCAAAAAAAGACTCCGCAGAGCTGCTGAACGGCGATGGCGAAAGTCACAGACTAACGAGGATCGTCAACGTTATAAAAATCAAGTCATCATAGTCAAGGAGACCATATATAACGAACGGAAAACTTACTTTGTCGATAAAATTTCCACATGTAAAAACACACGTGCACTTTTTCAAACAGTTAATGAAATGAAAAATGCAGTTGATAATTATCATTTACCGAAAGATATCCCTGAAGAAAACCTCCCAACCGCCTTTTCCAAGTATTTTTCAGACAAAGTGAAAATTATAAGAAACAAATTAGATCTTCATTCAGTTGTTAAAAACGAGGAGGAAAATTCGGACTATGTTAGACCCCCAATACATATTCTAATTTTAGTATTATTAATCATGTATCATCTGATGAAGTGAAAGAAATTATCCTAGCCTCACAACCCAAATCTTGTTCCCTTGACCCGATACCAACTAATCTTTTAATGAAATGTCTTGACTGTTTTTTAGAACCTATTACTGCAATCATAAATAACTCATTGCAGTCTGGGGCTGCACCAGATTACTACAAAAAAGCAATCGTCACTCCTCTTTTAAAAAAGCATAATTTAGACCCTGAAAATTTGAAAAATTACCGCCCTGTTTCTAACTTGCCCTTTCTTTCAAAAATCCTGGAAAGAGTAAATTGAGCATTTATATAGCGCAATATCCACTTAACGTGCTCAATGCGCTTTACAAGGGCTCCCTGGTCAACAGCAACATTTAACATGTAGGACGAGACATGACGCCTGTTAGGCGATATTACAATTTTTAGGACAAAGACAACGCTGTTAACGGCCAGGTACTCATTTTACACCTGAGTACGGTGAGAGAATGTGAGTAAAGAGTCTTTTCCAAGGACTCAACTATGCGCCGAGCGAGGCTCGAACCCAGGACCTTCCGATCCGAAAGCGAGTGTCATACCACTAGACCACATAGCCGCACAGAGTAGTACTAAAGCAGCTAAAGAATCATCTAGATTCAAACAATCTTATCGAGCCTTTTCAATCAGCTTACCGTGAGCATCATAGCACTGAAACCGCCCTTTTGAAGATCGTGAATGACCTGCTGATAGCAAGTGATAATGGTAATATATCTATCCTTACGCTGTTAGATCTATCTGCGGCGTTCGACACAATAGATCACTCAATCCTATGTGATAGGCTTTATTCTGATTTTGGCATCTCTGGTACTACTCTTTCCTGGTTTAAATCATATCTCACCAACAGGTCACAGGCAGTGAGTGTAAATGGCAAAGTTTCTAACGATATCTATATAGAATATGGCGTCCCGTAAGGTTCGGTTTTAGGTCCTATACTTTATACCCTTTATATATTACCATTAGGCAGTGTAATACGCTCCTATTCTGTTAATTACCACATAGATGCTGACGACACGCAACTATATAACTCTGCTTCTCCTCATGTTCTCTCCTCTCTTGTCTGTCATTTAGAAAACTGTTGTGACTCCATCAAAAGTTAGATGCTTGCAAATAAGCTATTGTTGAATGAAGACAAAACTGAAGTTGTTTTGATAGGAACTCATCTAAAATTAAAGTCTTTCCAATTTTCAAATCCTACTCTAACTACATCTGATTCTGATATTTCTATTTCTGAAAAGGCTAAAAATGTAGGTGTCATTCTGGATAGTTCTTTGTCTATGGATCAGCATATATAAACAATAATGTAAAAATTATGTACTTTGAGCTCCGTAGAATATCGCCGATGAGGTCGTTTTTACCTTTCAACACCTTGAAGATAATTGTCTCTGCATTGGTTGTCACGTCTTGACTACTGCAATTCACTGCTCGCTGGTCTCCCTAATAACAAAATAAACAAGCTCCAGAGAGTACAGAATTGTGCGGCTAGGTTAGTCCTGGGAAAATATCATTACGATGATACACAGGACATGCTTTGAATCCTCCACTGGCTGCCAGTCCGGGCTAGAATTGAAGATAAAATAGCCCTTATCTGCTTTGGTGTATTTGAGTCTCCTGTCCCTCTTTACATTCAACACTTACTCCAACCATGCGTACCTCTGAGAAATCTTAGATCCCACGATTCTAAATTGTTAGCATCTCCTAAAACTAAACTTAAGTATTTTGGTGATAGGTCTCTTATGAAATTCGGACCCACGATTTGGAATGATTTCCCTCAATCTGTGAGATTCTCGAGCTCAATAGACATTTTCAAAAAAGCCCTGATAACATATCTTGTCAGAAAATATTTACTTAATTGAATTTTAAATGTATTGTATGTGACATTTATATTGATGATGTATTGATGCCCTTTTATGCTCTTAATTGTTTTGATACCTTTGTTGAATTGTTTTTGTTTTTTTGGGGGGGGGTTCTTTTTGGTTTTTTTGTTTTTTTGTTGTTTTTTTTTTTTGGGGGGGGGGGGGTTTAAAGCGCTTTGAGGTTTCGACGAAAGGCGCTATATAAATATGCTTATTATTATTATTATTATTATTATTATTATTATTATTATTATTATTATTATTATTATATTATTATTATTATTATTATTATTATTATTATTATTATTTATTATTATTATATTATTATTATTATATTATTATTATTATTATTATTATTATTATTATTATTATTATTTATTATTATTATTATTATTATTATTATTATTATTATTATTAATTAATATAATGACACATATTTATGTATTATAAATCTGATTCTCAATATTATCAATTACTTGACATTGAATACTATTTGTATAATTGATAAATTGTATCTATTCATAAAAGTTAGAGCATTTATGCTGTTTTCTCAGCGGGATTGGGTGCTACACAAATAAACATTATTATTATTATTATAGTAGTAGTAGTAGTAGTAGTAAGTAGTAGTAGTAGTAGTAGTAGTAGTAGTAGTAGTAGTAGTAGTAGTAGTAGTAGTAGTAGTAGTATAATAATAATAATAATAATACTTTATTGCATCCCAAAAAGGAAATTTTTTGTACAGACGTGTTATAATTTACACAATAAGATAAAAATACAATGGAAATAGGGTGTTTCTATAAAAAAAAAAAAGAAAAAAGGAGCAGCTCTATAACCAGAGCTGCGCTTTATAATATGAATAATATCAACACTGTAAAATAGTTAAAACTGTCACTATAAATTGAAAATTGAAAAGATTGCAAAACAAATAAATTAATAAATTAATATTTATATTTTAAAAAGTAAAAATGAGAAATAATTATATAAAATGATTATTGCTTGTTGTTATAAAGCCTAATACTGGACGGCAGAAAAGATTTTCGGTGTCTCTCTGTTTTCGTTGAAATAGAGAAAGGGCGACCACTTCTTTCTGACATAATAATTGATGGTCTTAGTGGATGATACTGGTCATTTAATACTTTAGTTATTTTATTTATACAAAATTTCTCGTATAAAAGATCTACATCGTCAACATCATTTATATAGCGTTTAATGGATTTTTAAATATTTGAATTCATTTTGTTCCTTTCCACTGCTAAGCAATTGCCTCCCCAAGCTGTTATACAAAATGACAAAACACTTTCGATTACTGCTCTATAAAATAATGTGCAGAGGGTTTTATCTATTCTAAACTGAGAGAGTTTTGATAAAAAATATGTCTGCACATCTTATGCCTAATATTTTCAAGTGTTCATCCCACTTGAGCCTGTTACACCAAGGTATTTGTAGTGAGGAACTCGCTGGACGAATTGGTCCTTTAATTTTAACGGTTCTATCGGTTCCTTCACTCTCCTAAAGTCAATCACTAGCTCCTTTGTCTTGCTTATGTTAAGCTCTAGGTGGTGGGCATCACACCAAGACACAAATCTATCAATTTCTTGCCTATAAGCCACTTCGTGGCCATTTATTATGAGGCCTTGAAGAGCGGTGTCATCTGCAAACTTTATTAAAGGTACACTCAGGTTTTGACTTCTACAGTCATTCGTGTATATTGTGAATAATACAGGAGACAATACACAACCTTGAGGAGCACCAGTATTTGTAATTATACAGGAAGATTTGTTTTGTCCTAATTGAACATATTGTGCTCTCTCCGTAAGAAATGCGAGCACCCAAGCAATTATATACTTGTTTAAATTCAGACTAGTCAATTTTTGAACAACCAACTGAGGTTGCATTGTATTGAACGCTGAAGAAAAATCTGCAAAAAGCAATCTGCAATAGCTCCTAGCGTGATCTAGATGCCTGTAGATGTTGTTTGTAAACAGCAAAATGGCATCCTCTACGCCACGTCCTGGTTTGTAAGCAAATTGATGACTATCACTCAATGGCATAAACTGATTCCTAATTTGAACAAGAACAAGTTTTTCTAAAGATTTCATGACTATTGAAGTCAGCGCAACAGGTCTGAGATCGTTCATAGTTTCAAGTTTTTCTTTTTTTGGAACAGGAATAATTTTTGAAGTTTTCCAAATTTCAGGGATCGAAACGCATTGGAGGGACCAGTTAAAAATATGTGTATAAATGGGGGAAAGCTGATGGGCACATTCTTTTAATAGTTTTCCTTTCAATCCATCCGGCCCAGCAGCCTTCCTCTCGTTTAGTTTCGAAAATACGAATCTCGTTTTCTCCTCACTGACCTCAATAGTCATTTCATCTTCCAAAGCCCTGTCTAATTTATGTTTTTCATTTTCAATATCAAATTTTGTTTGCTGTGTCGAAACGTGAATAAAATTTATTTAAAGTTTCAATTTCGATATCTTCTGATATAATCGTGGGCTTTGGATTATAGTTGACAGCAGTTTTAAGCCCCCGCCACGTGTCCCGTATATCCCCAGAAGAAAAGCATTTTTCAATTTTATTTTTGTACTTGTCTCTACAACTAGATATTACCCTCTTGATCTCTTTTTGTTTTGTTTTCAGATCTTTTTTGTTTCCACTAGTATAGAGAGTTTTCTTTTGGTTCAATAAAAGTTTTAGATCTTTTGTTATCCAAGGCTTGTTGTTAGGATAATATTTTATTTCTTTTTTACAAGACACTAGCTGTTCACAGAATTTTAAATACTCACTCACACAGTCATTTAGCTCATCCACACTATCACATGATTCGATAAAAACATTCCAGTCAGTGCATTCAAAACAACCACGCAAATCTTCACACACACTTCCGTTCCAGATCTGTACACTTTTCTTGACTGGTTTTACACGTTTAAAAACTGGGCGGTAGGTGGGGAGTAGCAAGAGCATGCAGTGGTCAGATAAACCTAATGGGGCACGGGGTAAACATTTATAACTATTTTTAATATTACACAGGAATAAATCTAATGTTTTTTTGTCCCTTGTCTCGCAGTCCACGTATTGATGAAGTCCCGGGAGAGTAAAATCGTTACATTGGTTAAAATCGCCAGTGACCATCAATACGGCATCGGGTGACTTAATTTGAATGTCCTGTATTTCTTTCCTCAAAATATTTTTCGCTGTGGTGTTGTCTGATGATGGTGGAATGTAGACGTTGATGATGATGACATGAGTATATTCCCGGGGTAGATAATATGGTCGTGACGAAACAGTAATAAATTCAATATAGTCGTCACAATACATTTTCTTTATATGACAGTTATTGGGGTGGCACCATTTGTTGTTAATATATGTGCACACCCCACCCCCAGTTCGTTTATTTACATTAGTCCGATCTCCTCGAAATAGTGAATATTGTTCAATATTAAAACATGATGATGGTATGTGAGGAGATAGCCAAGTCTCTGTTAACGCTATTATGGAGGCTTGACGATAGTCACTATTAAAACGACACAGTGAAAACAGTTCATCAATTTTATTTTTCAGTGATCTTACATTACCTGTCACTACACAGGGTAAAAATGGACGAAAAGGCCGTCTGTTAAATTTTGTTTTTATTCCTCCTTTTCTCCCCCTCTTTCTTACTTTAATAAACGATGTGTCAATAGTGGGTGGTGGGGGTGACACGGGTTGGAGGGATCGGAGAGTCTCTGGAGTATAAGTTATCGATAGGCTTTAAGCAGCAAAATTACAGGCTAAAACACCATTTATGCTTATAAATATACTAATAAATATAAAAATCAGGAACAATATATACTTCACATCCATTTTGAATAAAAATTAGGCGTAAATTCCGACGATTGAATGATAAATGAATAAAAATATGTGTAGAAAATAGGTAAACATTCACAACACGTCTGTTGTCGCCGGAAGCCAGCGCCAGATATAATTTGTAGTAGTAGTAGTAGTAGTAGTAGTAGTAGTAGTAGTAGTAGTAGTAGTAGTAGTAGTAGTAGTAGTAGTAGTAGTAGTAGTAGTAGTAGTAGTAGTAGTAGTAGTAGTATCATCATCATCATCATCATCATCATCATCATCATTATCATCATCATTATTATCATTATTATTATTATTATTATTATTATTATTATTATTATTAATTATTATTATTATTACTGATCATGGTGAACACCGTACTATTTATTGATGTCAGTTGGGGGGTTAAACCTCACGTAGTCCCACGTTTTGGAGTCTTTGTCAAGATGAGGGTCATTTAAATAGATCGATATTTAACGGACGAATTTTCTGGCCACTGTTTTAAATACATGATTTTACAGGGTACGTCAGTTAACGTTCATTATTGCATTGTAAGCCCAGGATTCGGTGGCAAATCCGATAATTGGTCGATTTTGTACCCAACTAATTGAATCTCATCCAATTAAGATATTAAAACAAATGCATGCTGAATCCTAATCCAGGATTTAAATCCATGACGATCAATGATTCTCTGATTGGAATTCGGTTAACTCGTAATATATTGGATAGACTACGTTCTTGCATTATCTTCAACGGCTTTGCGTTCTTGTGCTATGACACTAGCCCGCCCTCGGACCGCAAGGTTTCCTGGTTCGATTCCTTCTGTGAGCAAACCAACAAGGTGTCCTTTAAAAGAATCTTTACTCACATTTTTTAACCAAACTCCGGCGTAAAATAAGAACATGGCCGGTAATAGCGTTAATTTTTTGAGGATAAGAAGATAGGAAAATCAGTTTTTAAACACTGCAGCCATAAACGCTCTTGCTTCATCATTTACATTTTCCAAAAAAGATTACTGCAATTTTACCTTAGTATCTCTATCACCTTTACAAACTGCAATGCATTCAAAAACATTCTGCTAGGATCATTCTTATAGAAAAGAGAAGAGATCATAGAACATACATGTTTTATTCTCTTCACTGGCTACGTGTTGAATTAAGACACAAATACACAATTTATGTTCTTCGCTTTAAATATATCTGTCAACAAAATTTCTATATATCTATGAAACCTTATATCATTGTACTCTCCTTCCAGAACTTTAAGATCTAATAATCAACTAAGATTAACTGTTCCCATAAAAGGCTTCAAAAGTATTCTGATATGCCTTTTTCTTATGTTACCTTTTCTGTTTGGAACGCTTCTTTAAGAAAATGCAATACAGAAACTGCTTTAAAGACAGATATTCAGACATATTTTATTAAAAATTATTTGATAGACTAATACCAGTTTTTGTAATGTACTTTATTTGTCTTGGTATCAACGTCTAATGTTGTTTTTTTTTCTTATAGTTTGTATGAACTGTTATTGTGGCATTGATAATGTTGAAGAAAATTTGAGTCACATCATTTTTTTAAATCTCTCTGTTTTTCCAATAAAGACATTTAATTTACATCCCCTACGTTTTTAGAAATCAAATGAAAGTTTAAATTTAACCGTCAGGATCACACCAACATAATACAGCATAGTATTTCACAGTGTACAAATTAAGATGTAAATGTTTCAAAAAAATTCATCTTCACTTTTCATATTTATATTGATTGCAATAGATTTAGTAGTTATAGTAGTAGTTGTTGTAATAGCAGTGGTACTCGCAGTAGTAGTAGTAGTAGTAGTAGTAGTAGTAGTAGTAGTAGTAGTAGTAGTAGTAGTAGTAGTAGTAGTAGTAGTAGTAGTAGTAGTAGTATGTAGTAGTAGTAGTAGTAGTAGTATAGTAGTAGTAGTATTAGTAGTAGTTAGTAGTAGTAGTAGAAGCAGTAGTAGTAGTAGTAGTAGTAGTAGTATTAGTAGTAGTAGTGGTAGTAGTAGTAGTAGTAGTAGTAGTAGTAGTTAGTAGTAGCAGCAGCAGCAGCAGTAGTAGTAGTAGTAGTAGTAGTAGTAGTAGTAGTAGTAGTAGTAGTAGTAGTAGTTGTAGTAGTAGTAGTAGTAGTAGTAGTAGTAGTAGTATTTGTTGGTGTTTTTGTTTATGTTGTTATTTTTGTTGTACACAGTAGTCGTAGTTGTTGAGGTGGCGATGATAATAGAAGTATACTAGTAATATAGTAATAGTAGAAGTAGTAGTAGTAGTAGTAGTAGTAGTAGTAGTAGTAGTAGTAGTAGTAGTAGTAGTAGTAGTAGTAGTAGTAGTAGTAGTAGTAGTAGTAGTAGTAGTAGTAGTGTTGGTGGTGGTGGTGGTGGTGGTGGTGGTAATTGAGAATTGATTAGAGGGATAGAAGAAGATGAGGAGGGAGGATATTATAAGGGAAGCAGGTAGGAATTCTTGCAGGGACGGTGTTGGTAAAATCGTTATACACCATACATTTTTTTTAATTACTCAGATTTGACAATATATAACCAGAGGATGGCACAGTATAGTGCTCTTTGGACATCTTCAAGTGACCCAGAATATCAGCAAATAAAGAAAGTTAAACAACTCACTGAACGGCGCTTGGCAATGGATATTTCCCAAATGGACAAGAGTTACAGGTATGGGTAAATGCAAAAATACATAATGATTTACATAATGATTTACAGTAAAAAAAAATCAAGATGACTGAGCATCCTATGTTGAAATCAAAGTATTGACTGTAACGCATAAATATCATGCATTGGACTAATATCAAAACATTAACCAACTCCAAGATAAGGTCACATATCTAATTAATGTTTTAACCCCCCCCCCCCCGGCCCGTGGGCATAATGCACTTTTGAAGCGACAAGTCATATATTTTATCAACCTATCTAACTGACGAGTACTTATTTGCAGGTCTGATAACCCAAAAACAATGTCGTCTCATTGTATCTAGTAATAGAAATACCCTTAAACCAACGCAAAACGTCTATTGGAACAATTTTAAAAATCATATTTGCATCCGGCTATCACATATTTAACGATCATGAAGTATCTAGATCTAACCTATAAGTGGGGCTTTAGATTTGCATAAATGAACTGACATTTTGAATTTATTACGTCAAGGGTAAAACAGCCTTGACAATTTAACCTTTTAACGGCGAGATTTATTTTTGAAAAAAAATTTGTAAGTCATAATTATTCCTCTCGTTATTTTCCCGGTTAAACCTGCTGGCACAACCGTTTTCACAATGACAGCTATAACAGTTGCATTTGTTAGTTTTCTCTTGGTGAAAACGGCATAATCAGTCCCCTAATTAGAGCAAAGATTAAATACTGCTTTTAAAGGGTCAACGCGTCAATACTAATGACCGGAAAGCGCCACCCTTTGAAAACTTCGGTCGACATAATTTCATATATAATGAATTTCAACTAGGGAAGTACAATTGTCATTATTATATCTACACCTACTTGATGAAATATTCTCCCAACACAAATAAAAACACTGTATTAAAAGTCTCCATTTGGCCAGAAACGTCAAGTTAATTATTACACAATTCGTGGGTGTAGTCATTAGCAGTGCTATTATAATAGATTTGTGTAAGTCACTGATAAAAGCTGATTATGCGCACTTATCTATATAGATATAATATATCTATTTGTAGCCCACCGTCTCTATTCGGTATTGTGTCGGAGGAAAACAGGATCCCAAAATTCGAATTTAAAGTGAAAACGAGTTGATATTACAAGATTTTGTGACTTCAGCAGTTTTAGGACGTACTTTAGTCGTCGATCTGTTTTTTTTTTTAGTAACGTATTAAGTTTTTATTGTTTTTATTGTTGTTGTTGTTGTTGTTGTTGTTGTTGTTGTTGTTGTTGTTGTTGTTGGTTGAAGAAGGGTTTTGAGCCCGTTCCGTGTTTGGTATTTTGTTCTTTTTAGAAGCTGTTATATTCATTTTTGTTTGTTACTTTTTACAGTCCACCTCTGCTAGCAGCTTAGTATCAGTTTGAACAACTACGCTTATTCTTTTTTCATGGGCATATTATTTTTTTTTTTAAAACATAGACTCCAAAGTCAATTCTTCACCCAATTTAATACCGTTTTCGGCGATTGTTTACATATTAAATCATGAAGTTGCATCTAATCATTCTTGTAATAAAGAACAGTTTGCCTTGATTTAAGAGGTTTCCTTTTCTACGCTGACAAATGACACTAAATCATTTAACAATGAAGATTCTTTAGGTTTATATCACTCAAAATCATTTTCTTTTCATAAAAATATTATTAATTCTTTGAAAGAGGCGTCATTTCTGCCTTTTACAGACAAATAAATGTATTCTCTCAGTTAGATGGAGGGTATTATGTCAGTTTGCCTCTATTTTTCACTTATCAAAAGATTTTTGAAAACCCACCTTTAAAGTTTCGGTTTTGAGAAGTTTTACAAAACAAGTAAAACGTCGCTCGGGTGAGACAATAATATGGCACCATTGCCTCCACAAATCACATGACCCTGGGTTGAGGTTTCTATAGCTAATGTTTACTAATTAATCAAAAGACATTATACTTTTCGCTTGATTTCTGCAAAAAACGAAACATGTCCATGAATCGGCTACCAACGTTATGCCAATCATTACAATTCGATAAATCTATCATTTATTGTCCCTGTTGAGCTTTAATCAACTTAAACGTGCTCGAATTGGTTTATAATGGGTCTTAACTCAACAGCAATACATAACATGAAAGACGAAACGCGATGCCTGTAAGGCATTGCAGTTCATTTTCTACAGTGATAACGTTGTGACCATCCAAGTACCCATGTTACAACTGAGTGCGGTGAGAGATTGTGAGTGAAGAGCCCTTTCTCGGGGTTCAACTTAGCACCGCTCCCATCCTGAACGAACCAGGGACCTCCCGGTCTGAAAGGCGAGATCATACAGCAAGACCCCTCTATCCATTTCTTTAAACCTAAATCATTATCCTTTATGACCAGACGCCGTGTACGGAAGGCACAAGAACAGATACGAGAGAACCAGGATATTCTGGAGTTGTTGGAAAGGGAGAAGGAAACGCGAGCTAGGCATATCTTGGCCACCTATCACAAGCATCAGAGAATGAAAGCAGCCGCAAACAAACTCATCCGGAAATTCAGACTGAGGAAGGCAGAAAAAGGTATAAGTAAATAATAGTATACAAGCGGGGAAAAGAAAATACCACTCTTCTCGTGTCTATAAATCTCGTTTCTCTTTAGTTACAAACTAATCTTTTGGTTTGTATGTTACAAGAGAGTAATAAGTAAGTATTCCAACAAAAAATGTCTTTCCTTTTTTCTTTTGTTTCGGTAATAACTGAAAGTCAATACCCATGTAATTTATATCTAACGTAATTTAAGAATAGTTCCAGTTTTACACCATAATAAAATCGTTAGTTTCTTGATATAATCTCAAGATTTACCGTAGGCAGAAAGTGAGCTGATCAAGCCTCTGAAATGCAACGTGGTCATGTAACGACTTTGGAAGTGCAGGAATATTTAATGTGAAGAAAAATAACGCTAGATCTATGGGGCAGAGCTATAAGTCACTTTGTGCATTGAATGAGGTTCCATCCCCTGTACAGGACGCTCTATCAAAGCCATTGTATCTGGGGATCAGTATATACAGCGAATGAACTGCATATCGTTAGAATAACATTCATGGAAGATTGAAAGCCTTTGATAGTGTCCTGCAAGGAACTCCATCTTATGTCCACTGCACATTCACTATAATCGTCACTTGGTATAACAACAAATCCGATGGAGTCAACAGCTAAAAGAAATGATATCATTTTTTTTCTCAAATGAATCTTTATTTAATGAGATGAAAATGATGAAATAATAAAGTTTTACCATAATTGCAATAACCAAATTGAGGTTTGGGGGAATTATTGGCATCCATCAATGTACAATTGTTTGGAATATTCAATGGCTAGCTGACGTCATAACGAAACCTCGTCTGGTGCTATTTCTCATTGATTCTGGAATTGATATGCTAGGTATATCAACAAATAAATGTCATACACCAGGACTTAATACATTCAATGAGTCAGAGATGTGCTTCAATTCGCAGTTTCTGAACATACTAAGTTGCCCCTTAAATTTTGAAGTAGAGACAGGCTGATGTTTTAGGATGATTTTTTTTCTTATATTTTTCTTTCTGCTTTGTTTGACATTGTCTCATTTATAACTTTTCAGATGTTTTATTTAAACTTTGACACGTTTGATTCAATTTCTGCTTTTATCATTAACCTAAAAGATGTATTTAAATTCGTTGTTTGTATTGATTTGTCTTTTTATTATACACGATACGGCTTCATGACAAAATGTAAGAGGTGGCCGTTTCTATTATCCGCTAGTATATATTACGTGACCCATCGTCTCAAATCGGTATTATGTCGGGATGAATATGACTTCGAAAAATGACTTCATAATTAATTTGGTAAGAAATACCAACTTCGAGGTTATATCAATGTAAACAAAATTGTACTTATTCTCCACCAATACGAGTAGAAATCATCCCTAAGTGTCATATTTGTGGCCATAAATTCATCTTGACTTAATAGCGTTGTAATACGGTGGATCACATTTTGACTTTTGAAATGTTCAGAACATTAGAACGTACGCTATCGTAAAAGCCGAAGTGTACTAAGTTTTGAATCCGATAAACCAAATTATTGTTGGAATGGAATTGCTCTAAAACCAGTGCAACATACAATAATGTTAAAACAAGCATATTATTGTGCTCGATTATCAGACCTGCAAATAATATGTGCCCGTTAGTCATAGCCTGCCGTGCAATGACTGAGACAGCAAATAATTCTAGAGTTCAATACTTTTCGAAAATTGGGTTGCTTTTATTGGTCGAAATGTTTGATTATTATTATTATTATTATTATTATTATTATTATTATTATTATTATTATTATTATTATATATTATTATTATTTTTAAATTATTTTATTTTTATTATTATAATATAATATAAATATATTATTATTTTATTATTATTATTATTAATATTATTATTATTATTATTATTATTATTATTATTATTATTATTATTTTATTATTATTATTATTATTATTATTATTATTATTATTGTTATTATTATTATTATCAGCATTATTATTAATTGAAGTTCTCAGCAAGCATCCGGCTATATTAAAAATAAAGATTATAGACGTACAATGATATTTTTACAATGTCAAATTTCTAGGTCAAATATTTTGTTATGGTGTTATCAATCAATCTTGCGATCTTTCCATCATTTCTCCAAACTTGGAGAGAAAGATAAAGGAAGTTAATGTGACTCATATATATTGATACTCATCTCTGCTTCTATATTTAATTTTGATCGGCACCAAATTGTACTGAAACAATATAGATAAGGTGGGGGAATTCCAATCCCATTTTCATTATATCTAATTCTTCGCAGAAAGAATGAAAAAAATAACAATTGGAAACTATTCAAAGTTTTAACTACCTTTGATTTCTATTTCCTGTTTGAACACAAGAAGCAGCCACTTTTACTTAATCCTCTTCGGGCCTTGAGGCACATAGGGCATCCACCAGACATCTCCATTTTTTGCGATCGGCTGCTTTTGCGGTGGCTGTATTCCAGGACAGGCCTGCTTCCTTTAATTCTTTCTCCATCGTCCTTCGCCAGGTTTTTTTGGGTCTTCCCCGCTTTCTCTTCCCATCTGCTGTCCAGTACAAGGCTGTCTTGGGAAGTGACCCTTTTTCCATTCTGGCCACATGACCCAGCCAACGCCATCTTCTTCTTTTTATTTGGCTATCAATGCTAGTGCAGTCAGCTTTCTTTAATAGATCCACTGTTCTTATTTTTGTAGGCCAAAATAAATTAAAAATTCTTTTTAAACACTTGTTCTGAAAGGCTTCTAGTTTCTGTATTAAGGAGGATGTCATTTTCCAGCTTTCACTTCCATAAAGCAGTACACTTAAAACATTGCTCTTGTATATTTTCAGCTTTGTCTTTCTCATTATTTGCTTTGATTTCCAAAAGTTTTTCAGCATGCCGAAAGCCTGGTTTGCTTTTGAATTCTGTGCTTGATATCGTGTTCTGCATTTCCGTCGTCTGTTATTTTGGATCCGAGGTAGGAGAACTCTGTTACCTCTTCAATTATATGTTCATCTATCCTAATTTCACTGTCATGTTTTGGATTCACCCTAATGTACACAGTCTTATCGAAATTTATTTTCAGTCCAATTTTCGAGGCGTTCTTGTGTAGTACGTTTAGTTTCTCTGAGGCGTCTCTGTGTGTACTGGAAACTAACGCGATATCATCTGCGTAGTCTATATCTTCCAGAAAAGATGTCAGTGTCCAGCGAATGCCTCTCTTCTTACCATCAATTGTATTTTTCATGAGCCAGTCTAGAGCCAGGATAAACAGAAGCGGGGAGAGTATGCAGCCTTGTTTTACACCAGTTGTTACATTAAAGCTGTCTGTTAAATTGTTACCACAGATCACTTGGCATTGGTAGTTGCTGTACATTGCTTTGATTAGGTTGACTATCTTCATCGGTATACCATAATGGCGAAGTATTTTCCACAGGGACTCTCTGTGTAAGCTGTCAAAGGCTTTTTCAAAATCGACAAAAATGGTGTAGAGGGGGCTGTTCCATTCAATGCTTTGCTCCAGGATTTGTCTCAGGGTAAATATGTGGTCACTACATGACTTCCCTTTTCTGAACCCTGCCTGCTCTTTTCTAAGAATGTTTTCAATGTGAGGTGAGATTCTTTTCAGAAGGATTCTATTAAAAATTTTGCTCGTTACGGACAGGAGTGTGATTCCACGCCAGTTAGCACAATTTCCTAGGTCTCCTTTCTTGGCTATTTTATGGATGATGCCTTTCTGCCAATCCTCTGGTATTTCTTCCTTTTCCCAAATGTTGGTGAACAGTTTACTGAGAATTTTGGACATTTCTTGCGAGTTCGCTTTAAGCATTTCCGCAGTATTTTGTCAATACCTGGGGCCTTGCCATTTTTTTGTTGTTGTATTGCCTCGTGCACCTCATGCTCAGTGATTGGACCAAGATTAACCTCTACGTCCATTTCTGCTTCTGGGATATCTGTGTAAGAAGATGGGTCTGGTCTGTTCAGAAGTTTTGCGAAATATTCTCTCCATCTTTCAATTTTCTCCTTTTCGTCTGTGATGACACTACCATCTTGGGATTTTAATGGTTTCTCTTGACCATAACTTCTGTTTCCCGAGAGCTTTTTTGTGATTTTGTATAGTGTTTGTGTGTCGTGTCTTACAGCTGCATTTTCTGCTTCAGTTGCTAAATTTTCTGCAAAATCTCTTTTGTCTTTCCTTGTGGATTTTTTCACTTCTTTATCCTTCAATGAGTATTCACTGGATAGCCTTTCTTTCAGTCGGGGGGATTTAGCGTTCAGGAGATTTAGTTTGATTGATTTTCTTTGGTTAATGAGCTCCCATGACCTTGCTGATATCCAATTCTCTGTATTGGATTTATTGTGTCCTAAGTGTTCAGTGGCACTTTCCTGCATGACGTGGTTGAAATCTTGGATTGTCATGTTTGTAATATCTTGTATTGCACTGAATTTGTTTCTGACTGAGATATTGAAATTGTTTTGGATATCTGGGATTTTCAATTTATCTGTGTTGAAACGTTTCTCCTTCTGTTTTGCTATTTTTGTTTTCATCAATTTAGTAGAGATTTTGGCTGTGACAAGATGGTGGTCACTTCCAATGTCTGCCAATCGTCTGACTCTGACATCGTTTAGGCTGCTCTTCCATTTTCTGTTTATAATTATATGGTCTATCTGACTTTCTGTTTTCCCATCTGGTGATTTCCATGTCAATTTGTGGATGTTTTTGTGTGGGAAGAAAGTTCCACCAATAATGAAGTTGTGTTCTTCACAAAATTCTGCCAGTCTGCTTCCATTGTTGTTCATTAACCCGATGCCCTCCTTTCCAACGGACTGATTTGTTTGTGTATTGCCAACTCTAGCATTAAGGTCTCCGATGATCATGAGCATATCATGTCTTGGAATGTTTTCAACGGCCATTCTTAGAATATCGTAAAATTCTTCTTTGTTTTCTTCATCTGAATCCTCTGTAGGTGCGTAGCATGTGAGGATTGATAGCTTGGTGTATTTTGAGTTGTGTCTTGTGTATAAAAGTCTTTCACTTATCGGTTTCCATTCCAATAGTGACTTGTTGTTTTGCCTGGCTATCAAGAGGGCAACACCTTCTCTGTGTTGGTCATCCTTTCGTCCTGACCAAATGATCATGTCGCCATTTGAGAGTTGGCGCTTCCCAGCTCCTGTCCATCTTGCCTCTGATATGCCTAGCAAATCGATCTTGTAGTTCAACATCTCGCGCTGGGCTTGTGCCAGTTTTCCTGTTTGATATAGGGTCCTAACATTCCAGCACGAGACATTGAGCTTGCGTTTTGGTGACAACAGATCTGAAATCTGGTCGGGGGCGTCCTTTCGGCTTTGACCTCCTACCGTCATGAAGCCAGTATTCTGGTCCGCTTCTCTGCTGCCGCCGGTTGTGGATTTACTTTTTTAAAAAATAACAATTGGAAACTATTCAAAGTTTTAACTACCTTTGATTTCTATTTCCTGTTTGAACACTAGAAGCAGCCACTTTTACAACTGTTGAATTCTGACAATTTTACAAGTGTTTACAAGTCCGTTGAAGGTAAGTGCAACACTCATGGTTTTCAAATATGACAAAATGTTGTTAGATTTTCTTCAATTTTGAAGCACAAGCTAGAAATGCTTAATCATTCATCGGATAGGTAACATTTTCCCCAAAACCTGTCCAGGTGCCTTAAGTAAGATGCTGTGCCTATTTTAGATTCATAAAGGTTAGGAAAATTCCACACCCTACGGGTTTCAAATTTCTCTTTTGGTGAAAATATTTAATCAATATCCTATATCAATGGTTTTATTTTACTAATAGAGGCCCTAGCTATCATGTCAAGTAAATAGTATATATCATCATCCATGTTTTTTGTATAGTTTACTATTGTTTTTCTTAGAAAACCACATCATTCAAAAGTATTGGAAGTGTGTTTAGCCTATTAATACTGTTTGAATAATAAGCCTTATTGTGGGCCTACATGATGTTACTTATGAGCTGGGTCTGGAAGGGATTTATGTTCATGTTTTTCTCTTTTTTCTATAGAGATTGGCTAATTATGGTGCTGAAATACAAGAAAGACGGTGTCGTCTGATCATACAGATATGGTGACGGGTCGATCTCGCTATATCTGGAGGGATGGGCTAAAATGAGCTGCCAAATTATACAACCTAAACTGGGGAACAGTCCATGATCAGACAAAAAACGATACAGCAGAATGGGAGAAGATATTTATTGCTTAACTCAAAACTCGGGATCGATCTCCGTCCCTTTGATTGTGAAGCGAGTGCTCTACCCAACTGAGCTATCAGGACCCCCGCCTTGGCCTATTGGTCTCATGTCATGTCCACAAAGATTGTTGTGTTCATTTCAGGCGTTAATTATTGTTACTGATGGTTTCTATTTCGTTTGTGCATGTTTGTCGTGATGGGCGTGGAATTACCCCAGAATGGTGAATATGCGAATAAAGAGAAAATTTGGAATTTATGAAGTGTTGTTCTTTTTTAAAATGTTATTTGTACAGAATACAAGTGGGAATGACAGTGGTATCTTTGTATTCTGTTTGCGTGATCACTTCATCAGTAGAAACTTTATGACAATAAACTGAAAAAGTTGGGTGTGGAATTCCCCCCACCTTACCTTATTTCTTTTATATTGATTGAGAACTTGACTACAAGCCTTCCACTTAATCAAGGAGAATTTCCAAGCTAAGTTTACTCTATTTTGGTTTCATTTTAGAATAATAAAGTTTTGTTGTATTGGGTTTTTTGTTTGTTTTTTTTTTTTTTGGTTTTTTTTTTTTTTTTTGGTTTTTTTTTTTTTTTTTTGGCTTTTCTTTTTTTTGTTTTGACATTTTAAATTTTATCTCTTTCACTTATTTTAAATATACTTTTGAAACTCATCCTTCCTCTCCCGTTCTCCCACTTTCTCTCTGCCTCTCTCTCTCTCTCTCTCTCTCTCTCTCTCTCTCTCTCTCTCTCTCTGTCTCTCCCTCTCTCTTCCCTCGCATATATATATATATATAACAAAGAGGGAGTGTGATAAATTGGTTTTTGTAAAGGCCTTCAAATGTAAACGGATTTTTCTAAATGGTTTCCATCATCAATGATGGAACCCATTAGGAGATGTAAATGCTCTTATCTTCGTTAACCATTGTCCACAAAAAGAAGATTACCATGGCATTGTCTCCCTAATTCTGTTTCCCCCAAAATAAGGTAATAATTGACATGCTATTTAGTTACTTGTTAACTAATGAAAGAACGAGTTTCTTGAACTCCAAAGCATCCGTGTTACCAAAACTAAAGCAGAAAAACATAAAGCATGTTTACAAATAATTCAATATTTTTCCTCCCATCATGTTCAATTATTCTTTCATGACTTTCCAAGATATGTCTTTGTCCTGATTTCAAAAATTTAAGCATTAATTGTGCGTGTCCTTAATAATGCGTTCATATCATAAGTAATTCATTTCTTCTTTCAGTCGATTCATTAGCTTTCTTGTTTCAAATTAGTAGTTTTTTTCTTTATAGCCATCAAGTTCACGTTTGCCGAAGTCTGAAAAAATTTCCTTGTCGGATAACAATTTTTGTCTCTAATTGAGGTTAATTGAACCTGTTTAATTTGATATCCACTTTTGATTCCATTGCTCAGAATCTGTTATTCTACCTCTTCTCATAAATAGTAACGATTAATAATATCAAGTTTACAACAATAATTTGTGTCATCAGTTTATCAAGGCAGCCAATTGAACTATGAAGCTTTTTTTCTTTTTTCTCTTTTTTTTTTTTTTTTTTGGTTTTGTCTTTGCTCTTCTAAATTTTTCCGTTCGGTCAGAGAGAAACATACTTATGCGTTGTTGTTCGAGACTACATAGGCACAATGTATGTCTAGTGCCTCTACTCTTGTTATGTTTAATCATCTTAACAACACAATTCTCACATCTCTCATTCCTCGAGTTTTGTAAATAGAGGGGAAGACCCTAAACGTACACATTATCTGATTTTTTAATTATTGAATTAGAGCTTCCATTCAATTTCCTAAGAGGTCATTGGGGTTTATAATTATCTTGCCCGAGTCGTCCTCAATCTATATATATATATATATATATATATATATATATATATATATATATATATATATATATATATATATAACAAGATATCTTACAAACTGCGAAGAAATTGCTTGACTTACGGACTTTTCCTCACCGAGTGCAGTTTTTTTTTAGCAAAGGAGTTGCATCCATTCTTGCAATATGTCCAAGTCATCTTCATTTGCGTCTCTTTATTGTTGTAGCTAGATAAACTCTATATATTTTTCTCTCAGGGTTTAGTTTCTTATTTTGTTGGGCCAAAAATGCATATAAGGACTTCATTTTGTTTTAGACTACATAGACACAATGTATGTCTAGTGCCTCTACTCTTGTTATGTTTAATCATCTTAACAACACAATTCTCACATCTCTCATTCCTCGAGTTTTGTAAATAAAAGGGAAGACCCTAAACGTACACATTATCTGATTTTTTAATTATTGAATTAGAGCTTCCATTCAATTTCCTAAGAGGTCATTGGGGTTTATAATTATCTTGCCCGAGTCGTCCTCAATCTATATATATATATATATATATATATATATATATATATATATATATATATATATATATATATATATATATAACAAGATATCTTACAAACTGCGAAGAAATTGCTTGACTTACGGACTTTTCCTCACCGAGTGCAGTTTTTTTTTAGCAAAGGAGTTGCATCCATTCTTGCAATATGTCCAAGTCATCTTCATTTGCGTCTCATTATTGTTGTAGCTAGATAAACTCTATATATTTTTCTCTCAGGGTTTAGTTTCTTATTTTGTTGAGCCAAAAATGCATATAAGGACTTCGTTTTGTTTTATCAGACTTGTCAATACTTGACATTGTCATTACTCCACAAAACAAACAGAAGCATTTATTTGTTTAGGGTTTTGAATGAGACAATTATTTCACATTTCCCTTATTTTCCAATACCGGTTGTTTCAGAAGAACAGCCAAGTCCTCAAGCAAAGAATGAATCTGTGAATCAATTGATGAAGAGAAGACCCAGTATTAGACACAAGGTGTTGATGGTCCACACCTTTCCATATGTGTATCATTCATATGGTGACAAGCCATGTCCTAGGTAAGGTCATGTACTATGATTATTATCAATCTTATATTTCCATCCTCTAAACATCGTAATATTTAAAGGTCGGTTTAAATAGAGAAAATGCAGATAACTATATTTTTTAACTCGACTAATTTCAAGTCCGAGGATTCGAGCTGACATATACCTCGTCCTGTCGGAAAAGAATGAGCTAATTTATTTATGGTCCAGAGTTACCAAAATTTCTACGCGCATTCGTAGTAGTCTGTTTTAACTGAACGCTTTTTCACCACCAGGATATTTTCTTTAGAATTGTAAAATGTTCAGAGCATGACTCTTACACGGACAAAAGCTGTGTAAATATCTTGATGAATAAGATAGCAGACAATATAATAATATTTACAATTTTTGACCGGCATTGTTATCGAATTACGAGGTGTTTGGCGTAGATCAATAAGGTCCCAAATTTGATCAGAGACTGTATTAGCAATGTTAAAGAAGGCCCATAAACGGGTTTGGATGTCAGACCTACATGTGTACACGTCGATTATAACACAGATCTATTGCTTCTGTTTGGATTACACAATCAATGTAAAATGTTGAAACTTAGTAGGGTATAACTCTATCCCTCTATCACCTTAGAAATGGTTTATTTTCCTTTTTCTGAAGATGATGTCTCGTTCTTAAAAATGAAAAATATTATTATTGATTTTTTTTATGGTTACTTTGACAACAGACTCACCTTGTCTTATCTTTCTAAAGGCAAACTTGGATAAAATGTTCTTTTAATGCCTTGTGTATGACTTGATATTGAAACAATCGTATTAAATCATTTGTTTTCAATTATGACAACCGTCGACATCAATCATATTCATATTCATCTTATTGACGTCGGTGTCGATCAAGTTCTTAAAATGTCAACAGAACAAGCGTTTATATATATTTTTTGTTTTGTTTTGAACCTAATGCCTAATTAGCTATAATATTATGATGCTTTTGCTTTTTTTGTCTCGGGTATTTGTCGCGATTGTAAAATTGTAAAAATCTGAATTTAAATTTAGACATATTCAGTATGCGTTGCTTGTGCGTTTATGTGAACTATCATTCGCTTCCAGTCACACATTGACATAATGCATTGTATTTGTTAGTGTATTGTATCCATGACACATCGCTGTGGGACTACAGTTTACAGTTATTGCCATTCTCATTCATCCTATCAGTGCTTGATTGAATTTTGAAATGTTTCATGTGACTTATGTATTGGTGATTTTGATGCCTTCTTCACGTTTTGAGATTGGTTGATTTGGTCTCGTAGTGTTAGTGTATTTTGGGTAAGCAATGTCTTTTTTTTATGCGACTTGAGGTGTCGACGAAAGGCGCTATAAAAATACACTTATTATTTAAGCGCCTAGAGCCTGGTGAAATTTGAGTAAGAATCTATAAAAATGTTATTTATTATTATTATTATTTTTATTATTATTATTATTATTATTATTATTATTATTATTATTATTATTATTACTATTATTATTATTATTATTATTATTATTATATATTATTATTATTATTATTATTATTATTATTATTATTATTATCCCCATTCTCGTTTGCCAGCGACTTTATCATTACAGTGCCAAACTATCACAATTCATTTTATGTACATTTTTGCCTCAGATACGATATGTTCCTCGAGAGTAAAGAATACGGCCCTCCTGAGGTAACAAGCTTTGGACAAATTCCAAGGACCAGCCTAGTGGCGTCGAAGAGGAATAGTATGGATAGGCACCCTTTACCATCTGTTACTGTCTCTGAAGTTCCCACGTTACCAGCTATTCTAGAGTCACCAGGGTCTGCCAAGTCAAAAGTCAAGAGAGTTCTTACGGCTTTTAAAGCAGTCGGTGCTTTATCAAATAAATGAATAGTGCTATATTTATACTAAAAATAAAATTTCCCCTCTTGTTTTAAATCGGAAGTTTGTCTTTACAGTATATCGCAATAAAATAAACTCGACACGATAAGTAGGCAAGCATCCACTAGTGAGAGCTTCAAATGGTCTCTTCTACACACCAGTGGATGGAGACTGAATTCAACGGCCATACCAGTCTTCGATTCATTGAAGTTTTACCCAGAAAGGAACAGAAAGATGAATGACTCAAGAGTGAATCTTTGTGCATCAACATTTAAACAAATAATATTTTGATGAGCTGATTTGAAAGAAACTGTGTGGCTGGTGAATTATCGAATCGAAAATGGGATAAGCTTCAAAGTGTTGTAATTATTGATAACCATTCACTATTATTGGTCTTATGTAGAGCGTATCTGAGTGGTAGTTATATTTAAATAGAGTCTAAACACAATATTTTATTAGTCTTGATCTCAGAGTGAGAAATTAAAATGAGCTGGTAAATTTTATATATCTCCTTTAACTGTAAAATATTGTCGCGTGCAAAACTAAGTTAGATAAAGATCTGAACAAGTGTGTATGAAAGGTGCCAGGCAAAGCAAGAAAGAAAAATACAAGAAAAAAAACATCCTAAAAAAATCAGTCTACCTCGACTGGGAATCGAACCTCAGACCTGATTACCGGTCAGACGTTCTATCATTTCATCACAGAGGCTCCCTCTCGTGTTCAATGTATGTGTTGTTTGATGCAAGCGAGGGTTCACAGCGTAAAACGCGTACCCTTGTGAAAAACATAAGCATTAAAATTGTCCCAACTATCGGGAGCCTCTGTGGTGTAATGGAAGCACGTCTGACCGGTAATCAGAAGGTCTAAGGTTCGATCCCCAGTCGAGGTAGACTCGTTATTTTGGGATGGTTATTTTTTGTATTTTTTTTCTTGCTTTGTCTGGCACCTTTTACACACACTTGCTCAGGTCTTAATCTTACACGGGTGCCTGCTCCTTAATTTCTTAATTTGGTATTTTCAAAAGTAAAAAAGTAAGTTAACTCTTATTTCCTCTTTGATAGCGTTTGATACAATTCAATAATTATGTTTTATCATACATGATTTGAAAGGTTCATTTGATAACCCATCACATGAATGTAATGATTTTCCGAGCTTAAAAAAAATATTCAAATAATACATTGCCTAGAATTCAAAACACCGAATTTTTCGCTTTTGCAAAAATATGAGCCTGGAAGAATTTTACAAAAAGCAAGGCCGCAAGCGAGGGGGGCACTTAAATGATATGAATTTACTCCAATTTGCAAATTCAATAAACTGGTTGAAATAAATGTGACGCCATGTCCTTCGATAAACAAACTGTCAACGATATCAAAGTCAAAGTATTCTTTTCTTTACTAAATATCGTCGTTGACAAAATGCCTTGACCACGAGTTGAGAACCGTGCCCGCTTGATTGGACATGTTCAGGCTGGGGTGTCTACTGTAGCCATTTTCGAAAGCATTTTAATTCTAATTTAGTGATTTACTTATGAGAGCAGATCTGTAGACCACGTTGTCCTTGAACCATGGTCGGTCCTCTGATATCTGTTCTGACGATCTATCCCAATGGCCAGCGGCTCACGACTCGTATTACAGCAACTTACAACTCTCCATGAGTTAAGACTTATTGGGTCAAGAAAATTCCCACCTTACATAATGTTTGCCCTTAACACTTATTTGTGCCCATTGCATAAGCGAGCGCCACAGCCGAAAGATCCCCTCACGCCAGGTCAAACACACTTAGCCTTGCCTCTCACTCGTCCGTAATGGCGAGTGCTCGCCCTCGCTGACGTGAAACGTTTGTTGATCGAGTTATTCGTATTTTGCTATATTCTTTCTTAACTTAGATAGTGTTCTTTTGGTGAATACGGACGAGGCATTTTGCATTGCTGTTAACCAGGGTGAACATTATGTGAGACGGTCGTATAAGATACTGTCCTTTTGTTGGTTACAGGTAAAGTTATGTGCTTGGCTTTAACCAAGAAAGAACAGTATCTCAAAATATTACGCAACATATTACGTCAATGAAATCGCCGACTAACAGAAAAACGCAATTTATCATCAGCTATTATTTAATGTGAGAAGACTTCCACTATGTAACAGAATTAAAGAGTTATGAATGAAAAAACTAATTGTGTCGATTGCGGCAAAACTGGCAGGATCTGGATCAGCCCAGATACTGTCCTTTTGTTGGTTAGGGCAGATATGTCTGTAATAGTTTATTTAGAGCAGCCGTCGATAAACTTTTTCTTCTTTCTACATATTCCTTATCTCCGATAATGATCCTACTTTTTCTTGGCTCTCCATTCATGTTTCTTCCTTGACAATAATGTTTCATCTGTTTTGTCAGTATTAACGTACAGTTGGTGGGTTTGCAAAGCTCTTTGGATGTCATTTACACTGACTTGTTTGAGGCAAATAAAGTCAATGTCGGCTGCATATATGCAATTTCCATGGGGAATTCGTTTTCAAAACGTAATTGGGCCGAAGGTACAGATTTACGCACATCTTTTATAACATTTCTAGGTAAATGATAAATCAGGGCTTAGACTCTCTCCTTGTGATGTACCGATGTTGCCAAGGAATGATTTATTCTCTGGGGCACCGATTATTTTGGTCGTTATCCAGGTTTCACTTATAAGGAATCGGATTAATCTAACTTCATCTTCCATAACTATTCCTTTCATAATGTTTTACAAGGATTGGCGATTGATAGTATAGAAGGCGGCAGACATATCTATTCCAGTTATAACTATTTCTATTTTTTTTCTGACAGGGTTTGGCAGCAAGCCCGTTGTGGGTCCAAACTACAACTACAGTACTTCTCTCCGTCCTGAATCCGCCTTGACTATGTGACAGATAATTATCAACAGTCGGTGCAATTCTATTCAATGTGATCAAGGAGAGCCATTTTATAATTGTGTTAAGCAGAGTAATTGGTCTCTAATTCTTTGGAGGGCCTTTTGGTTTTCCTGGCTTTTGTATTGATAGCAGCTCCTCTTTATTAATATCCAGGTTCTGGTGGTGTTCGATCGTCAGATTGAAAAGTCTGCTATGTGTTCATCTAATAAGGGTAGTCCAAATTTTAGAAGTTCAGCACATGCTCCATCTTCTCCCGGTGCTCTGTTGTTATTCAGACGTTTAAAAGCATTTCTCACTTCTTTTAGTGTAATAAGTTTAAATAGTGGTCGGAGATCTCCCTCAAATAAGCTGAAGTGTGAAGCTTTGTTGTCTTGAACTTTTGTTTTATAATATTCAAAAAGAACATTTGAAATGCCATAAGGGTTAATAGTTAATTGCCCGAGTCGTCCTCTATCTTTGGATTTTCAAATGGTCTTTGATTTTTTAGTCTCAGAGCTTTGTACATTGCTTGAGTGTTGTTTCATTTACTATATTATTATCAACTTTTTTTTTGTCCAACTCTTCATTTGTAATTTCGATTAATTTACGTCTTATGCGGTGTAATATTTTGTTTCGTTCATATTATAGTTTCTGTCTTTCTACTTCCGTTTTTGAGTTTTGTATTCTTATTGGCATATCTTTTTGTTGGTTAGATAATTGAGCTATGATGGTGTCATACGTACGGCCTTGTCGTTTGGTTGTAGCTCTCCCGGAGCTTTGAATTGCAGTGTTTATTATTGCACTTCGTACACGTGACCATGCTTTGTTTGGCGTGTTGTTGTTGTTTGTTAGATTGTCTAGATCAATATTAAGTTGTCGCTGATATTGTTTACGACATCGTGACTTATTTTTTGGCTCATGAATTGCTGTGCTGCGTTTTCTTGATTATTTGTGCCATTCGATAACAAAGTTTGTTTTAACTAGCCTATAATCCGTTGTTATCAAGGTGCCGGCCTATGATCTTACATTTGTTGTGAATTTTTTGTGTCTTTGTCTGCCAACGTTCCAATGTTAAATATGATTTCATCCTCCAAAAGCATTTGGCAAGTGAGGTAAAAGACAATTCACTGAGCGGAGGCTCAGTGACAACAGGTGTCAGCTATGAATCAGCGTGAATCAATCATGACTTAACCCCCCCCCCCCCCCCCTCCCAATCACTTTCAACTGGCAAAAGTCTAACCTAGTCGTATTATTGACTCTCGCCCTTTCCCTGCAATATGTTTCGAGTTCTGAACAACCTTTAGGTCTCTATATACCTGCCGACGTATTTGCAGGTCTGATTATCCAATTCACTATTGACTCATTGTTGCCCATATGGCATTCGGATGTCAAGACCTGCATATATGTACACGTCGATACCTGCTCATAACTGGAAAAGTAACAAAACAAGGGATCCCTTCTCACCTTTTGCCACACATGACTGTTTTGTTGTTGTTGTTTTTTTGTTTGTTTTTTTTTTGTTGTTTTTTTTTTTTTTTTTTTTTTGGGGGGGGGGGGTCTTTTGTCTTTTTTTTTAGAGAGAGAGGGGGGGGGGTGAGAGAAAAGTGAGAGGAAAGGATGAAAGAATGAGAGGGGCAGGTGGAAGGGGGGGGGGGCGGAGATTAAAAAATCAACAACCAATTTTTCCTACTGGACCCCTTGTCGCATCTTTGATCTTAGCATCTTCTAAGCTGTTTCGTCTTATTTGGAAACTTTGAGAAAGATAAAAGGCTTTTAATAGTAAAGTGCAGGGGGGGGGGGGGGTGTCAAATGTTTTCGTCCTACCGAATAATCTATTTAATTTTTTATCATGGGGTCGTCACAGTGCTATTAAATGTTTATTTTTAAATAGTGTGTAAATTTAATGAGTGGTTTTAAAGATTAAGATTAAACAGGTGTGTGTGGGGGGGGGGGGGTCGTGAGTTTTTGTTAAAGTTTTATGCACTTCCCAATCAGTTCAATCAATTTATATTAAATATATTAAATGGCTCTCAGATTCAGATTGTGGGTGAGACTCAAATAGGCTGTATGGAACCATAATATGTGATGTCGCGCGACGGTTTGGTCCGGAAGGTAGGCTACATCTGGCGGAACCGTAGACTTTCACGGCCGTTCGCTTTTCAGTCAATCGGTCGTAATGCCTCGACTACTTTCGCCAGTTAATTTGTGAAGATTTTACAGAATTGCAGATCTTGTGAAATAGTGCCGATATCACATCTAACTTTAAATAAACCTTGCACTGTTGAAAAGGATGAAAGAGTCTGTGTTATTATTTTAAAAAATAATATTTTTATAAATTTTGAGTCAGGAAGAGGTAGATGAACTAAAGGTTAGGTTCTTGATCACCGTAAAATTTATAATGGATGTCATACAAAATAAAAAATAGTTTTCCGATTTTCGTAATTACAAATGTAATATGCCATTTATTATTATTCTCTCTCTCTTTCTCTCTCTCTCTCTCTCTCTCTCTCTCTCTCTCTCTCTCTCTCTCTCTCTCTCTCTCTCTCTCTCTCCTCAGCCGTTAAGCGAAATTTTCTTCTTTTAAAAATGAAAGTTAAACCTGAATCGACTGTTGTAGTCCACGGAATACTCAACTGTTGTAAAAAAAAAATTCTGCGTCATTTCTGCGGCATGCAAACCAAGGTAATTTATATGGTCAATTGAAGTATTGTCTTTAACATAACATAGTTGAGTTTTGGAGAGAGAAAAAATGTAGAATATTGAAAGATTGGTGATTTTTTAAAACTCTCTCCTGAAAAATGCGTAAATCTAGACTAACAACTGTTGAGGGCATACAACCCGCGTAAGGGGATGTAATAAGTAATTTGAATGTCAACAAGTGAGTTGAGATAAATCGTCTCTCTTCCTAAAGAAGAAAATTAAGATCGTAGAATCCCTACAGATCAAGTGGAGCAACACCAAACAACGAACATCGAATCCAGATTCCACCATCGTCGGTTTATTGCTGACCCAGTTCTTTGAGCTTAGCAAAATGGCGTGAGATAAAGCAAGCAATTATAAGTAAGTCCTATTTTCAGCCTTAAATAGAATAAAATAATCACTCTTTTTGATTGATATGAGACTTTCTCATGACTATTCTCGCCGCACAACGCTGCGTTCTTTGGAGTTTATATATATATATTATATATATATATATATAATATATATATATATATATATATATATATAATATATATATTTCTATATATACATTATTTTAATATTTACCACAATGTTGGAGTCAGTCTACATCGATGTTTCAGGCCTTTTCAGCCATCGTCAGGACTGTGTGTTACATGAGTTTATATATATATATATATATATAACCTATATCATCATTATTTCATTAATTTAGAAGTTTAATTAATAACCAACATTTTATTTTTTACCCAAAAAACTAAAGACCTTAATGATTGCCAATACTGAGGGCTCATCTGTGAATTTGGTTCAATATCTCCAAGAGGATAAAAAAAATGAAAGGAAGAAACAAGAACGATACAATTCGATTTTTATTCATCATTAAACGTTAAGGCATATGGCACAGCACCGAATTAGGCACTTCATCCCGTAATCACTAAGTAATCAAAGTCTAATGTGTTATGAACTAAGGAAACTACAGAAATAGTAATTATAAAGAATATCGTGGTATAAAAAGACACTGCAATAAACCACCAGAGAAGAGCTAAGTCATGGAAGTCGTGGTACTGTAGATTTATTTCTGACATTAAATAACCCATCTTCCCAAATCAGTGTATAGGCAACAGGGTTAATCTGAAAACAAACAACAACAAAATTGCCCACAGGCATTGTGTATCTTTATATTGATTTTAGAAAAGTATTATTCACCAGATTATGTTTATCCATTTGAGGGCGTAGTAAAAGGACACGTTAAATACATGATACAAAATAATCTTTTTAGCTTTTTTTTTTTTGGTATCTTACTCGGTACAACTACCGACTTGAGAAAATGGGTCGCATTTAGCTATGTAACTCATTCACACTAAAACATAATTTTTAAAAAATTTGCATTATGAGTAAACCGGTGAGTTAATAAAAGAAACAAATACAGAATAGCATGCAATTTGAAAACATATATCTTAATATGCTCTTATATCGCTAATGTAAAGTGCGTAACGAACAAGTATTAAGTATAATCTCTCTCTCTCTCTCTCTCTCTCTCTCTCTCTCTCTCTCTCTCTCTCTCTCTCTCTATCTCTATCTATCTATCTATCTATCTATCTATCTCTTTCTCGACACTATTCAAAGTTGGTGAAAAATAAATGGAATAAATAGATGAAATGTCTTTTGAAATATAAGTCACTTTCTACTTCAATGTTCTTGTTTTTTGTTTTTAATTAAATTTTTTTTTTTTAATTATTTTTTTTTATCAAGATATTTGAAATGACTAGGTTGAGATTATCCAGGTCTGACTGCAGATTTTTATCGATTTTCGTGGTATTCTTATAACAACTTCACAAGTGTTTTAGTTTCATTGTGTATGTGAGCAATTTTGTTTGTTTGTCTTCCTTTTTATAAATTGTAAGTTGACAGTTCAAGAGTCATAGTTTATGAATGAAAAAGTTCATACATCACACTGTAACATTTTTTCTTGAGGCAATATCAATGTCACATATGGAATTATAGATTTTAATACAAATGGGCAATGAATACCTTATGTAAATGTCAGCCACACTTAGCTTTTACTCTTTGGTAACATTTTGTTTA
>NC_088360.1:43636277-43658777 GCF_034508935.2 Berghia stephanieae
ATAATAATAATAATAATAATAATAATTAATAATAATAATAATAATAATACTAGTGTCCAGCAATTTGGTCTCGTTCAACAACTCTTTTATCAATCAACGTCATAAAAATCGCTAACTCTCTTTGCTAAAACAACAGACTTCATCTGAGGAGAGACCAAGTGCCTGTGCAGCATGCGGACCGTGGCTCCTATACTGTCTCCCCAGACTTTCATGACCAGACCCATGGCGTAAGGAGCTTTCATTCTCAGCCATTGCTCCACCAAAGCTCCTGGGACACCAACTCTTGCTGCAATAAGACGCCAGTCACAAGCTGAAATTTAAAAATCAAAAACTTCAGATGAAACAAGTCAAAATATGAGAGATAAAATCTCCCAGTAAATCATAAAATAGAAAAATAGCTAAAAAGAAAAAAGAAAAAACAACAAGGAATCAAACAAAGGACAATTTATGTATAAAACATAAGAATATTTTTACGATTATTCCAATGAATAATTTATTATTAGTTATTTTTTTTAAAGTAGTTCTTCGGATCCATGAGGCCTCGGGGCCAGAGATTATCACGGTTTCTAGTGTGAAACAGACAAAAGCAATTGCTTGCTATCTTTTTCATAGGATGCTAGTCCATCACAAAGTACTTCTCACCAGAGCTAACAGACCTGGCAACCCATCACCACTGGGTGGACAGGAGGGGCCAGATAAAAAATTCAACTTTAACCATAATCGAACTCAGCCCCTTTGAGTGTGCGTGCTCTTCCACCTCAACTCTCGGAACTCCCGATTAGATATTTAGTGGGAAAAATATATCTAAAAGAAAGTCATTCTTGTTTTTTTCCAATGTTAATTTATGCTACGTATTGTCCATTTTTGTAATCAGGAACAAAACATTTTACAATCCATAGAGATTTGTATAACTGAAAAATGTCACTTGTAGTTGTTTGCAAGAGGATGATTCAGATACTAAAGCTTTATAACTTTAAAGATAATGAAAGCTAGATTATCAGCATGTTTGTGAGCAGCTTTAGTCGACTGTTCAAAATATCTCCAATCTAAGCTCAGTCATTGAATTGAAATAGAGGCAGCAAATTCATTCCATTTTTATAAATAGGGTTACGGGTTGACATTGTTCTGTACAGCCCATGTTAAATTTTTTTGCCAACGATCACATAATTACTGGCAAATATATACATTATAAATCTATTTTGTAAAGATTTATATACAAGTAACTTGAAAACATTTTTAACAAATTAAGGATAATTATATCACCCCCTGATTCAAATGGTTATTTAGAATATCTGCTAGAGCATAATGATCAGTCCCCAATTTGCCTTGGGAATCATTACCTGACCACTCTGCTGCCAAATTAATTTGCATTCACCAACAGACGTTATAACCAGACCAATTTTGTCGTTGATGGCTCAAAAGATTCGTCTTATGATCTATGCTAATTTCCACAGTACAGTAGTATAATAATTAAAATGGACGAGCGCCTGTTTGTAATAAACTTTATTTATCAGCAATATTGCAAGTTCTCAACCAATATGATTTCAATTGATTTTTTGTTTGAACCCAGCTTAACAAAATATTTATCACAAATTAAATCATAAAGCAAGCCCATGTAATTGTATCTTGATTCCAACTTTGCATTAGGGAGACGCAAGAGCCAAGCTGTTTGTATCATGCTACAACAACATTATCTTTGGATTGGGATGTAATGTTACAAATCGAATTTTCATGGACACATTGAGATTTTTCTTATGACTTAAAAAACTTCAAAGCATTTATCCCATAAAGCCCTCAGGTTGAAAGGCATAAAAATTGATTTATGCCACCCTTTTAAAATGTTGATATAAATTTGAACCTTTTTAAAGAAGTTACAAGGCCGCTTTATTGTGTTTAGTTTTTTTTTCATTTAACCAGCATGTTATATTAAATAAGTTTTAGCGTGTGCATTGTGTGTGTGTGTGTGTGTGTGTGTGTGTGTATGTGTGTGTGTGTGTGTGTGTGTGTTGGTCACTGTAAGTAAAAGTGCAATAAAATAATAAGACCATAATTATACCATTTCCTTTCTTCTTGCTGAGCTGACGAATGACTAGACTTCTCAAACCTGGATGCATGTCAAAGATATGTGTCTCTCCAGGCATTTTCTTTTCAGGCTAAAGAATAAAAATATACATAATATGATATATTATTACCAGTTGAAATGTCATATCGTAAGTCATAAACATAACAAGGGCACGGTGATCGAAATTTAATGAAACACTTTTTGGGCTGTCAAAGTGATGACTAAGAATGCACAATGGGACAGGACGTGTAAAAGCTGTTACAATGAACTTGAGCTTATACTTAAAAAGCACTTAGATACATTTCACCCAACTAAATTGGACATTGAATAATTACACACTTTGCTTCTTTGCTACACTGAATTAAACAAAATTGTTAGTCTTTGTTAAATTATTGCCTACGAGCACAGAATTACTGACAATTCTTAAAATTGTAAAACTATTTTTAACAGATTGATATACGAGTAACTTGTATTGCTATCAAAGTGATGACTAAAAATGCACAATGGGACAGGACGTGTAAAAGCTGTTACAATGAACTTGAGCTTATACTTAAAAAGCACTTAGATACATTTCACCCAACTAAATTGGACATTGAATAATTACACACTTTGCTTCTTTGCTACACTGAATTAAACAAAATTGTTAGTCTTTGTTAAATTATTGCCTACGAGCACAGAATTACTGACAAATCTTAAAATTGTAAAACTATTTTTAACAGATTGATATACGAGTAACTTGTAAACCTTTTTTTTTTAAATCAAGGGTAATTCTATCACCTATTGACTGAAATGATTATATAGAAAATTTGCTAGGGCATAATGATCACCCATTAATTTGATCTTGGAAATTAGCATCTGGCAACCCTGTTGTCAGATTCAATTTCACACACCTACAGACTTTATTACCGGACCAATTTTGATCGTTGATGGCTCAAAAGATTCACCTTGATGTTAATTTCCACATTACAATAGTATCATAATTTAAATAGATGAGTGCTTGTTTGTGATAGATTTTATTTCCCATCAAATATTGCGGGCTCTACATTAGCAACTAAAATAGACTTATGACACATTTATCCTAATTCCCCCAAATGAGTCATTAAGTAACTGAACTGCATGTATTCAAAATGAGTTCTAAACAATTTTCAAGATATTAAGAAATACACACATTTTGGGCATTAAAACTGAGGTGAAAAAAAATATCCAAATTTACATTACACATGGAATCCTATCTAAATAGTTCACGCATAGAACTCATTTATGATAAGATCTGATATCCATGAAGAGCCAGCAATAAAAATTATTTCAATTGTTGTGTACATTTAAATTCGAACTGGTCCCATTCATAGCCTCATGACCCACGACGCCGAATAATTCTAGGGTAAAAGGTGTAGATTAAATCATAATAATTGCTTGTCACCCATGATCAAAATGATGGATATCACAGTATTTGATCAGTAACTCAATTACTAGATCAGTACTGGTTAGGGAGAGAGAGAGAGAGAGAGAGAGAGAGAGAGAGAGAGAGAGAGAGAGAGAGAGAGAAAGAGAGAGAGAGAGAGAGAGAAAAAGAGAGAGAGAGAGAGAGAGAGAGAGAGAGAGAGAGAGAGAGAGAGAGAGAGAGAGAGAGAGAGAGAGAGAGAGAGAGAGAGAATAGAACCTAATGTCAGTTGTATCAAAATGTAAACAGAGATCAAGAAGTATAAATTTTGTACGCAGCTTCGATTGAATGAAGCTCGGAAGGAGTTCCCTTTGCATTTGCCAATCAATTATATCTTAGAAATGCCTGATTTGTGCAAGACAACCAAACGTTAAACACAAGTGGTGATATGGGCCTTATAGGATCAACTATACTTTTAAATTAAATAAATACAACTTTGCAACGCTGGCTGGTTTTTCTAAAAAAAAAACCCTCACACTTATTATCACTTACAGGTTCAAGCTGTTTTGATGTGTCACCTGTCCTTGGTGTCAAGTTTATACTACGGGCTCTTGGATTGAGGACGTTGAGATAAAGTGCTGGAATCTCAGGTTCTTGTATGTTGGTGTTGTTGCTGCTCATTTCACTAAGCACTGAAGATGGTCTGGAACTTATTTCACTTGCTACTGTTTTTGTTTTCCCAGGGCACTCTGATAATTCTTGAGGAGCAATAAATATGTTTGTGCTACCTGAAAAACAATGAGAATAGCAACAATTTTATGCTTAGTTTCTGAATTGTCCAATTTGTCTTTCAACGCACGGATCAGTACAATTTGAGAGAGGGGTTCTTCTGAATGAAGTTCAGATAAAAGAACACAATACAAAAAAAATTTAAAAATAATGTAAATCAATATATAGAATCAAATGAATGAAAAATTCAACTAATATGATCATTTTAAATTGTATGCTGATTAATATAATTTTTCATAGTTGCTTAATAAGATGGAGTGCAACGTTTATTAGCAGGTTTGATAGCCGAACACATTTATGGGCTTAATATTTATTCATGCGATGTGAGAGTGTATACCCGATGCCTTTATAGGTTCTGAGAAAAAGCACCTTAAGCAGCAAAACATGCAAACTCCTCGTGACGTATTACAGCATTAAGTTGTCCCAACTATCTCGTTAACTATGTCAACTATGTTATGTGATGGTCGTCAGAAGATCTGAAATTTGATCCCCAGTCAAGAAATGATATTTTCTTGGGAAGATCTCTTCTTGTAATTATTATTTAGTTTGCTTAAAACTGTGTCATTCATTCCTTTGGATAATCTCAGGAAAATAACCTTTTATAATTTGTTTAACAACTAAATGTAAAATTGACTCTAGACGATAAAGATAGCATCATCAACATCATTATCATTATATTATTTTTATAATCATTACCATCATCATCATCATCATCATCATCATCATCATCATCATCATCATCATCATCATCATCATCATCATCATCATATTCATTATTATATTATTATTATTTTATTATTATTATTATTATTATTATTATCATTATTGTTGTTGTTATTGTTGTTGTTGTTGTTGTTGTTGTTGTTGTTGTTTGTTGTTGTTGTTGCTGTTGTTGTTGTTATTATTATTAGTAGAAGTAGTAGTAGTAGTAGTAGTAGTAGTAGTAGTAGTAGTAGTAGTAGTAGTAGTAGTAGTAGTAGTAGTAGTAGTAGTAGTAGTAGTAGTGGTAGTAGTGTAGTAGTAGTAGTAGTAGTAGTAATAGTAGTAGTAGTAGTAGTAGTAGTAGTAGTAGTAGTAGTAGTAGTAGTAGTAGTAGTAGTAGTAGTAGTAGTAGTAGTAGTAGTACAGTCCGCTCCAGATAATCGCAACACCTTGGGATCAGAGACAATGTTGTGATTAACCAAAGTTGCAATTAACCGAAGTTGAGTTTCCTGCCCGCTATTGCATCATTTTACACATATATATGGTAAACTCAAACCAGTTGCTGTAAATATTGTTCTTAGTCTACCACAGACTGAGCAATTTGATGGAAATAAAAAACACATGACAGCCCTGTATAGATTTTGTCAAGCAAAATCAGCTTTGATACAAATCAACATCTTATTCAGATTGGGTTAACTTTCACCCTTTTGTTCTCAACATTTGTAAGAGTCAAAGAGATTAGCCGTGATGAGACAGAATAAGCACTCACCAAACTCGTTGGTCACAATGCACAGTTGCAACCCCAAAATAAAGGGTATAGCTCAGTCTCTCTTTACAACTGTCATTGTCTACCCGTTGTCAACCTCCGCGCCTCCTATTTAATGGCCACAGATGACATCACAACCCATACCGCATAGTCCCACCCTCTTTTGTCTCTAATAGAATGTAGACACTGCTGTAGCATTAAATCCCGCTCACTCCCGATTCTTCATCCATGATCAAATTTAATCATGATATTTTGTTTCATTTCTTGAATTCGCCACTTTTTGAGGGCGAAAATTTGTTGAAATTAACCGAAGTTTGTTGCAATCAACCAGTGACTTTTATATAGAATCAATTCCGTTTCTTGGGTAATGTTGCGATTAATCAAGTTGCGATTATCCAGAGTGGACTGTAGTAGTATTACTATTACTATACCAAAAGAAAATTTTATAATTCAAAATTCGAAAACACCATTAGTTGTAAAGAGTTATACCACCTTTCGAATCAACTTCTCTGCAAACAGTAATTTAAACCATTACCTAATGCCAACAATGATGAGGAAAATCGCAATAAATTTGCAAAATATATTGAGGAAAGATTAACTCTATCCGTTGCCAATTAGGCCAAAAGACGGCAGAAGAAAAAAATACGAACCATGCAAAGGACACACATTAAATGAATTTTCTCCACAGAAGAAGAAAATTAAGAAATAATAATGATGAGTCCTTCTAAATGCTTTAATCTTGACCCCATCCCAACCTCATTACTTAAAAGCTGTATTGAGTTTTATTGCCTATTATATTTATTTATTGGAAAGATACATTGCTGTTACCAGCCATGTGCAGTACAGATTGCGTACAATGGCCTTGGTTGCAACAGGAGCTCGGCTAAAATGGGAAATTTTAAAATCCCTGTTCTACGACCTATATAATTCATATAAATCATGCATGGCTATTATGGGGAAATATTTCTTGAAACATGGCTGCAACGGGGGTGTGAGTTTCAAGTTTAGTACCTAGTTGAGAACAACTAAGTACTCAAGAAGAAAAGAAGAAGGCACACATGATACACATAACTTATAGGAAATGGAGATGAGGTGGGAGTGGGTGAATTGCAATTGTTGTGTGCACTAATGACATTTCTCTGTGTACTTTATGTATCCATGACGATGCAATAAAAGGCTAATGGGAGGCGTGTGACTGACCGATCAACATTCTGTTGATAAACTTAGGCCTAGTATGTTACGCGTAGAGTGAGGATTGTGCGTCTCGTGACTGATTAGGTGATCATGTCCAATGAGAAGTGAGATGGTGAAGATCTCTTTGTGAAGTCAGAGGCTCAGGGTGTATGTTTTAAAGTGCACTTGGTGGATGTCAGTGGCGCAGTTGGAAAGGATGGAAAGCAGAGGAAAGGAGGAAGGTAGAATTAACTGTTTCATTGTTCCACCCCCCCCCCCCTTGTGTCCAGAAGTAATTGGAAAAGGGGATGAGGTATGGTGATTTCGGGGGGGGGGGGGAGTTACAGGAATGGAAGCCATAGTCAGGTCGTCTGATTTATTTACTTAGGGAGGTAACTCGATAGTTACTTTGGTTTAGAGAGGTAGCTCAAAATTTGTTCCTTGTGATTTTTTTTTTTATATTTCCCTCAGTATTGCATCCCTTCGAATTCCGTATGCATGGATATAACGGGTTTGGGCTACAACGGGGATTTTTTGCTAGTCCCAATATCCCCATTGTAAACGAGTTCCATTGTACTTGTTTTGCAACTGAATGTGGTAAGAATTGAATAGCTTTTTCCAAGGATTAGACTTTGCAACACCAAGCACCTATCACTATGAAAGCGAGTGTCATAACACAGGATCACAATCTAGATCAAATCTCAAAAAGTTGCCATGTCCATTTATAAGAGTGGAAGATTTCATATTTACGCCTCCTGATTTCAAAGTGTGACTTTGCTCGATCTAATATGTAAAGACATAACATAAAACACATAGATAACACTTACAGCATTCGTACCACAGTCGTTTAGCCTGTACACGCAGATCTTCTACAGAATACATTCTCTCCATCTCTTGAAGGCCATTTTCAACCCTCAATTTCAATTTCAACAATTTTGCCAATTCATTTGTAACTTGCGTAATTCTAGTTTCAAGTTCTTCTAATCTGACCTCATACGCATGCAAACTACCCATTGGTGTAATTGTCAAATTCGTTATTAACGTTTTAACATCACTTTCGGGTATGTCTACAAGCATTACTCCTTTTGTGGGTTTATAGTTGTCCACATTCACATCCAAAACATGTTGAACGACAGCATGAAGTTTGTCCCGATAGAATGTTACAGATTCCTGTAAATTTGCATTTTGTTCTTTCAATTCCTCATTTGTTCTGACAAGCTGTGTGATGACAGGATCAATTTCAGCTTCTTTCTTTTTCCCTTTACCCGACCCAGTTCTCTTTCCTACTTTTGGCGCTCCCTTTTTACTCGACATTCTGTGAACTTGTTATTTAGAAAATGTTTTGATTTAAGATTTGTTTAATATGCGAAAGAAAAAATACCGCAATGTATCTATCAATCAACGATTAGTACATTCCATTCATCCACCTCCATAAAAACCGAGTTAAGACAGTGAATAGTTTATGAACATGGTTTGATCACTCTCATTAGTTTACATTGGTCACGTCCGTCTCTAGGTATCTTACATGGGATCCATTGTGTAAAACGTCACTTCCGTAAACAGTAATGGCTACCAAGTATGAAAATAGCTTCCACAGTAACGATCGATAAGATCCCATCACTGCGAACTCCCATCCCCATACACTGACTAGGGTTTGATTGCCTTGTCTGCTGCCAGTATTTGTGGTAAGCCTGCCGGTGTTCTTGAAAAATCAATCAATCTATCCCTTCTGTTTGGGATCGATCGATCATCTGGGTGTATTATTCTTTCATTCTGTGCTGGGTTTCTCATGAGATTTGTGTGTGAAATTTGTGGCATTGGTGGATCGAGCAAAATGTCAGTCTCTACCTTTTTTATTCTCCTATAAATGTTATTCTACCATAATTTTGATCTATAGACTACAGTATGACTCTGAATTTAGACGAACAAGCACCCCCCCCCCCTCTCTCTCTCTCTCTCTCTCTCTCTCTCTCTCTCTCTCTCTACTCTCTGTGTCTTCTCTCAGTCTCCTTCTCTTTCTCTCTCTCCCCCCTTTCGCTCTCACTTTCTCTCTTCCCTTCCTTAGCCTTCCTTCTGCTCTCCCCCCCCCCCCTCCCCCTTTCTCTCTCTCTCTCTCTCTCTCTCTCTCTCTCTCTCTCTCTCTCTCTCTCTCTCTCTCTCTCTCTGCTCTCTCTCTCTTTCTTTCTTTCTTCTCTAACTTTAATTAAGGTATAATTTATAAACCTAAGGGATTAAATGTGACCCATTTACTTTTAGAGTAAGTCACCTTCAACTTCCCCTATTTTCTCATTTTGAGGGAAATTCCATGAAAATGTCAACCGAAGGGGTGTTTTACAAAATCTTAAGAACATATTAAAATTTGGTACCAATTTGTTGGAAAATCATTCAGGATTATGAATATAACGATATTTCGTGCATATTTGCGGTACAGGATGCTTATTGTAGCTTTATGTAAGGGTATCCCCTATTTGAAGAACAAAAAGAATATTTCTCAATATTATAAATTTTGCAACTTCTACAAAATTATAGCCACCTTTGCTGTTGTTTATTGATATTAAAACAAGTATAAGTATCAGGAACCTATATAAACATTCAAATTTACGATTTTAATGAAATGTTGTCCTCATCGGTCGTTTTAATGACCTTGGGAAATTGTATGTCAGTCCGTTACCATTAAAACAGTATTTTTTCATCTATGAAAGATGTGATTGTTGTACAGACTCACTATTTCTGATTTTCTGTTCTTACATGAATGGCTTTAGCACTGTAAGATAATTTTTCAAGAAATTTATCATATAAGGTACTTTTGTTGGGTAACGGACTGACATTTTTTAGGGTAACGGACTGACAGTAACAGACTGACTAATTCTATTTTAATTCAAAGACAATATATAAAAGTTGTTTTTTAAGTCTCAAGAGTAATGTCCACTCCAATGTGTTTCAACTGATCAGGCAGCCATTTTATAAACATTTGGATCCATAAAATTTCAAACACTGGCCTTCAACATCAAGCCTGCTATTTTGCAATAGGTAAGTTGAATCTTTTAAAGCTTGTGAATCTTTTGATCACTTGAAGATTTTTGCTATGTTTGAATTGAGGGAAAAACACTGTTTATTGTTCTATAATATCCTTATGACAATGGAGCCAGTAGTAGTCGTCTGTTAAAGGGGCAAGAAGCCCTGGGAGAAAAAAAAAGAAATCAAACATTTAAATTAATGTGAAAAACTTTTGAGTCACTGAGGTTTTAAATGTAGTGGGTCAGCAAGCTGTTTAGCTGTGTATAATGTCAATATTTTAGTTGTTACAAAGTAATGTCATACAAGTTAAAAATGAGTTTTATTTTCTTAGTTTTGCTATATTATTTTTAAGAAAACAAGATTTGCTTTTTATTCTGATTTGACTTTCATAGCTTATGATGTAATTTCGCTCAATTTTCTTTATTCACAGGTTCAAAATGCCTACTCTATCCATGATTCAAATTATCAAGAAAGACTGAAAACTGATGAGCATTACATTGTTTAGGAAAAAGATGGGCAACAAAAGCAGGAGTCTCAAAGAAAACTTGAAAGTGATTGTAAAGGACGCTAAAAAGAAATAACAGGATTTTTTCAAGCAAAATGGAAAAAAAAAGAGAAAAGCCGATCAATCTACAACTCCAAAAGAAAGTAAACCAAGCACACCTAAATCCACATCTGCCTCACATTTCAGCACAGGAAAGTAAAATACTGAATTCAACTTTGAGGGTCTACAATCCTCCCAAAAATTTTTAAAAAAATTAAACTATGCCTGTGTACTGCTAAGGGCATACAATACATCAACCAATGGTTTTTAAAATATTTTAATCATGGAAATGGGCTTTCAAGATGAAATAAGATAATTTGATCGAAAATTTCTATTTGGACAAGAAGTACTCTTGGCGAGCACCAAGGGAAAAAGATTTCATAATTGTGAGAGATGAAAAACGAGAAAGGACGAAAATTCCAAAAAGTTTAGTGTAAAAAGCCCTGAAAAAGAGGTTGTCGATTGTTTCATCCAGGAATCAAAATTGGCTTAAGTTTATTTTGCTCCCTCAGAACCTCAGAATGTACTTCTAAGAGAAATCCCACAATCTGCATAAGAAAATTGTAACAATCAAGGATAAAATGGTCCAAATGAAATTTTTGAAGATCTTTCTCAGATCTTATAACTGGCTTTTTGGTCAAGTACATATGAGGAAGAGATTGACTGCCAATACTATCGACCAGTTTGCAGTGACGGTCATGGCCTATTGACAATTCCTAAGCTTGAGGAATCAAGATGAAATACAGAATAAAAATTAAGCTTCAAAAATAAGTACCAAAAGAATGTTAAACATTCCCCAGTTTTAAAGTCCTTTCTTATCTACATATTTTTTTGTTTTTGTTGATAATTTAATTTCATAGTTGAAATAAAGTACCCGTTTGACTGTGACAGAATAGATTTCAACTGCACGAATCTTTATTTCATCATTTAATTTTTTCAAAAGCAAAGTTGGGATTGAGGTAATCAGATGTCACCCATCGAGTTACTCATCATGCCCAATGTAGCTTGACATCCATATAAGGAAGAGTATTGGTTTGATCAATCACACTGGGTATTCAGTGTTGATAATAATTACATAATTTGTTCTTTGCTCTGGATTTTATGTTATTCTGAGTAATAAAATTCAGAGGTGTCAGTCCGTTACCATCCATTTGTCAGTCCGTTACCGACACTTTTTCAAAGACTGCAGATTCAAATTTTGGACAATCTTTTAAATATTGCTAGTGGGTTGTAGAACAACATCTCGTGGTTACTATAAAAGAACTTATTTGTTACTGGAAGGCTTAACTTCAGAAAGTTTGATCCATCTACATATAAAATTGAAAAAGATGGATTTTCTGATGTCAGTCCGTTACCAACATTATAATGTCAAAAAAATTCAAGTTGATGAAGATTCATCTTTATCCTTTTGATATATGATAAGGGCGGACATGATACATGCCCTTGGGAAATATTAGCTCCATACAATAAATACATTGCATTTCAGAGCACGAAATGTATGCATTTTTGGTCTGATTTGTCAGTCCGTTACCCGTGGAATTTCCCTTGAATAGAATAATTTAAATAAATATGAAATGATTATAATATAAGTATAATATTTAGGACTTGAAGTAAAATTGTGCTCAACTTTTGTAATATATTAAAATGGGTACGGATGATCAAACTCAAACCATGGAATTTATCATAGTATTCTGACGATTGGTAATGCATGGTGAATGAAATTGATTTACTGAATAAACTCCACACAAGATGTTTTGACCTGTGGGTCAATTCTTACCTGTAGTTCCCTGATTTGAAAAGGCTCATTTTTGTTCACATTCTCTCATTACACCCAGATGTAAAATGAGTACCTGGTGGGTAAAAGAGTTGATTTTGTCAAGAAAAAAAAGATAATAATGCCTGACATGTTTGATGCCTCGTCCTTCATGATAAGTGTTGCTTTTAGCTCGGGAACCCTTTGACTTCGCTTTGTGGGATGTTGCACTTTATAAAAGCTCAAATTTTTCTGCTTTATTTATATATAAAAATATTAGAAAATAATTATATTCATATTTCTGTTAGGCCTATTAAGAGTTAAAGAACATGAAAAGGAATGTGATGACACATTTGTCAGTGTTTCTAACAGAAATACATCATAATGAAAACATGACTTGACTTATTGACTGATGGCCATTCCGCTGATAGTGTTTGATGCTGGATTGTTTTGCTTGAGCAGCTCTGTATTTTGTTTCTAATCTCAGGCAGATGCGATTTCTAGAATTTCTGAATTAAATCTTCAGTGATGTATGGAATTTTTAGTTTTCGCTTTAAAACTGTTCATAATATTGTTTTGTAATATTGTTATCTTTGGTCTTCCTCTCTTTTTTTTTGGCTTCTATTTCAAATACTAAAAATGTCATAGTCTTATTTCAAGATGTGTTTATGCCTTGTCTAGCTATTTAAATAAGTAGTCCATGGAGTCGGAGTTTAGCCTGGTTTCTACAGTGTGAAATGGGCAATAGCAATTTCTTACAACCCTTTGATAGGATGCTGGTATATCACAAAGAACTTTTCAACAGATGTAACAGAACTAACTACCCATCACTCTTGGGTGGTCAGGGGAGTCAGACAAAAATCTTGATTGCACCCGGGACTGATCTCGGTCGCTTTGAGTGTGAAGCAAGTGGTCCACCAAATGAGCTAGCCTATGCATCCAATAATTGGCCATCTGATTTCAAGATTTGTATGAGATTATGGTATTTTGATTGTTTTTCTGTAGTTTTTTGTTGCAGATGATTGTAGGGTATTTGGATAGAATGATTACTATTGACAATTTGCAATGGAAAGTGTCTCCATTTGTTTGTAGTGCCCATGTGCCACAAATAAATTAGAGGACTGATTTTACCTCCATATATAGCTCTGATGTCCATCCATATTTTTAGTCCTTTCTGATGAACATTTGATTAGATTTATATATAGAAGTGCATTTTTCCATCTGTTTGTCGTCAAAATCTCTTCAAAGTGAACCAACTCTCTTTGTAATTTGTGTTCCACTACTATTGGGTTTTACTTTTCTCGAGAAATGACCATCTTAAGAAAAAAATGGTTTTATATTATAATATATTTGCCCTTTTTCTTGCTTCTCCTTCTTTCTTTCCTCTTTCATATTCTCCCTTTACCTTTTTCTTTTTTCCTCTTCTCCTTCCTCTCATCATTTCATTTCATATTTTAGTTAACCCTAAAATACCACAGATGTTTAATTAAAATATGGTGCAAGATAAGATAAAATTTTGTTATGTACACAGCATGACTCTTATTAAAGCATCATGCATGCATACACACACAGATATGTTCGCTGAGTTTTGTGGATGTTTTTTTGTTAGTGTTTCTAAATGTTGAGGTGTGGAGGTTGTATCTTGTTTTGAAATTATTTTCTGTTAGTCCTACATATTTTTCTTGCTTGTTTGTTTTAGTTTCTGTGACTGTGGCTTGGTAAATTAAACTTGATTCTAAGCATTGTTTGTTTAGCGGGCAATGTTCTTTATTTCTGCAGTTGCATTTTCTAGTGGGTGGGTTTTGCTCTTGTCGGTGGTTTATTAATATTTTTTTGTTGTGGCTTGAAATTATTTGTTCTATGTTGCGCATACATGAGTAACTTATTTTTATGGTATTCCTGTTGATAATTTTATGTAGCTTGTGGTTTTTTGGAAAGTGTGTATCAATTAATTTCAGGAACTGCTGTCCTATGTTTGTGCTGACGTTCATTCCAACCGTTCAGAAAACCAAACAACACCATTAGCTACATTAATAAAAACAGCAACCACCCCCGTCCCGTCATTGAAAACATACCAAAAAACATAGCACTGAGGGTGAGCAAACTTTCGGAAAACAGAGAGATATTCAACGTCGCAGCCACCCCCTACAAAGAAGCACTCACAAAAAGTGGATACAACACACCATTTGTATACACAGACGCCTCCCTCTCATGTAAACCCCAACACACAAGTGAAGAACATAAAACAAGAAAACGACACATAACTTGGTTCAACCCACCTTTCGACATAAACGTCAGCACAAACATAGGACAGCAGTTCCTGAAATTAATTGATACACACTTTCCAAAAAACCACAAGCTACATAAAATTATCAACAGGAATACCATAAAAATAAGTTACTCATGTATGCGCAACATAGAACAAATAATTTCAAGCCACAACAAAAAAATATTAATAAACCACCGACAAGAGCAAAACCCACCCACTAGAAAATGCAACTGCAGAAATAAAGAACATTGCCCGCTAAACAAACAATGCTTAGAATCAAGTTTAATTTACCAAGCCACAGTCACAGAAACTACACACACAGATATATACAATTATATAAGTTTTGTTATAGATAAAAGTGAAGTGCATTTGCCGTAGCAGATTATGAACCAGGGAAGGGGGGCGGGGGGTCATCTTTAATGAAACTCTATCCATGTTATTCCATGTAAATATTGGCTGCAAAACCTTGAGTTTTGAAACCAAAAGAATGCCAATCTTTGTTGAGATCGGCAGATCTTAAAAATCTTTCAATAGAATCGTCTTTCAAGTTGATTGCACACAAAACTAATTGTTAACAGATAGACACCCATAGATAAAATGATCTGGAATTGACCAATATGCTCTTTACTGTACAGTTTTATGAAAAATCATTAACATTATCTTTTATTTGTTTCACATATTGCAGGTCACCACCACTGTTGACTTTGCTATGCAGAGAGTGCTGAATGTCAAACATCGCGTCATTAGGAGGACAGGTGTTGAGAGAGCTCCTTTAGCAACTTTTGATATTATTGACTTAGGAGATGGAGATAGAGGTATAAAAACCAAAAATAGTCTTTCCAATAGCAAAGGTGTGAAGCAGGAAGATAACTCTTCCAGGAAAGATAAAGTTGTGCAGCAGTTGTGTGATGTTGGAATACAAAAACCTGAAACAATAGGGGGAAATCATTCAAAGAAAGCCCTATCCCAAGCTAGTGGGGAGGGCAAGGAGGATAAAGGGGCAGATCCTCCTACAGAGAGTAAAGATAACTGCCATAGCCCTGGTAAGGAAACAAAATGTGAATCAAATTCTAAAACTGAAGAAAAGAGTTGTGTAGAAAAAGAAGGAAGGACAGCAGACAGAAATGATGAACTTTCAAAATCACCAATAAAAGAATGCAAGGAAGATCTAGTTTTGGATGATGCAAAAAAGTCTTCAGCGCCAACACTGACCTCAACTAATTTGACAAGACAAGGAACATTGGGAAGAGTTAGCATCCCGATCAAGAAGCAAAGTTCTGTTTCCTCTTCTTCAAGTTCTGAAGCTTGCAATGACTCACATTTTACATTTACAACATCTCGACCTTCAATAGCACATTTAGATTCTGCTGAAGGAGGCTACGATCTTCCAGATTCCTTATCCCACAAAGGCTCTGTATCAAATCTTGTGCCTGATAATATAGACCCAAAACAGATTCTCTCACCATCAAAGCGCAAAGCTTATGAAAAGCGATTAGAAAGATTGAAAGTAACAACTTCTCCAATTGCCCGTCCTCGCAGTAATGCACCAATTAATGTTGTGACTCTTGATGAATACGCAAATATCAGTTCACCAGAACATTCCCCTCTTCCCCATTCTGTTCTGCAAGACAAATTAAAGATTACTCTTCCATGTGATGAATTTGCTAGAGGCTCAAAGATCAATCAGGCAAGAAGAAAAGACTCAGAGGATACTTGTTTTGAATTTAGCGAGGAAATACTTTTCCGTTGCACAAAATCAGCATTAGTTGTTGAAGAAGATGGTCAACTTCCTCTATCACCAAGACGTGTTTTGATTCCTCCTACAATAACTCCTACAAGTTCACCTAAACTTTCATCTTCACCTAGACTCAATGATGACAGTTCTGGGGATAATGCTCAATCACAACCTGCTCCAAAGTTAATTTATATGAAAGAAGATGATGATGCCCACAATTTTTTTGGTTTAACTTTTGATGAGCCTGAGAATGAAAACTGGGCTGATTTTCCTGACTCATCCTCTGTGAATGTAGAGAAAGCTGACACCGAGTGTTCTGAGAAGGAAGTGTTTAGCAACAATATTTGTGAGAAAGATCAAAGTGATTTACAGGAAACATCTCTTGTTAATCAAGAGACACTGGAGGACTTACATTATAATATAATCACCGATACTAATAAAGACATTGATATTGACAAACGTCAAAGGGAAAACAATGATTTTTCTGACAACGTCACATCCCATTCAGATGTGAGAGCTGACAGCACACCAGAAAACAGTGAGATTTTAGAAGAATTTTCTCCATCAAATACTTCTGAAAACAGCAGTGGTGGTTTGAATTTGGAGGAAAAGCTCAACACCAAAGAACTAATTATCGATGAAAATATTAAATCTCTTATTGAGAAAAGTAATCTATATGAAGAGACCAGTACTTTGTGTGAAAAAAGTGAAACTAAAAATGTTAACATTCCTATTGTACACGCCATTGTGAAACCGACAACAGGTTTTAACACAAGTAAAACACCAGACGATACAGTTATTCTTTCATCCACGGGTGAAATTTTAATTGATATCTCAAATTCTACCTCTCAATCTGAAGAGCCTTCATCTTTCTCTGAAGGGTATAGTAGCAAAACATGTGACAAAATCACTTGCCAACATACACATACAATCTCTACAAATCCGTTTTCTCTACATGAAACCTCTGCTGACCATGGTGAGGCATCTTTAGATTTACCCATTCCAATTTCTTCTGAAGTTCTTGAACCAAGTACAATAAATATTCAATCGGATACTTTTTCTACAGTGTCTTTAAATCCTTTCCTTCAAGACTTATCTACGACCACAGGAGTAATAGATTCCTCAGAGTGTGAGGATATCAACGTTGAACCTGTCGCTCGTAATCTAGAGTCTAAAGTGTCATCTCAGGAACCTCATCCATCGTTCATTGATTTAAACATTTCCTCTGCTAAGTCTTCCTCTACTTCCACCGACCTCATTGACTTTTCATCTTCTCTAGACTTGGATTTGCCCCCACCACAGTGATATTGTCCATCTTACATTCAAATGAAGATAAAATGAGGTGAGTACAGAGAATTTATGTTAAGGAAATGAAAAGTCTTGAATATATCTTACATTATTTAAAAATTTCCACACTTTTTCTTCATGTATCAAGGCTACTGCCCATCTTAAAGGCCTTGGTTGTTTAGTTTTTGGTTTTGGTACATTGTTGTTTAGTTTTTGGTTTTGGTACATTGTTATCTTTGTATGTAAGATAATGACAGTCTATTCTTTTGTTGTCTTGTATATTTACTATAACTGTAATATTATCTGTCCTGTGTATATGTGTATCGTTTTTACTTTTTGTTTGTTTGCTTGTTTTGTTGGGGGTTTTTTTTTTGGTTTTGTTTTGTTATAATCTTTTTTTTTTCTCTTTTTGTTTTTCACGGCAGTGCAATTTCCTTGTGATCAACTAATCCTTCTCATCTGGTCATTTTGTGAATGAATGATAATGGAATCGGTTTCATATAATATTATGGATTTTGTGTGTTTAAAGAACTCAGCACACGGCACACAATATGTGTCTGGTGGCTTGAAGAATCGTACTTTTGTAAAAATATGTTTTTAATAATAATTATTTATTATTATTATTATTATTATTATTATTATTATTATTATTATTATTATTATTATTATTATTATTATTATTATTATTATTATTATTATTATTATTATTATTATTATACCACAAATGACTTTCGAATAAGTTGAGAGTTGAGTTAATGAAGTAAGTAAGGTTTAAATTTGTCCTCATAATTGTAGGGTCCGGTTTATAAATTGAATACATTTTGCTAGGTAGCAAAGTAGATGTGTATTTTTAAATTGAATTCAGATGTGTTATTTCTCAAGTAATATGTGTTTATTCTGAACATGAACCCATTCCACTGTTACAACAATTACCACGACTACTACTATTACTATTACTACTACTACTACTACTACTACTACTACTACTACTACTACTACTACTACTACTACTACTACTACTAATATTACCACTACTACTACTACTACTACTACTACTACTACTACTACTATTATTACTACTACTACTACTACTACTTTTACTTTGACTAATTACATGTATGAATCTAGTACAATTATTTCTTCTTCTACTACTACTACTACTGTTTGTTTGTTCGTTTTGGGGGAGGGGGGTTGGTTTGTTTTTGGAATTAAAATATTATATTACTTGACTGAGGTGGTAATAAGTTCCTAGCTAATGTCGGATAAATTGTGAAGAAAACTCATCAAACTAAAACAATAACAAAACAAAACAAAAAAATTGTATAAATCCGCTTAACAAGCGACTTATCATGTCTTACAATTAACACTCTTACCATAATTAGGCACTGTGTTACCCGTCAGAGCTGTGAATTTATCAGTTCCAAGTTCCCGTTAATCACTAATTGATGTCTTTTAGTTTTGCCAGTAATTGGGCCCCCGTTCTTTTCTACTATTCTTGTCGCTGAATCGATGATCCAAGCTTTTCGAGATGATGTATGCGCGCGTACAAGCATATATATATATATATATATATATATATATATATATATATATATATATATATATATATATATATATATATATATATATATATATACATGGATGTAACAAACCACCTCCTCAAACGTTTTGTTTGTGGTAAAAATACATTCTAAAATGTAACTGAATTAAAGCAGTCATGAACTTAGAAATTGATTGTCATGATGGGAATCTGGTGGCAGTATATGAAGGTGGACATTCTCAATAGTTTAGTTTGGACCATAGACCCCTGGTCGATTCTTCAGGCTGACAATGTTGAATCTGTTTATTGTTCAACCGAATTCTGTTTTAGCCTTTACTATGATACTATTTTAATATGGAAACTTGATAAGATGAGACAACATCAACAACTGTTATTTTCCCCTTCCGTAAAGTATACGTTTTTGCCGTCGTTCCTTGCTTTATGCGTCAAGTTATCACTGACGGTCTCTCAATTTAAAAAAAAAAAAAAAAAACCACGAATACAAGGACGCCTGCACGGAATTGCATGGTTCTATACGATGTTTATGTGATAGATTAAACAAAATCAATTTGAGAGATGAACGTGGATTAAAATTGGAAATTTAAGAACACATTACAATGCGTACAGTGTGCAGATAAAGAGGGAGGGATTCATTTGGTTGGAGACGGATAGAAGGGGGGAGGGGTGACTCACGTTCCAGTTTTCTCAGAATTAAAGACGTCGCTTATCTCAGGCTTAGTGACTGTCATCGATTTCCTCGTTTTGACGGGCTGAGTGGAAAGGATAAGGCCCGTAGAGGCATTCATCAGCATTCCCTGCCCCTAGAATTATGATATAACTATAAACAATGGGCTGAGGAGATGCCAACGAACGATAATTTCCTGCTTAGAAAAAGCAGCATTTACGTTTCTATTTATGGTACATGGGAATAATAACGTACCAAATAAGTCAGATGGATATGAAAATGACAAGATCTTAACCACTTTTCAGAGTTGAAATTTAAATATTGCCACAGTGTCATCTCCTAAACATTTTTTCAGAGTTAGTCTTCCTGAGTTAGCTTTTATCCTGTTTGATGACTTTGCTCCCTAAATGAAATTGTCATGGAGTAAAGTTCGAGATAGTACCTCGACTCTGGAAAAACAAGTATTTAAAATTTTGGTTTAAAATTTCGTCATGTAAATGTAATTATCAATCTTCTTCTTCTTCTTCTTCTTCTTCTTCTTCTTCTTCTTCTTCTTCTTCTTCTTCTTCTTCTTCTTCTTCTTCTTCTTCTTCTTCTTCTTCTTCTTCTTCTTCTTCTTCTTCTTCTTCTTCTTCTTCTTCTCCTTCTTCTTTGTTCCCCCCACTTGTCTTTATGTTTGTAAATTTGGTTGGTGAAGAAACTCCGTTGTCTGCCTCAGCTCAGTCAGGGGCCCATACAGTTTAGTCTGCAGAGATGTGGTTCCAGCCCCCAAAAAATATCCCTTCTTGCGGTAGCATACTTTGGGCAGGTCTGAAGTATAATATGGTGGTTTTCTTCTCACCTCAACCACACGTGCCTGTTTCTCCTATTTTTGAAAACCTTATGCATGTGGTGTTTAACCCTCTCCCTACCACCCATTTTCAGTTTTCATTTTTTTCCCCCCAAAACTTCACACCTAACTAACACAACAATTAATTAAACATTAAACATTTTTTATCACTCAAACACAATAGCAGTAAAATTCTTGCGAGACAAAGTTTCTGTAGCAAAACATATCCTACATCATACAGCGTTCATTTTGTATAAATTCTGTGATGTACAAAAGAAATTAGAATAAATAAAAGGTTGGTATTATCGTTAACGAATGTTACGATTTTCCTCCAGTTGGTAAGGAGAGGGTTAAGGCGATTGTGTCCTGGTCTTTTTTTAAATTTATTTAAAAGTTTGAGAGGGTCACTTTTTTGAAGCCCGGTGCATCTTGATAGAGGCGTTTGCTTGGATCTTATACCAATATTACAGCGATCGATTAAAATGACATTCATCTTGGTGAATCAGACTTGGCTTCCATACAGTCTTTATTCAAACCTTCGATTTGTCTCGACGAATTGTGTTCATAACATTGATAATAAAGGGACTGGTAAAGAGAAATTCTGTAAATACTTATTATATTTTGTATAAAGAGAAAGACTCCTGTTTACACGTATTTATAGACCAGGTATTATGGATAGTTTACAGATAGAACGAAGTTGACGTCACTCATGACTTTGTTACTGTTTTTCTTTTTGCCATCCATGTTTATGAGTAATTATCACTAAACTGTATTAACCAGACTATAAACTTTCAAGGTTACACATAGTTTTGTGTGTTGGTACGTTATATTTCCGGATGGCAATATTGTGAGTTTCTTAGCCAAGCGAACACTATAGTTTTTTTGTTTTGTTTTTGTCTGTTTTTTTTTGTGGGGGAGTGTTTGGTTGTTTTTTTTTTAATGGTACAAAATATCAGGAAAATTTCAGTATTTGAAGCAACCCCAAATAGCATCCACAATAGCTTTTGATTACGAAGTCTGTTTCACACTTGCATTTATGAAGTCTGTTTCACACTTGCATAAAATAAAAGTTCCAGGCAAATATTACAATCTAGATAACATTACTTATCTATGGACGAAAAAGCGCGAACAAATAAAATTGATTATTCAGACCTCCTAAATGACCAACAATTGTCGGATTTCCGACTATATCGCTTTAATCTTTTTACTCTTTCATCATATTTTGGCACTTTATGTAAGCATATTGACTTTAAATGTAGGTGCCGTACCTTCCTTGAAAAAAATTCAGAACATTTTGCGTGACAGGTCTGCTTATTGATAAGTCTCTAATTCACGGGGTAGTAAATCGTATACATGTATATGTACCTTTTGGTTTCGTAACGGGTCGAGTAACACTACCATTAATTTGAGCTTTGACCTAATCTCAAGCAACTTATAAAATTATAGACCTATTCTGTATCCAATTTTTGTTTCTTTCTCTAGCTACGTTGATCCATTTTACCCCACCTTCATATCAACAGACTGGTCGTCTGCATATATAGAAAGAATGGCATTGACGTCACTCAGCTCTTTGTTAATGTTTTTAGCCCAAACGTTGAATGATAAAAGTAGTCCTTCACAGTCACGAGGCCCAAGAAACCGGTATTTATCCCAGTTTCTATATCCTGGAACAGACAATATCAATTGCTTGCTACCCTTTGGATAGGATGCAAGTCTATCGCAAAGTACTTCCGCTAAATCTAATAGATCCAGTTACCCAGTCAATGCTGGGTGGACATTTGGGTAAGAAGGGGGAACATCGATTTTATCTCGGCCCCTTTGCTTGTAAAACGGGTCTACGAACTGAGCTATCGGGACCCTCGTCAAGTAATGTCTCAGTAAATTATATCAATCGTAGTATAAACCTCTAAGGCTACCCACATTTTTGTGAGTTGCTACGTTGTTCCGGCGGGTAGATGTTATGAGTA
>NC_088360.1:43663777-43668777 GCF_034508935.2 Berghia stephanieae
ATCTTATTGGGATTTGTTTTGGGTTTTTTTGTTTTGTTTTGTTTTTTGTTGGTTTTGCTTGTTTTTTTTTGTTTGGGGTTGTATTTTTTTTTACCGAAGCTGCTATTATATCCGTTGTTGTTTTTGTTTGCTTTGTTTTGTTTTGTGTTTATTTGCTTTTTTGGTTTTGGTTTGGGGTTTGCTTTTTTTTGTTTTTGTTTGGGTTTTTTTTTTTTTTATTTTTTTTTTTTTGGTATTTTTTTGTTTTGCTTTGTTTTCTTTTTGTTTTTGTTTGTGCTTTTTGCCCGAAGCTGCGATTATTTGCCGCAGACATCTGAAAACGCAGATTTTAATTATGAAATTAGAAACTGTGCATCAAATCTTCAATTGTTCAAATCAAATAAGTCAAGCGATGATATGAAATTGAAATTTTCACACTTGTCGCCGTCAAAATTCGTGTAAAAGAATGATCAATAGACCCTTGAATATGTTGGTCTTTAAAAATTGTCACTACTTTCCAGTTCCAGCATGAAGAAATCCAATTTACCGCACATTAGATTGGCTCAAGATATTTCCTCATCAGATATGTATATATATATTATTTATATTCAATTCCATCTGGATTACTAGATTGGCTATTTGAATAAGTCAAGAGCGTGGAAGAAAACGCTATTATTTGTGTGATCTCGTGATTACTTTGCTGTACTTTGGAAAAACGCGTATTTAAAAAAAAAAAAGGAATTTAGGCTATCAAATATTGATCGATTTAATCTCGGCAAAACTCTCAAACCTGGGACAATACATATATCTGTAAGAATTTCTTTCTTTGGAGCCATCTATCTATTTATATATTTATCGATCTACCTGTCTACCTATCCACCTATCTATCTATCTATCTATCTATCTATCTATCTGTCTATCTATCTATCTCTCTATCTATCTATGTATCTATCTTTCTTTCTTTCACTCTCTCTTTCTCTCTCTTTCTCTCTCTCTCTCTCTCTCTCTCTCTCTATATATATATATATATATATATATATATATATATATATATACACACGTATATATATACATAATATATATATATATATATATATATATATATATATATATATATACATATATACATATATATACACACAATATATATATATATATATATATAATATATTTATTTTTATTTTTATTTTTTTTGTTTTGTTTTGTTTTTTTATCTACCCGCCACCTTTGCGATATATTAGAAGGGAGTGAGGAAGCAGAAATTTCTGTCGTGAATCACCCACTTGCCCCTGTTCTGGATTTTCTTTTCCCGTGCCCTTGCCGGAATCCGTTAATTCCAACTTGTTTGATTCCTCCACCCAACACTTAACATTGCTGCATTTCTGATGCAGTCCTCCACACATGCAATTAAAAGAGAAATATTGTTTGGTGTGTCGAATTTATACACTTGAGTGTCATCTGCATTTTGATGGAAATATATTTTATTATTATTATTTTTTACTTCATATGTGATTTTTAGTAAAGGATTTTTTATGTGGCCGCATAGCACGGCTACCAGCAGTCACAAGTCTCCAATTGACAGTTTCGGCAGGTATTGAGCACCCGCTGCTTGCTAGAATTGTTTGAAGTTCAATGCGAGAAAGTTTCAGGTTTTTCATAATCTACCGAGTCAATTTTCAATCATCTGTTGGCGCTGTTTTCAACTTTTGCCATCAGTTCTCATTCTGATCAGGTAGAATGTTCCTATTTCATTTGTATTTTATACTTTTTAGGGTTTTTACTCGCTGCGGACTTCGAATTTTTCCGGGTTTAATGCAATATTTTGTTGACTGAATTTGACCTCTTTACGAAGAATTATTTTTTGGCTGCATTCTTCAATTGAAATAAGACAAAATATATATGATCGGGTTCTTTTTTACTGAAACAGTCTAGTCCTAAAAATGGATTTTGATTACAATTTATTGTAATGAAATGATTTTATGCTGCCGTAACGCGAATGTTATGTTTGTTGTTTTGTTTTTTTTTTTTTTTTTTTGTTGTTTGGGTTTTTTTTTTTTATTGTTGTTGATTTTTTTCTACCACTACCACCAGTCGTGGACACAGCAGAGAACTCATTCAATAGACCTCTGCGTACGCATCTTGTCCATATCTTAAGGAGCTTAGTATTTTCTGTTGACAGACACTCAATTGGGGATTAAGGACGTCTAGGGGCGGAGATGAGATAGCTGGAGAGGGTGGAGGGGGAAGGGGGGTTGTGATTGAAAGGGAGGCTAGGAGAGGCACTGGTAGTTATTAGAGAGATTTAAAATATATCGCATGTGCACAGAAAGATAGATAGGTAGATAGATAGAGTGTGTGTGTGTGTGTGTGTGTGTGTAAGAACGAGACGGAGAGAGAAGGGTGGGGGGAGTGTGTCTGTGTATACAAGAGAGAGAGAGAGAGAGAGAGAGAGAGAGAGAGAGAGAGAGAGAGAGATGAGACTAAAGCAGCTTCCAATCCTTTCTAATAACGACCTATTTCAAGAACCGGAAACACATACACATACACTCACATACACACTCACAAACTCTGATTGCCACAAAGTTCTGCCACACCTTGTAACTATTATATATATATATATATATATATATATATATATATATATAATATATATAAAATATATAATATATAGATGTATATACAGGGTATCCGTGAAGTCTTTCCTTGATTTTAAAGACTCATTATTCTTAAACCGTTATAGATATTGTCATTTGGTTTTCGCCATCTTCCAGAGATTAATCATCCATTTATTCCCATTAGTCATCGACCGATATTACATCACCAACATTTAGCAGAATCAACCTGAACCGTAAAAGATATCATTTTTCTCTCCTATTTCGGAATGGCAAAAGTGCGACACACATCTTTTATATATGTGTGTGTGTGTGTGTGTGTGTGTGTGTGTGTGTGTGTATTGTGATTGCCGGAAAGAAAATCGTCAAAGGTTTGCTCAACAACCTCTCATACCCAGTTTGGTAGATCGTCACAGGAAAACTAATAGGATAATCTAAATTTGCTGAAACACATAGTGAGGGATTGATCACACTCCCGCCGACCAAGCGATTTGTGTCGCACTGTTGCTATTTAAGTTCATGCTGATTTGGTAAATTTGGTGCTTTACTTTGGGCCAATGGAAATAAATGTATGGCTTTTCCCTAGAAGATGGTGAAAATCAAATGCAAATATCTATAACGGTTTTAGAATAATTAGACTTTGAAATCAGGGGAAAACTTTATGGACACCCTGTATTTCCCACAATAAGACGGTTATATTTTTCCTCAGTACGTTGTTCAATATATAAATTGATCATACAATATTCAAAATTTGATGCCAATCCGACTTGCGGTCAAGACTCAAGTCTTGGCCGAAAAAATAGCTTCTTTTTGTCTTTTATATTGGATCTATCCCTTAAAGTTGTGTTTTTGTGTGTGTGTATGTGTGTGTGTGTGTGCGCGCGCGCGCGCGCGTGACATTGTTTTTATGTGTATGATAGAGAGAAGGAAGGGTTAGGGCTGACGGCGGTAAATGGATAGTTCATTGACACATCATGAAACGCCATTATTTTACATTTCGAGACCCCACCCATCAGTAATCAATCAATCCTATTTTGTGCTCACTCCCCATGGAGGCTTGTCAGGAAATAGGCTCTTTCCATTGTCGCGTCCGTCCATCCATTCATCTCTCTCTCTCTCTCTCTCTCTCTCTCTCTCTCTCTCTCTCTCTCTCTCTCTCTCTCTCTCTATCTCTCTCTCTCTGCCTCTCTCTTTCTCTCTCTCTCTCTCTCTCTCTCTCTCTCTCTCTCTCTCTCCCTCTCCCTCTCTCTCTCCTTGTCATACTTTTGATAATGTTTTAACTCTTTCCATTGTCGCGTCCATTCACCTCTCTCTCCCTAGTCTCTCTCTCCCTCTCTCTCTCTCTCTCTCTCTCTCTCTCTTATATATATATATATATATATATATATATATATATACTAGTATATACTAGTAGCTCCCATTGGTATTATTTACTCGAGGCGTTAATGTCACTAAATGTGTTTAGCCCGTAACATGAGGATCAGCCGGGATAATAGGCCTTCCAGATTTTGACCACTTCTTTACAAACGTAGGACACAAGCGAGCTAAAATTGTAAGAAATTGTATGCTATTACAGTGTATTTCTACGCATTTCCTTGTCAAAATATTGTAATAACTGCTCGCGAACTGGAAGGTCATCCTATGTGGCATGGAAGCACGTGATTATGATTTGTTCTCAATGATTTTTTCTGGCTTATTTAATTGCAACTTTTGATGAGAGCAATTATTCTTGTGTTGATAAGTAAATTTCGGAATTCATTTATGGCAGTATTAGTCTTAAAGTTATAATCCGCCGTGTGTATGGGGTTCTAGTCGTGTTTTTAAAAAAACCAAATGGATACAACATTTTGAGACATATAAGAACAAACAACTAAATGAAATCTAATGAAATTGTCGTGTAAACAAATAGAGAAGTGATAACAACATGATAGATATGTATGAATCATGATTTAACTTTTTTAAATAACAAAAAATTGCAGGAAATACAAACCAGTACCCACCTAACTCTGTTTTCTAAAGACGAGTTTTCAACAATTAGTCTTCTTCAATAGATTCAATAAATATGCAATCATAGTTCTTATCAGCGTGAAACTGTCAGTTTTTGTCCCTTTGCTTTGCTATTTTATTGGATAGTTGCTGGTTGGTGCCATTTCTTTGAATCACGAAGTGATTTTCTTTCAACTGGAGAGTTATTACAAAAATTTCCTTCCTGATTGAGGAACAGTATTTATGTGTGTTAGTGTGTGTGGGGGGGGGGGGTGTGAAGGCCACAAGGAGCCATAAATCAGATGGTAAACTTATTATGTATGAGGATGGCAACCACCAATGGCTGGGTCAGCTGAAATGTTCATAAAAGAATGATGTTAAGAAGAAATTGGGGAACCTAATGTATAAGCTGTTGCTGTTGCT
>NC_088360.1:43681277-43714505 GCF_034508935.2 Berghia stephanieae
GAATAACTCACATTTCGTCCAACAATACGGCCGTTTCGGCACCGAGGCGTCTCTTCAGTTCTCACTTGTGCTTTATACTTGTCGAAACGGTCGTATTGTTGGACGAAATCTGAGTTGATTTTACTCATTTATATATATATAATGCAGACGTTCTTATTTTTTATCAAAACTGTCTCAATTTCATCAACATCATCATTGCCTTTTTCACCCTGGGTCAGGGTATAGGCCACAGACAAACAGTTTCCATCCTTCTCTATCCTGAGCTAACTTTTTAAATCTCTTTCCATGTCTTACCACTTCTCTGTATATTAGCTTCTTTAATTCTTCTCCATGTTCCTGCTTTATAAAATAATGTGCAGAGGGTTTTCTCAGTTTAGAATAGATAAAACCCTCTGCACATTATTTTATAAAGCAGTAATCGAAAGTGTCTTGTCATTTTGTTTAACAGCATGTGGAGGCAATTGCTGAGCAGTGGAAAGGAACAAAATAAATTCAAGTATTAAAAAATCCATTAAATGCTGTATAAATGATGTTGACAATGTCGATCTTTTATAAGAGAAATTTTGTAAAAGTAAAATGGAATTCTCCGGAAAATCAGGAAAAACAACTCTTGACACCTCATTACGATTTCATCGAGTTGTGTACCTTTGACTTGTTTATCAAAAAAATGTTGGGACGTTCCTTGGCTACTACTACTACTACAATTAAGCCAACGGATTTGTGTCCCTTTATATTAATATTTAAAAAGAAAAAAATAGAAGAGTTTTTCATATAGAGCAATATCCACTAAACGTGCTCAAAATGCTTTACAAAGGGTCCCTGACCAACAGCAGGTCGTAATATGCAGAATGGGACGTCATAAAGTTAATTTTTCATTGTATAATTTCGAATAAATCCCAACTATTGGCTAGTCCTTTTTTTTTTCTTTTTGTTGTCTTAAAAACTTAGTAGTAGACAAGGTTGTTTTCTATCTCTTTTTATTCATCAGTTTCACTAGAGTGATCGAATATGTCCATAGAATCGTTATAACCTCGGTATAGCTTATTAACGTTATCAATATAGTCTGTTGAATTTGTTTTATCATACACCTTTCATGGTGTACATTTTTGTATCAAGAAAGTAAAATGAGTTTTGTAAGGTCCCATCCGCATCCCCTCCCTTCCAAAAAAAAAGTATTAACAATTTGTTCTGCGTGGTTGTTAATCCCTTGGTAATTGCATAGTTAGTTTTTGATGGTCGGTGATCAAATTGCCATTTAATAATGATAACAATAATTGAAAAATGACCTATTGTTAGTGTGACTTACTCTTCACAGGAGGAGAGTTGCGGGTCGTGCATTTGTCTAAATATATATATATATATATATATATATATATATATATATATATATATATATATATATATATATATATATATATATATATATATATATTCTTTCTTTTTGTTTGTTTTGTGTTTCCTTGTTTTTGTTTTGTTTTTTATTTGGTTTTGTTTGTTTGTTTCTTTTTTGTTTTTGTTATTTTTGTTATTGTTTTGGGGTTCTTTTTGTATGCTGGCTTTTGTTGTTTGGGGGCGGGGTTGTTTGTTTTTTACTTTTGTTTGTGTTCTGTGTCTGTTGGGGACGTTTTGTTTTGTTTTGTTTTTTGTTTTTTGTTTTTTTTGTTGAGTTTTCTTATTATAAAAAGTTTGCTTAAGATATCGATAGATTTAAATGGCCCCTAACTTAAAAAAAAATATTAATCCTGAGGTTGTGGGTCAATTTAATTTACTTGATTTTTTAAACTGAGATAATTTATTTTGAAAAAAAAAATGTTTCGTAATTGTACTTCTCGAGTTAATAAACAATAATTCATAATGAAGCTATCAAAAACGGCCAAACCATTTTTTAGGCCTCTACTTGCTCAAACATGATGAATTATCACCAGTCATGTGCAGATCTGCAAATTAACCCTTTAACAAAGAGACCGAATTGCATACAAATCCGAATTTATCTTTTTACATGACTATGAATGCTAGATCTATCCGTTTTCACCAAAAGAACTGTCATCAGAGATTCGACTTAAGCTAAATTACATCGCTATTATTGTTATTTTAATGAAAATACCAAGACATAGCTATAGTAAAATTAAACTCTGTGGTAAAAGGTTGATTAAATACTGGTGTCGGAATACATTTTATATTGACCATCTATCGGTTTGGTAATAGAATTGAGGGGGGGGGGAGGAAGTATTGTGAGAACAGAACACGAATGCTTTCGTTTAAAAAAAAAAAGAAGAAAAAAAAAGATAATTGTTGAAACAGTCTGGCAAATTTGCTTCTCTGTGTGACAACAACGAATTTGATTTTGGCCTCGAGCGGAAGAGATTAGTGGGTGGGGAAAGGATGATGGGAATGGGACTAGTTGTCATGGCTACAAGAGTGAGTGAGAGAGAGGAAAGAGAGTGAGGAGTGTTCAGCTGCGAGTCTGCCTGCGTCAGGATTCCAATCGATTATATCGCTTTGAATTTGGTTTGATAGGTCTCCAAGGTGAGAGTAGGTGCCTGTCTGTGCGGTGTGTGTGTGTGTGTGTGTGTGTGTGTGTGTGTGTGTGTGTGTGTGTATGTGTTTGCGCGCGCGCTTGCGTGCTTAGGAAAAAATATGAGGTTTAACATTTATTAGTTTAATTGGTGAATAAATGTTATATTTAAACTTGAAAAAAAATGTCGCCTACAATATAATGTTTGTTTCAATCCTTGTTTTTCACGAGATTTTAAAATGAGGGTGGGCTAGGATTCCGAAGAGTCAATAAACATAAAAAGATTATCGATCGATGATACGCCATCTTAGAATTATTTGAACGTTTTAATTTACACGTCAATTTATTCATTCACTATATAATCGGAAAATCTTATCAGAAAATGTATTAAAACAGATTAGATCTACACCACTCCCAAGACGAAATAGCCAAAACATCATGGGTAAATAAACATCACCGTTTATGAATGCCATGCCCAATGGCTATCGATTGGTTTTCGATCAGAACGCAGGCATCCATTATGGCAGTCATCACCGTAACAGTAAATTGCGTGATTGCAAATCACAAAGGCTGTTTTGGGTAGGCTGCTTTGAAACCGAAGGATTGGAGTGCACTCAGCAAAGGTGTTGGTTAACAGTATTGTATTTTATGCCATTTATTTATTAGTATTCGACTCGGATGCACTGACACAAATATTCTCTTACTCTCACTCACCCCTCTCTCTCTCTCTCTCTCTCTCTCTCTCTATATATATATATATATATATATATATATATATATATATATATATATATATATATATATATATATATATATATATATATATCAGTGTGTGTATGGGTGTTTATGTGTGCTCTTTTGTCGCTCTCAACACTTCCCTTATATTCTTATGTGAGTGCGCGTGCATGCGGGAGTAACAGATGAATTTGTCTTTAGAACCCCATGCAAGCAAGAGGCAAAAAGGGTTAGAGGATCGAAGCCATTCACGATCTAACCCTCTCCCCTTCGATCTGTCTCTACCCCCCCCCCCCCCCCCCCCCACCCCACCCAACCCCCGTTCTCTCCCATTGCTAGTCTGTGTTGTAGCCTTGATGATGATGATGACGGTGATGGTGGTGGAGGTGATGGTGATGGTGGTAGCGATGACCAGTCTCCTCGATATCACCAGAGCACGATGGTAATAACGCTCTATGTGTCGCTGTCCTCGTGAAATGGTTTAGCTTCAGGCGCGCGCGTGTAAATCGTTATATTATTATTGGCGCCATCCTCCTGTGAGTTGTGTTTAGCTTCACTGTTGAAGAAAATAACTGAATTTATTATTCCTTTGGAGCTGTGTTTCCCTTTGTGACTTCTGACACTAGTTGATCGAAGCATTGCGTAAATTATAGTTTGTTTCACTTGATATCTAAAAACATATTATAGAATTGAGTAAGTTCCAGAGACCCGTTTGTAAAGTACATTTTCATTTTTGGTTTAGGGTCATAATATGTGGATGAACTATTGATCTGCTGTTCTCGTGTTTTTCTCTTTTTTTTTTAGAGAGAAATGCTGAGTTTAATTGCATGGATGAAAAGCTAATTTTCTTCTGGTATTCATTGTTATGGTTATTGAGCATATTTTGAGTTAGCGCTCTGGATTTTTTAATTCTTTTGTGGAGGCTTGCGAAAAACTAAAGGTTCGTAATATTATTACATCTTATTTCTCCATTTAAAGAACGCTCCTGAACCAGAAATAAGTACGGTGTGTTCTCGTTTGTTTTGTTGGGTTTTCTTTTCTTGTTTTTTTTTTTTCATTTGTTTTGCTGTTTTTGGTTGTATTTTTTTCTCGGAGGGAGGGGGGGGGGGTATTATTCATTTCGTTACGTTTTTTCCTTTTCATTTTCTTTTTTAAAGATTTTTTTTTGGATTTCGTTTTGTTATTACTTTGTTTTAAAATTATTTTTTCTTTTTTTTATTTTTTTATTTTATTTTTTTTTTGTTTGGTTTGGTTTTGTTCTTTTTTTTTGTTCTTTGTTTGTTTGTTTGTTTGTTGTTTGTTTGTTTTTTTGTTGCTTTTTTGTTCTTTATTTGTTTGTTTTTTGTTTTGTTTTTTTCTGTTTATTATTTTCTGTGTTTTTTGTTTATTTTTTGGGGGGTTTTTGTGTTGTCGGACCATGTTTATTCGAGCAATTTTAGTATGTCATTTTTGAGATGCTGATTTTTTTTTCTGTATTATTTAAATTGTATTTTTCTGTTCCTTTTTTGTCTTATGGAAATGTTTAATATTTTTATGGGTGGAAGACCTGCAATATTAAGCTCGGATAAATAACACCGTTTATTGTCATCGAGAGATCGAGAGGAAAACACAAATCATGTTGATGGAATTGTTGTTTTATTAAAATCCTTTTTATAATACATTTTACTTCATTTGTTGGCAGATATTTTGCAATGCTTATTTACCACCTAGCTGTATCTGGAATATATGAATTCTGAAGACTTAAGACATGTATTTAGTTCTTGCATCTTTCGCCAAGGCTGACATTGTTTCCTGGGATCTTGAAAATGTTAAAAGAATGGACCAGGAAAAATAGTAACGGTGACAAATCCTGGAAGTATGATAACGATTTTATCAGAGAGTATACTGGTCATAATTTAAGGTCAGCAGCTATCAAAATCATCAGTGATTGTCTAATAGTTGAGCTGGCATTTGATTCGGACACTGGAATGGCCTTGAGAACTGCTATCAATTATAAGAGTACCCACACTGTTTTGTTTAGTTACTTTTAAATGAGATTTGGTATGTTTTGAAACAATTATTATATACTGTATATATATATATATATATATATATATATATATATTATATATATATATATATATATATATATATATATGTGTGTGTGTGTGTGTGTGTGTGTGTGTGTGTATTTATTTATTTTTTATTATCAAAATTATCATTAACGCCTTAGTCAATCAAACCTTGTTGCAAAGACGGTATTTTTGCGTTCAACACATAATATGTTAAGTTTATGCCAGTGGAGATTTGGAAATAACAATTTATTATTTCAATAATTATTTTCTTTCTTTTATAAAAAAAAAAAAAACAGAGAACTACTATCATGCATCTTCCCTCAACAACAAAGTTCAATTTCAAATCAAGATTGTGATTCCCTCTCTCCTTGCTAGCTTTGCCTCAATTTGTCAGCAATGAAAATCAATTTTAGGTAGCAGCCATTATATTTTTGTTGCCTATTGCGTGGCTTTGTAACTAATTATTTTACAAAGCTCTATTTAGTACACCATAAACATTTATGCCAGAGTGCATTATTTCAGATAGTGTTGCTCACTGAATTTCCTGCAGCATTCCACTGTATCGGTTTAAGTATTTCATGGTAAGGCTAGTAAATTTCACTCAAAATATAATTCCTCCCATATTTTATCTGGCAATAACTGCACACGGAGGAAGTACTTTCAGTGATGCGTTTCAGGCTTCATGGAGTATAGTTGAACCACCTCCACCTATAAAGTAAAGGTTTTATGTTTGTGTTGATGTTTTAAATACTTATAAGGATTAGGTTGAATAACTTTTAATGAATTTCCTGCATACAGCCGTATACTGACAACCCTTTTTTTTTATTTTGTCAAACGAAAACGTTTACTTCAAATACCGACCTTTTTAAAAGATTTTTTTGAGTTTGGGGATGGCTTAATTGATCGATGATTGAACTATAAGTTACCTGGTCAAATCTTCAGAAGAATATTGTTTTGTCATTGTGTGGATCAAGGCGAGGTCGTGGAAACTGCTATCAAATGTGATTAACGATATATTATTCTACCCCTCCCCATAAATTAGTAACACGTAAGGATATCAAGTTTACAATAATAAATTGTGGCGTCAGATTATCAAGCGTTAAATTTAACCGAAAGTATATTTTAAAAAGAGGCGTCTTTTTTAAAAGTATTTTTGAAAATGTCTTTTATTTAGAGATACCAAAATCAGAATAGATCGAGGGGTAGAATAAAAGAATTCTCACACTCTTGCGTTTTGGAATTGTGTTTCCAACGCGCACTCGCAAACTATTGCAGCGATTGGAAACACGTTCAGAATTCCACAAAGCAAGATTGTAAGAATTTATTGCTAATCAGTGTCTCTGTTGGGTTTTTTTTTTTGCCCACAATAACTAAGAATATCGACCTAAGTATGACTTAAATGATATTTTGCGTTAGGTGAATTTCTCATCCTTTACATTCTGTCATTAACATTAAGCTGGCCTGTGTTCCACGCTATGATTTGTTTTCCTATTTTACATTCATAGTTTGTGCTCATGTATATTCATGACTTGCTTTCCATGTAATTAATCCATGCGTCAATCTATTTTGGATTACGTACAGTAACGTCTTTCGAATGTTGATGTCATAATAAGTCCTAGGACGAATTCAGTCTGTCATCCGGCAGTCAAATTCAACAGTTGATGAAGTCAATCGATTAATGCGGTACATTGCATTGCTCGAGTTGGAATAATTTTATTGTTTTTGAGGCAATTTGGCATCTTGCCATGCCTCGAACTCATCATGCATAGGAAAGACTTTCTTTTATTCCTTTCTATGAATTGAGTCGGTGGGGGAAGGGGAGGGGGATGAACTGCATTAGGCAAGAATGGATTTGACAGGAGGATATCACGTGACGTATATTTAAAGGTTTTACGTCAAAATTTGGGAATTTATCGGTTTTAGGTTCCCTTTTTGTATGAATGAATGAATAGGACAACCAGCTTAGAACCATATGAATGAATATAACAACCATTTTAGAACCATATGTATGAATAACAATAATGTCAGAACCATATGAATAAAATAAGACAACCGTTTTAGAACCATTTGGATTAATAGGACCACCACTTTAGAACCATACGAATTAATAGGACAACCATTTTAGAACCATATGAATGAATAGGACAACAATGTCAGAACCACATGAATGAATAGGACAACCATTTTGGAACCATATGAATAAAATAAGACAACCATTTTAGAACCATGTGAATTAATAGGACAACCACTTTAGATCCATACGAATGAATAGGACAACCATTTTAGAACCATACGAATGAATAGGACAACCATTTTAGAACCATATGAATGAATAATAAATATCCCTGTACCTTACTCCGTCAAGGAAGATGGGATAGTAGTAGAGATAAGTTGGAGAAAGTTAAGAGTTATGATAGCTTTGAGGATTTGTTGTGCTCGTGGCTTTGCTGTTTCTGAAAATTTCCTCTTCTAATACTATTTTGTATCCATATCTGACTGGAAATTGTGCTACATAGCTAGGTTATTGTTGGGGTAATAAGAATAATAATAAATAACATTGTTAAATTGAATGTAAGCTTCAATTTAATATACGAAAACAGATAAAATGAATGTCTTAACATCGCCACTACAACATTATCTCATTCGTCTGTAGTGTTTCATTCAACCTGTTTTGTGGATAAAAGGGAAACCGAAAAGTCCATTTTATCTGTTTTAGTATATTAAATTGTAGCTTACATTCAATTTCCCATTGTTATTTATTTCTTCGAGTTTCGAGCAGCAACATTTACATTAAGAAGAATAATCCGATTTATGCTAAGACAAATGATGCAAGCCACGTTTCCAAGACCAAACACGAGTGATACAAGCCGTAAATACTTGACAAACTAATTTGTACTTCTTTTATTACAATTTATTATTAGCGCTGCAAACATATTTATGTGGGTTGATTAATTATTGGGATAAAAGACCACTCGATTCATAACTTAATTTATTTTTCAAAATACAGTCGAATGACACTAAGCATTGATTTTGTCTGCCTGATATTGATAAGCATTACCACTGAATTTGGAAATAAGTGGTTCAAGTCTTAGTCGAGCTATTTTGAAAGATAATGTTAATTCTTTTTATTTTTTTCACACCAATATTCCCGTAAGCTACTCTTTGGTCACCTAGGATCCACCTCTTCTAGAATAGCAAAATGACAGGAAAAAAAGTGATATTCTGATAATATCAATACCTGTCATAGCTGGAATTCAGGAGTGAGATAAATGGGGATTTTTTCATCCGGAAAGCATCTTTTATTTCATATATATATAGAAAGAAAGAAAGAAAGAATATAGAAATATAGAAATAGAGAAAGAATATATATATATATATATTTATATATATATATATATAGTAGAGAGAGAGAGAGAGAGAGAGAGAGAGAGAGAGAGAGAGAGAGAGAGAGAGAGAGAGAGAGAGAGTTTGATTTAGATAATTTATTGAACAAAAAAAAATAAGAGAAAGTAAAAACGATTACTTATAAATCTCGTATAATTTCGTGATAAATCAATAATGATGGCATGAGGGATATAGAATATGTTTTTATATGTTCTTTTATTTTCCGCATCGATTCTACCAAGATTAAAATGGGATCATTGTGTTTATTTTATGAGCTTTTGTTCAGTGAGTGCATAATTCAATTTGGTTTGAACTTAATAAAGTCGTTAAAGGATTCTTGTCCTGAGCAGGAGTTATTGCTTGTTTAATTTGTTTTTCTTTATTCGTCACGTTTTGTTTTTGTTTGTTTTGTTGTTTTGTTTTGTTGTTTTTTATTTAGTTTTTTTTGTTTTGTTTTTTTTTTTTTTTTTTTTTGGGGGGGGGGGGGGGGGGGGTTGTGTGTTTTTTAATGATTTTTATTTCCGTTATTATTTCAATGTTTTTTTTATTGATTTTTTTTCTGAAGCAATGGCAAAACTTTGATTATATCACAAGGTTTGTTTCGCTTAGTTTTGTTTGTTTTATTATAATTTTTTTTTGGTTGTTTTTTAAATTATTTATTGTCTCCAGCAGCGGAAAAGTAAATTGAACTGTAAATGAGACGTCTGTGACAGTCCTCGCGATCCAGCGACGGCCTTGCTAAATATCGCCTTTTAGTCATCACCTCTCGGTATATTTTATTCTTCCTGATTTTCACTTGACTTCTTTCGAGAAGGCACCGTACTTCGCTTTCATTTTCATATAAACCGAATGACTCAGCTAAAATAACTGCGTATTAAAAAAACAGCTTTGAGATAATTTTTTTTCTTTACGGCTGGAAGGAAATTTGTCTCCGTAATGTTCGAATTGGGTATTTCGAATATTGCGAACTGTAATTTGTCTGTGATTATGAGAATTTATTGTCTTCTTACGAGTTTTGAGAACACACAGATGTGATTGACAGGGAAAGAAAGTAATTCCAGTTATTTTCCAAGTTCCTGATGCTAAATCTTCATCCTTCTCGCTTTTATCAATAATAATTCTGCTACTTCCATCGTTTTAATAGCATTCACAATCTCCCTTTTCTGAAGAGCTCTTGTTGAAACAAGTAACATTGAAGAATGGTTCCAGTATCGATTTTTGGTTCGCCCAGAAATACAAAATCCCTCTTTAACCTTATTCTGTGTTGTTCGGTGCGTTCTGAAAAAAATATGGAGAATCGTGTCTTATCTTTGGTTTTGTTCGGTTAGCCTCAAAGGCTTGGGTAATAGAGAAGAAAGAAGTTGCATGAATAGTTCTGATAACAGAGAGATAATATGTGATGGTGGAATCGGTTATAGTAGTATAGTAGTTTTAGTAGTAGTAGAGTAGTAGTATGGGGGGGGGAGGGGGGGGGCGCGAATTGGCCGAGTGGTTAAGGCATTGCAGTGTGACCCGGAAGGTTCCAGGTTCGAGCCCCGCTTCAGGCACTTTCGTTTTTTTTTTTATTGGGCAAGTTTATTAACCCCACTAATACTCACTTAGACAACATGGGTGATTCCTGTTGACATCAGTCATCTTGTTTGATGAATTATCTATATTCCTTCGTGGAATGCCTATGCCACGATATCGTATGATGTGGCGGAAGGGCATAATTTATTTTTTTTAATTTTTAAAGTAGTGGCAGTAGTAGTAGTAGTAGTAGTAGTAGTAGTAGTAGTAGTAGTAGTAGTAGTAGTAGTAGTAGTAGTAGTAGTAGTAGTAGTAGTAGTAATAGTGTAGTAGTAGTTGTTGTTGTTGTTGTTGTTGTGCAGCTATGTGGTCTTGTGGTATGACACTTGCTTTCGGATCGGAAGGTCCTGGGTCGAGCCTTGCTCGACGCATAGTTGAGTCTTTGGAAAAGACTCTTTTCTCACATTCTCTCACCGTATTTAGGTGTAAAATTAGTACCTGGTCGTTAACAGCTTTGTCCCTGTCGGAAAATAAATACACTATCGCCTAAAAGGACGTCATGTCTTGTTCAGCATGTTACGTGTTGCTGTTAATCAGGCCCACAAGGGGTCCCTGGTCAACAGCAACATTTAACATGTAGGACGGGACATAACGCCTGTTAGGCGATATTACATTTTTTTTCGGACAAAGGCAACGCTGTTAACGGCCAGGTACTCATTTTACACCTGAGCACGGTGAGAGAATGTGAGTAAAGAGCCTTTTCCAAGGGCTCAACTAAGCGCCGAGCGCGAGACTCGAACTCAGGACCTTCCGATCCGAAAGCGAGTGTCATACCACTATACCACATAGCCGCAGTAGTAGTAGTAGTAGTAGTAGTAGTAGTAGTAGTAGTAGTAGTAGTAGTAGTAGTAGTAGTAGTAGTAGTAGTAGTAGCTGGGTGGGGATCCTGACCTCCCATAGTGGGCAGGGAGGTACATACTGTGTCTTATATCCCCTTATATCTATTTTCCAACATGCTTTTTGTCTTGGTCTTGGAATGAGATTACTTGGCCCTGTTCGGAGTCCTGGCTGGGAGGGAAACAGTCGAATGCATAGTTATTGTTTTGGAGGATGATATTTTTTTCCTTGTAAATCATCTCTCTGTTATGTATTATTATATTTATTTTTAATGTATAATGTAAGCATTTGAGTGTATTCCTCTTTGTTGGATTGTGTGCTTGTGTCCGGATGAGACTTATAGGTGATCTCAAACTAAGTACATTGGTGGTATGCTCTTGGATTCTACATGTGATCCCTATTTGTTCCTAGTTCCCCTTTTGACTTACTTTTTCTTGGGTGCTTTAATTGTATTTCCAGAACTTTTTACTATCCCATTTTCTTACTTTTTACTGGCGCTGATATAACCTAATGAGTTGCAAGCGCCGTAAAACCCTTAAAAACAAAAAACAAACAAAACATAGTAGTAGAAGTAGTAGTAGTAGTAGTAGTAGTAGTAGTAGTAGTAGTAGTAGTAGTAGTAGTAGTAGTAGTAGTAGTAGTAGTGGTAGTAGTAGTAGTAGTAGTAGTAGTAGTAGTAGTAGTAGTAGTAGCAGTAGCAGCAGCAGCAGCAGCAGCTGCAGAGTATTAAGGTAACATTACAATATACTAAGGATATAATAGAATGCATCATAGAAACATTATCCTATATTTCTCCCTCTCTCCCTCCCTCTCTCTCTCTCTCTCTCTCTCTCTCTCTCTCTCTCTCTCTCTCTCTCTCTCTCTCTTTCTTTCTCTTTCTTCCTTACTTTCTTTCCTTCTCTCCCTTTCTCTTTTCAGAGGGGACACGACTAAAACACGGAATGATTCAATTGGATTAGCATGAGAATATGTTTCGCATTCGTAACAGAGTGTATTGTTATACAGAATATTGATTGTGAAATTTAATCAGTTAATTGTCGTACTTGAAAGACATGCATTTAAGAATTTGGCCATAAAACTCGTCCTTCAATTATCGATTGAGTGAAATTACCCTCATCTTGGCAAGAATTCTCAAATCTGGGACTTCGAGGTTTGAGAGCCTTTGCCAAGATGAGGCCCATTTGAATCAACACGATGTTTGAAGGACGAGTTTTCTTACCCTTTTATAAAAAATACATATTTTTTCCAGAGAAGAGCAGTCAACTGGTAAAAAAAAAAGTTAGGAAAATAAAAACCACTGTGACAATACCCATACACCCATCTCCATCTCAGAGTCAGAGCACGCGTCCACATAATGATGGAACATTTTCACAACAGTGTTAATAAGGATTAATTTAGCCATTGGAGGAATGCGTTGGATTTCTTACAACCTGATATTTTTTGTCGCAAGCCAGATATCTTTGGACATTACACCCAGCAGTCATTAAGATAAGAAATTATTACCGTTGGTTATGTATCAAGTAGCCTCTTAGATATGAATAAATCAGCTCTCAAAAGAAATATGTATAGCTTTCCTTGTTTAGTTTAGTGGTTGCTTAAATTTCGTTCGCTTTGGTTGACGTCATTATTAGATTAATCGAGTACATAAAACATGTATCTGCTGTGAAAAGACGTGGCTTTTTGAACAACGTGTCACACAGTCTTTACTTATTAACATGATTCTAAGCAATATCGGTTCTCTGTTTCGTTGAGGCAACATAATGTTGCATATATTGTCAACTATCAGCTTGTTTTGTTTTTGTTTATGATTTTTGTTTGTTTGTTTTTGTTTTGTTATTTTTTCTTGTTTTCTTTGTGTATTGTTTATTTGTTGGGATTTTGTTTTGTTTTATTTTTTGCCTTTTTTTGTTGTTTTTTTTTTGTTTGTTTGTTTATTTGTTGTTTTTTTTGTTTGTTCGTTTATTTGTTTGTTTGGGTTTTTTTGTTTGTTTGTTCTGTTTTTGTTTTTTGTTTTGTTTTTTTTTTTTCGGTTTTTTTTTTGTTTTGTTTTTTTTTTTTGTTGGTTTTTTTTTTTTTTTTTTTTTTTTTTGTTTGTTTGTTTTTTTTTTGTTTGTTTGTTTTTTTTTTTTTTGTTTTTTGTTTTTGTTTTTTGCTTTTGCGTCACCGTTCAGTAGGTATTGACGTTTTGAAATGTCAACAGCTGTGGATTATCACAGTTGACAACATGCGGTGGTCTGAATACTGTATAGAAATAGAATACTGGAATGCTGGTTCATGGAGACTGTCATTTTAATAATGGTGTTTTTCTGCTTCATAATGTCTTTTAATTTATAATTATTCCTATAATTGTGTGTTGAGGGGAATATTCCAACACCGAAACGTACATAGTACGCAACAGTTAAGATTACAACAAAATATCTACCTACTCTGTTTTTTTTTTATTTTGTGTGTTTTTGTTTTGTTTTTTTTTTTTTTTTAAATTTTTTTTTTTTTTTTTTTTTTTGCTATTATCAAGGGCAAAAGTCAAATTATGGTCCGAGCATTACACCCCAGCACATTTTCTCAATATTCATTTGAGCCGACAAGTGATAGATCTACGCCTACTTTAAGAAAGGTCGGCAAGTTACCTGTGTATCGATATGTAAAAAAATAGTTTTATTTTTTTCAGATTTACCAGTAATTTTGTGGTCATAAATGTAACATTGACTTTACGGAAAAATGCTAACTCCCAACCTTTTTTTTAAAGAATAGATATGTTGATTATAGTATAAATGTTATCACTAACGATAAATTGTTACATGATAATTATATTTATATCTTCTATGATGCTTTAAAAGGATGTTTAAGGTAATGAAAGATTTCGCAATCTGCTACTCTTGTACAATGCTCGAATACACTTTTAAACTCTTATTGATTTTCAATTTTTCCCTCGGCTTTGTGAACACAATTTTGTTTCGTGAGATTACTGCAATCGACTTGTGCAATGTCCGCAGCTGTTTATTTTCGCCGTACATCGTTTGGCTCTCAGTTTGCTACTCCTGTAGTATATTTATAGCACGTCGGCACGCAAAACAAGCATTATTTATTTGTGTATTGTATTTTGTTTCCTTTTTGTTTTTATTTTGTTCGTTTGCTTTCGATCTCGTTTGAGCTTCAAAACGATGATAAAGACAGTCTTTCTTTCTTTGTTTATTAATTGATTTATTTATTTATTTGTTATTCATTTATTAATCCCACATTCATTCATCATTTTGTTGTTTTTTGTTGGGTTTTTTTTTTTTTTTGTCTTTTTCGTTTGGTGTGTTTGTTTAAAATTTTGTTTAATTGTTGGTTTATTTTATTCTCATCTCATTATCCTGTGTATTCGACACATTGCGATGAAAATTAAAATCTCTGTTGATCAAAATGAACTACTCAGGTTCAATGATTCTTGACTCATTATGGTGGTTATTATCAAATTCTTTTCCGGTTCGTGTCGGATTAACATGCGCAATACACAATTAATAAAGTTATTAAGTCGTCGTTGATGGCTTATTCAGAACACTTGAATGTCCTTACCTTGATGATTACGCAGTCTTTTTTTTTTTTGAAAACTCATGTTACGTTCTGCTCCCCTACCTCCCGGGAAATGATAGTTGAGACATCAAAGCCTTCCATAACCAGAATTTTAAATGGTATGTCGACAACTTAGATGTAGAAATGGTTGGAATAGGATCATAACTTTTTATTGTGATTTATTTGAATTTAAAATTACAATGCAAACTGTTTCAAATGTGTTCAGCATACAGTGCAGTACTCTTTACAAGAAAAGAAACATTTTTTTTTTAAAGTTTGGCCAGAAAACGTGTCCTTCAAAAATCGATCGATTAAAAATAACCGTCATTTTCTCAATAACTCTCGACCTCGGGACTTCATGAAATCCCCGATTTGAGATTTTTTTAAAAGCTGAAGGTGATTTTAATCGATCGATATTTGAAGGACGGGTTCTCTCGCCAAAATCTTTAAAACGTGGGGGAGGGGAGTTCAGAGTACTGCAGAACAGGATTGCAACTGGGGCTTCAATGCCTCGCTCCTCTGGCAGAAACAATTAGATATTGTTTCAAAATTATAAAATATGTATTATATTCTTCACGGTAGTTATTAGAATCAGGAATCAGAATAAGAAGCTGCTGAACGGGATAATAATATTTACTCAAGATCAATCAGATTAAACTATGGCCGGATAAAGGGAAGGACAATAGAAGTTAGACAGATTGAGAGGGGAGGGGGTGGGGAGAGAGAGAGAGAGAGAGAGAGAGAGAGAGAGAGAGAGAGAGAGAGAGAGAGAGAGAGAGAGAGAGAGAGAGAGAGAGAGAGAGAGAGAGAGAGAGGGAGAGAGATCACCAATCGCGACTGTCTTTCTTGTTCATCCATCGATGTGGAGTTACTGATCAAGCTTGTTATCCGGAAGACAGAATCGATTAGCCTAGTGGGCTTTGCCCAGCCCGTGGCAGGCGGAATAATGAAATTTGCCTGGCTAGGGTTGCTCGCTTCTGCCTTAACTGAAGCAGAAAATGATCGGCCAGAAATTTCATCGCCCATTTATTGCATCGTGAATATCAGAGAAAAACAATTATATTAAGTATAAGGCAGCTTATTTTTTATATTTTATATATGGACTCAATTAAATTGTGCACTGATTTGTTTTGTTGTTGCTTTTTTAAATATGAAAATTAAGAAATCATATAAGTCCCTAGGACTATTTATTATAAGGAGAATCATGAACTTTTTTTCGCGAACCTGTGGAAAGTATTGCAAGTTTTGTTTGCTCCAAGTACAATAATGTATGACAAAATACTATCAGGTTATAACGATAAACGTGAACGAAATGTCGGAGTTTTTAAAGCAAAGCATTGTCACTATGGCAGTCTGGAAGAGCGCAAGAATACCGACGAATTATAAGATTTCATTGGTTGCTCGATATAATACGATTTGCGCCATTTTCATTTGGGGAAGTATCTAAAGTAAAGTTATAATTTAGATCGTTCATGGTTAGGACTCACACGTGGTTCGAAGTCTTTGACAGATGGCGTCATTTTGCTGGGACCATGAACAGGATCCTATGGTTTTTCAATGATGTAATTACTCCCCATCTCAGCTTCCCATGCCTGATGTTTGCTATTATTATTATCATATCTCCGAGTAGGTTGGAGTCCCCTTGGGGTTTGAGATCTTCTAGTCCTTGGGCCGGGATGTGGAAAAAGGGCAGGTTCATAATCGAACCCCCCCCCCCCCCTTGCTCTTCCTCCATGCACCTTACTGTCTCCTATATTGTTCCTTCCATGGACAGTTTTGTGTCTGTGTTTGTAATGAGACTTTATTCTTCCCCAAGGCCTTGGTTGGAACCTTCTGCTGAGAGGGAAGGTAACAATCAGACGGATTTTCCTTTTTGGGTTGATGTCTTAGTTTTCTTGTTCATCACAGACAGGCAAAATATTTTTTAATCAATTCAGAACTTTTATTTTATATAATTATAGATTTTAAGCCTTATATTTTAAAGATGTCCTTGATGGAAGACTTTTTAACAAATAGGTGGCCATCTTAATCTCTCTCTCTCTCTCTCTCTCTCTCTCTCTCTCTCTCTCTCTCTCTCTCTCTCTCTCTCTCTCTCTTCTCTCTCTCGCTCTCTCTCTCTCTCTTTATATATATATATATATATATATATATATATATATATATATTAACAAATAGGTGGTCATTTTAATCTCTCTCTCTCTCTCTCTCTCTCTCTCTCTCTCTATATATATATATATATATATATATATATATATATATATATATATATATATATATATATATATATACATATTATGGGAGCTCGTGGTCAGGTAGACGGTGGGAAAATTGATTGCTGGTGGAGTTGCAGTCCGGATCCCCTAAGTGAAATAACATTTAAAAGGGGAGTTATTATTAGTAATTCGTTGGGGTTTTTTGTTTTTGTTTGTTTGTTTGTTTTTTTTTTGTGTGTTTTTTTTCTTGTTTTTTTTTAATTTGTTTGGTGGGAGGGTGGGGGCTGGAGATCTTCCTCTTTCGTTTCTATTCTTTTATGTTTTCTTTTTCTAAAATATAATATAGAGGTCTCCAAGCAATCAATAATAATTTGTTATTGTTGTACCTCTTTCGTTTTCAAGACATTCGATTATAATATAGCATAAAGACAAGAATGTCGTGAGTCAACCTACTTATCCCTTGTTAAAACACGTAGGCGTTTAAAACATATTTTCATCCCGCATGCATCCGGTTTTCCACGCATGATGATATCTTACACAATGAGGTTTCTAAATGTCAAAAAATATGTCAGTTACCCGTTTGTGAAAACGAGGATAAATCTTGATGAGAAATAGCATGTCTGAGGTCATTGGCGGAATATATATCAAAAATATGCTTGAATTCCTGCGTTTGAAATTCCGAGCTCGTTTCCAATGCCGATCCAAAGATAGCGGAGGGGTGGACTGTGGGGAACCGCGTTTGAAACTCCAAAAGCAGAATCTTTGTCTCCAAATGCGACCGATCCTAACAGGACCATCGAAGTCTAACCACATGCCTCGAGGTTTTATTTTTCAAAATCAAGTTTAACAATGTGATTAGCCTGGAATAATTGTGAGGCATTCGATTTTGATCTTTTCATTAAATATTTTTTGTGCTGGATTTCGTTTTTTTTTTTAGTTTTTTTTTTTGTTGTTGTTTTTGTTTTGTTTTGTTTTTGTTGTTTGATTTTTGTTGGGTATTTTTTTTGTTTTTTTTTTTTGTTTGTTTTTTGGGGATTTTTGGGGGGTTTTTTTGTTGCTGGGGTTTTTTTGTTTGTTTTGTTTTTTGTTTTTTTGTTTGCTTTTTCTATTTGTTTTTTTTTTTTTGTTTTTTTTTTTTTGTTTTTTGTTTTGTTTTTGTTTTTTTGTTGTTTTTTTTTTTTGGGGGGGGGGGGGGTTCTGTTGTTTGTTGTTTTGTTTTATCGTTAGATTTTTGTTTACTAGTATATACGAGGGCTCTTTCAGAAATAACCGAAAAATGCCCATTGCTCAGCAACCAGTGGAGATTTTTTAATTCTGTAAACGACATGATATTCCTTATTTCCTTACGGATATTCCCAGAAATTAGGAAGTGCATCATTTTGCACAATGAATTTCTAGACTATTTTAAAGATGGCGGCCCACCTTGAAACTTGGTCAAAGGAGGAAATCAGAGCTGTCATACGTTTTTTGAACGCCAAAAGTCTGAATCCTACCGAAATTCATTAAGAACTTCAGAGCGTATATGGTGAGCATGTTATAAGCCGTACACAAGTCTATCACTGGTGTAATTTGTTTGAAGCCGGCCATTCCGACTTGACAGACAGGGAAGGGAGAGGGCGTTCGATAACTGCGACGTCAGAAGACAATGTGAAGCGAGTTGCTGAGCTTATTCGTCAAGACAGGAGGTTGAAACTTCATGAAATCGCAAGCAGTCTTGAAATTTCGGAAACTTCTGCCCATAGAACTGTATTTGATGAACTTGGCTACAGAAAAGTCAGCGCAAATGGGTTCTTCTAAGCAATTGACAGACAATCATAAAGAACAAAGATTGGACATCTGCAGGGAACTTTTGAGAAGAAGCAAGAGCTCACGCAGGGTTCACGGGCATACTGCCAACGCCGGCGGAGACTTTCTAGGGTACGATGTGACTTTTCTTGACAGCATGGTCACCGGTGATGAGACTTGGTTGCACCATTGCACCCCAGAAACAAAGCAAGATTCGATGACATGGAAACATCCATCCTCACCTGTCGCGAAGAAATTCAAAGTCATGCGGTCAGCAAAGAAATAATGGGAACTGTTTTCTGGGACAGTCGTGGTGTTATTCTGTTCGAAACCTTACAACCTGGAGAAACAATCAATGCTGCAAGGTACTGCCAAACTCTTGACAAGCTAAGGGAGGCCATTTGCAGAAAGCGCCCAGGGCAGTTGACCAACGGGGTCATTTTGCAACACGACAACGCTACAACCGACACAGCACGAGTGACGCAAAGGTTGGCTAGAGAAATATGGATGGGAGATTTTGCCACACCCACCACACAGTCCAGACCTCGCACCATCTGATTATCACCTCTTTGGGCCACTGAAACGTGAGCTGGCAGGAAAGCGCTTTGATGTCGATGAAGAGTTTGTTGACCATGTGCGGAAATGGCTACAAAACCTTGACGGAAATTTCTTCCGAGAGGGTATCTATTCCATGGTGCGGCGTTGGCAGAAGTGTGTCGACAGACTTGGCTGTTACGTAGAGAAATGAAGGACGAGTCAAGGTATGAACACATGCAAGAATTTTGTTGATAGCATAAAAAACGCGGATTTTACAGGCATTTTTCGGTTAATTATGAAAGAGCCCTCGTAGTTTGGGTTTGTTTGTTGTGTTTTTTATGTGTTTTTTTTACGATTTGTTTATTTCTTTTCTCTTTTGATTTCTTTTCTTGATTGGGGGCGGGGGGGGGGGGGGGGGAGACGTTAAACGCAGGATTGATTGGCTTGACGTGCAATATTTACTAATCATGATAAAATCACAATATCGATTAATGGCCGCTTTGTCTGGTCGGCGACGCCATTAAATACAGTCAAAGTAGGCACAATAAGCATAGGCGTTATGTGAGCAAGTCAGGCCAGGGAAACGTTGGCTTAAAAGCGATTGCTTGTTCAAGCCCGTTTGGGAACAAAGCATTATTAATATCGCTCTCGATGCTTCCCGTTCCATTGTGAAAATATCAAGATGTAAATTAGTTAAATATAGGATTAAGGCACGATCATTGTGTCACTCGCAAACCCGCTACACCTTCGATGTAAATATAATCACAGTCATGTACGTTATCTCCGCAATACGCCTATGTAATCTATGTAATCTCCTTAAAGAAGCACACACACACACACACACAGAGAAACACACACACACGAACACACACACACACACACACAATATATATATATATATATATATATATATATATATATATATATATATATATATATATAGGTTAACAATATCGTTATCCTCTATAATGTATAAGCATTTATCTCAAATTTCTTTTTGTTAATTTGGGGGTTTTTTCAGCTTCAATTTCACTTTGGCATAATCCGTTTAGGCAAAGAACATCAATAAATGTAGCTTATACTTGATACTTTTCTTTATTTGATACTAAAGTTCAGCTTTTGACGGCAAGACTGATGTTTTTCAGGTCATTAATTCACCCCATCATTTATGGGAGTTTTTTTTACCACAAGACCAAACCTTGGTCATTATGAGATCAGTAACTCGTTGATTCCGTCTTCATTTACACGTCTCAGGAGACAGTGATCAATATTCAGGTTATAAAGTGTGGCATGATGAGATCGACTTACCTCTGACTGCATCTTTACCCGAGATCGTCTCATTCATATGGCAGACAGTCTGTCAATAACCATATTCAGTTTGTTCTTATCCATTGTCATTATCATTATCACGTCTGTAACAGAGATCCCTTATTGATATTGATGGGTGTTTGGTGTGCTAATGAAATAACCCAGGGTAAGCCGATCCATTAGTCTACAGTGACAGAGGGCTGATTGGCTTTGTTAAGAGTGGATATTATTTTCCAACACTTCCATCACATCTTTGGTGATTTCACTTTGGCGTCTAGATAGTTCTGTTAACGATTTTCTCGCTTAAGGTGAATGTCAACGGAGAGAAAAAGGAAAAATATGTATATTAAGTTTGTTAAGCTAAGGGGTCCTTTCTCGGGAAATAAAAGGAAAAGGAACTAACTATCCGTGGATCGTAATCAAGTAAAACGTAGAAAGGACCTCTTTTTCTATTTTTTGTTGGGTTTTTTTTTTAATTTGGGGGAGAGGGCTTTGTTGTTTGTTGGTTTTGTGTGTAATTTTATTTGCTTGTCTTCTTTTTTTTTCTTTTTTTTTTTAATTTGCTTTGTGTGTGGGGGGGGGGGGGGTGTTGGGGTTTTTTTCTTTTGTATTTACATTGTGTGTGTGTGTGTGTGTGTGTGTGTGTGTGTGTGTGCATGTACACGTGTGTGTAAATTTACGTCATTCTGCCAAATTTCTTGTGACGTCTTGAGTTTATTGTTGTATCTTCCTCTAATTCATTGTAATTTTAGGGCGTTTAGGGAGGGTGAGAAGCCTGAACTGAGCAGGCAGTACGACCAGTCGACCACATTCCATCTTTTGTATTAATTTCATTAGAATATAAGAGCCGTTATTAATTTTCCCAGTAGGTGGTTGGATGGGAGCATCACCCTTGAATCATATACCTATGATGTTCGCATGGGTGTACGATCCGATAGTGATGTCGTTTCTTCTTCTCTTTACTAGCCTATCCTGCTTCTTTGGTTTGTGATTGTATTTTTGACAGGGGATTTTTTTTTTTCTGTAAATCTTCTGCCTGTTTGTTCTTGGTTATTTATAATTTAGCTTATGATATCTTTAGGTTATGATTTTGATTTACATTTGTACTATTTTTGTTAGATTGCATGTTTTTTTGTTTCAGCGGTCTCTCATATAACCTCAATTGTGTTGGAAGAGACCTAAAGCAACAAACAAACAAACAAACAAAATAATTTTCCCAAATTATATTATTACGCTGCACTTGTTTTTATTTCTTTCACAGATTCTGTAGTGGAGGTTGAGAGCTATGTCCACGGGCTCCTATGACGAAGGATCAAATTTAGTAAAAGAGACATTATCACCAACATCGTCAGGGCCTGATACGGATGAGGTCTTTGACCACGGTGGACAAGCGTCACAATCTGATGATATTGGTCATAAGAAGCATCATTCTTATTCACTCTCTTCTCCCATAGTCAAAGCCAGTGGCTCTTCGTCGTCCTCTGCTTCTCCTAAACAAAGCCCCTTTAAAAAGTCAAAGGCATCAAAGGGTTTGGGATTTCTTCTGAAAGCAAGAGAAGGTGCCAAAAAAGGACGTTCAAAGTCTCCGCTATCTTTCAGCAAATCGCCACTGAAGTCTAAAAAAGCACAAGACGAAGATGACGATGAGTTTTTGAGAAACAGTGGCAATGGAGCTTTTTCTGAGGTTGACGACAAAACCAAAGCAAAATCCGAACACTGGCAGGCTTTCCTTCAGATGCAAGATCGGATCAAACAGAATGTTTTGAAAACCCAAACAAGCATCGGAAAGCATGTACCAGGACGCATCTCTCCATCCGGGAGGATTTCTCCAGGGAAGGAAAAATATGACAGTGAAAAAATTCCGTTCTCTACTCTGAGCGAAAGAGACAGTACATCTTCTGACACAGGCTTTGATCAGATTGAAGAAAATTCGCCCAACACCTCTGGTTTAGAGGAACAGTTGATTGACGATCCTTCAGTTTTTCCCAACTTTGATGGTAGCACCGATCATACCAATCTTTTAGCTTCAGCATCCCACAGTATTACGGTTTCCTCACCGAGTCCTCCTGCTGCTATCAAGCCCCAAACTAATTTCAGCATGGATACATTTGATGACATTTTAGGCCTTGAGCAGCCAAACAACACCCCAGTCTGCCACATGGATAAAACAGATTCCACAACCAACATTTCTTCCAATGTTGACGAATTTGATCTTCTCGGACTTTCCTCTAATTCCGCTCCTATTGAAAACAGTGATATGAATTTTTCAAAGCAAAGTTCAATCAATGAAGACTTACTTGGATTGGATGATTTTGCCTCCATTCCAACTTCCAGAGATGTCTCTCATGATAATCTTTCATCTGACTGGTTTGGCGGTTCTTCAACTGCTCAAAGCAGTGCTCAGTCATCTCTTTGTCCCAGCCCTGTCCATTTTGACCTCGACCTTCTCACAAATCAAGGAATGTTGAAAACTGAAAGCACAGCAGTCTCTGATCTGGCACGGACTTTAGTCGATGATTTCTTACAATGGGGTGCCAATCAATCAGATGAACCTTTATCAAAAAATCCTTTTCAAGCAGACGACTTTACTTCAGACCAGGCTCTGATTCAAAATTCCTTCAACCCATTTGCTACTATTGTAGAAGATGACCCTGATTGTCCTGGTGATGGACTTGGAGGTTTTAGTGACATGAGCAACAGTAAGCGAGGCTCTGGTGGCCATAATTTACTTTCCTCTGATCCTTTCAATTTTGAAAGGGACAATTCTCAAAACCAGGTTGTCCCAGAGAACTCTATATTCGACCCATTTGCTCCTGTCTCCTCACTTTCTGATCCGCTCCTTGACATAAACGCCAACGCTGCACCGCCTCCTGGCATTGATGGTTTTATATCTTCAACTGTGTCTGAAAATATACCACCTCTTAGACCTGCACAACAACCTAAAGGTAAAAAGACGACCAGAAAATCTTCAAACCCTTTTATCATTAGCGATGAAGATTTGGTAGATGGTGCTGTAGAATTTGATGATAACTTCTTTGCAAGTAGAGGAATCTTCCACGCCGCTCCTGAAAAAAGTTCTGAAGATAGTATATGGGGTGTTGGGAGTACAGCAGGAAGTAATACTGGCCCTACGTTGTCTTTTACCAGTGATGCAGTTGGGAGGGGAGATGGAGGTGCAAATCCTTTTCAAGATGATCTTTTCACGGCAGACAGTGTACAACAAATGAAGGACCATAGCGATGGTCTCCTGGAGACAGTATCTGGCAAAAATGAGCCCATAAACCCATTCCTTACAGCAAGCTTTGAAAACATTGCATCACAAAGTCAAAGCCAACCTTTGACATCTGATAACCCATTTGCTGCTATGATCGCTGGCATTCCTGCCAGAAGCCCAGCCCGCACACCCAGTCCCTCAGCCACAAATGCCTTGGATGATTTCTTGAAACCCGAAGAGCCTTCTTCAACTAAATTTAGTAATAATAACACGGATGACATCATATTCGATCCATTTGCCGCCTCAAACACATCTACCCATTCACAGCAACAAGTAGAAAGTCTTTTAGGTGACAAAGGCAGCAATGTAAATGTCAACGGAGATCAAGACCCATTAGATATTTTCAGCACTAAACCATCCGACAAAACAAATATTTGTAACGATGATGCCAATGATGAAGATGAACAAAGAGTTAAACTCAAACTTGATATAAAGGAAAAGAGCCAGATTAGTGATACCTCCTCCAGTATTGTACCTGCCCTCCCACCACCGCCAAAACCACCCAAATCACCACAAATACCCCAAAGGGAGAATCCTTTTAATAAAGAATCTCCACCAGAAGAAAATTTTGCAAGCTTTGCCGAGGTTGAAGAAGAGTTGAGGAAAAAGGCAGAGGCTAAAGCAGCAGACGAGGCTGAGGCGAAGGATAAAAGGTTAAAAATGCGATCGATGACATCAGAGGACAGTTCTCCAGATGAAGAAGGGCCGCTTGAGCCATTGGAGCCTTTCTATCCCCCAGAGGAAAGGGATTACTGGAAGTTGATGATACGTCATCCTATGAAGAAGAAGCTAGGCGGCAACCGTTTTTGGAAAACAACGCTCATAAGACTTGGAGAAAACAAAGAAGGCCCGATTATCAGACTCTTCATGGAAGAAAAAGATAAAGAGCCATTTCAGGTAGGAATTATATATTTTACTCAGTTTCTATTTATGCAATAGCATTCAAGTTCAAGGGTCAAAAGTGCGATGCTTTACCTGTAACATAATTCAAGCGATATTGAGCGAGGTCAGAGACAAAATAGCTGTTAATGATTGCAAATTTTTGCACACATTACCTCACCCTACTCACGTGTGAATGAGTACCTGACTTGAAAAAATATTGGATAATTCAAGAGTAGCAGTACAAACATGGCAACCAACAAACATTTACTGTATGAAATGGAAGATGTTCCATATTACCTGCTGGGTGAATAAATGAAGCAATGAGGTGTTAATTGAACATGATGAATCTGTGGAAATGCGCTTAGAAATGTCCATACTATTATATACATGTTTTGTTATTTGTTTTTCTATTTCCAGCTTTATGAGTCATTAGAATCAAGGCACTATGCGTGCACTTTATTCTCCTGATTAAATTCATTATATCAACTGCCATGTTTTAAAAGAAATTATACAAGTATTTCCACACTTTAATGATATTATAATCCAAAAGTGTATGAAATAATGCTTACTTCTTATGCAAAAAAAAGTTTATAATATAAGTTTATATTATCTATAATTAATTGAATAAGCCATGATACTATTTTTTTTTTCGAAGTGTAATAAGACTTTCACAAAGCTATTATTTTAATCGTTTTGTTGCTTTTTAAAATTGTTTTTCAAGGAACTCCCGCTTCAGCCTTGTTATTCTGTGAGTGATATTTCCATGCAGCAGTATGACCAGTTTGGAAAAATACACACTATTAAGGTAAGCACTGTAGAAAGAGAACGGGGTTCTAAATTACTCTATCCTTACGTCACTTCCTACTGTTTACAAATTAATGTTACAGATTTATGGTGACAGTTTTTTTTAATTACGCCCGTCCACGCGCCAAGCCATTCCGTAAAGGAATATAGATAATCCATCAGACATCTGCTGGTGTCAGCAGGAATAATCCATGTCGTCCAAAGTTGAGTTAGATCAATGATAAGAAAATCATAATTTCAAAAAGAATTCAGTTAAGCAGTTATATTGTTTGTTTGGATAATTAGGAGGCACCTCATCACTGATTTGATGCTGATGCCTTGTGTTATAGTTATAGAGATTAATTAAGATTTACCAAATATTGCTTTTTTTTGGATGAAATAAAGTGTTATTATAATTATTATTATTATTATTATTATTATTATTATTATTATTATTATTATTATTATTATTATTATTATTATTATTATTATTATATATTATTATTATTATTATTATTATTATTATTATTATTATTATTATTATTATTATTATTATTATTATTATTATTATTATTATATATTATTATTATTATTATTATTATTTTATTATATATTATATTATAATTATTATTATTATTATTATCATTATTATTATTATTACTATTATTATTATTATTACTATTATTATATTATTATTATTATTATTATTATTATTATTATTATTATTATTATTATTATTATTATTATTATTATTATTATATTATTATTATTATTATTATTATTATTATTATTATTATTATTATTATTATTATTATTATTATATTATTATTATTATTACTATTATTATTATTATTATTATTATTATTATTATTATTATTATTATTATTATTATTATTATTATTATTATTATTATTATTATTATTATAGTTACAGTTGTGGATGGTCTTCATCAACCATGCGTTCGTTTATTTTTTTTTAGATATTCGTTTTCTGGATTTAGTTACTAAACAGTGATGAAATTTCATTTTTACTCGCTTGAACTTTTGACTCTGGTTCAAGGGATTGTGAACAACAGTAAATTCTTAATCAGAGGGAGTTGTCATGTTCACCTGTCCTTTTTTTTTTTAACACACAGAGATAAGATTAAGTTATAGGAGGGTTTTTAATGACATACTTTGCTGACAGGCAGACTGGAAGAAATAACTATAAGTTACGTTTAATGTGGCTTTGTGGCATTTTACATTTGATTTTCGGACGTGGCACAACAAAGTGGAAGATGACATTATCATGGGAGGCAGAAACATGGTCTAAACCTGGCAGAGAAATGGATCTGCTACAGTATGTAGTTACCTAGTCGAGATTGACACAGAACGACCACGACATAGGGGGAAGACACTATTTACTGTGGACATGAGTTTGTAGCATTTAAACTTATTTTATTTAGGTTGGGTATTTGAAGGTTTTGTATGTTTTCGTTTTGTTCTGTTTTTTGTGGGGTTTTTTTGTTTGATTGGTTGGTTTTAACGTACTAGTATTGTTTTTCTGATTGTTAGGGTTTGGTTTTTTTTGGTTTACTTGTTTATTTATTGTAACTTGACTATTCTTGTGCACTTGTAACAACCATCGTTAATGTGTTATTTTCAGTGTTACATTTCATAGATAGATCTCATCACGCAAAGGGGTGATCATCGCAAATGTAGAATAGTTTTTTTGGGGGGTTCTTTGGGTTTGTATTTTTTTTACCCTACAGTTTTTTTTTCATATTTAGTTGTTTCTAGCCTTGTCTTCATATTTTAGTCCACCATCAAACTCATTTAATTTGTACTTTTCTTTTCCTTTGCACACTTTGATGAGTTTTTTTTCTTCATTCTTCTATCAATTCCAGATCCAGTACATTTTCTACAGAGAAAGGGTTGGCATTCGGCCTGAGCGTATTACAACTTCTTTGGTTAGGAAACCCAAGCCCAACATGATCCTTGACCATGCACCTCAAGTATCAGAGTTGCTAAAAATGGGCAGTCTGGATAGAGATGAGGTCAACTCCTTCCTTCGAGCTTTACAGGACACTCTGATGAGGCTTCAGTGTCACCGAGACAAACCTCTCAATTACACCAAGGATGAGGTCCAGGCCGAGGTCTGGGATGAATACCAGGCTATCATAGACAAAGATGGTCATGTGACTACCCAGAAAGCTCGTGTTCGAATTTTCTTCTTGGCATTCTTAACAGGGATGCCAGCTTGTGAGTTAGGAATAAGCGACAGACGTAGAAAGGGTAAGGAGGTGGTGGGTAGACATGACATCATTCCTGTGAGGACTGAAGATTGGATTAGAATAGAAGACCCTGAATTCCATAATGTGGTTGATTTGGATACTTACCAAAAGACCAATAATATCCGATTCTTTCCTTTGGATGCATGCCAGTTTGAGCTGGTCAGGTTCAGAGTGAGGCCAAGGGAAAACAAAGAGCTTCCTTTGCAGTTGAAAATCACACAGGATATAAAAGATAGAAAATTTGAAGTTCGTGTTAATCTCCTTGTTACAGGATACCATGCCTTCAGTAAAAAGTGTGGCCAATTCCCATGTGAGGATATTGAAGTTCATATCAAGGTTCCGGAGGTTTGGATTTATTATTTTCGATATGAGAAGAGATTTGGCTATGGGTCTTTGAAAGCGATGGCACGAAAGCCTGGGAAGATCAAAGGACTAGAAAGGATTACTATGATGGCGCAGGGTCTTCTTACACCCGCCTTGATGGAAGCGTCAGTGGGATCGGCCAAGTACGAACACCTCTACAGAGCTGTGATCTGGAGGATACCAAGACTGCCTGAAAGAAATCATGGTAAGCATGGAACAATCATTTGGTCTGATGTTTAAGTTGCCATGCTTTTTTATTTGTCTGCCATATTGTGACATTTTAATTTTGTGTGAGTTTTCCCTATTGAATTCAATAGCATATACCAATGACATAATTCCTTTGTTAGTAATTAGCCAAACAAATTACCAAAATGAACCAATTGTTATCAGTTCGTTCTAGATCAAAAAATAGGGAGAAAGGCTACATGGTAATGACATTGTCAACTTATATGGTATAGAACATTGCCCCAATAACGTAGCAGTCTCCAGCATATATCAAACTTAGGATTCACTTTATTTTTCGGAAGGGTCTTTGTCAATTCCTACGATTGACAATGTTTCATTGAATGCCTGCAGTGAAATTGCTTTTTTAGACATGTTAATAATTAGGATTATAGACCAGTTCCAATATGCGCTGCTTTTAATAATCTAACATATGACATCAATGTATAAAAGCTAAAAGTGCCTGAGTGAGCCAGTCAAATGTATGGAAACATAAAGAGGAAGTTTGGCTCATAAAGTAAAACAATACGAAAATACGATGTTTGGGGCCTAATCAAATTGATGTTAATGTTAATGATTTTTCATGGGATCTCCCAAGAAAAATTCTAAGCTGAAATTGAGGCATAACTAGTTTTAAATACTTTATTAGACATTTATACAGAGCATTCTTCTATATTGAAACACTCTAGACTGCTGAATTTGAAATCACATATCAAGGCAGAAATGTGTTTTCATTTTTTAATCTGTATAGAATTTTTATTCTTTATGGGTTTTATTCTCAATTTTTCGGGGGGTGGGGTGGGGGGGGGGGGGGTGATCATATCTCCATTGTCAAATGTATTTGAGAAAAAATCCTGTTTGTTAAGGGTTTTTTTATTGTTGTTGTTTTATTTTAAATGTCAGGAATATCTTTAAGAGAGGGAGATTATTGACCGTTCTGCTCTTTCACCAACATTTGCTAAATCATACTTATGTACTCTTAACTCACTCCATCCACAGGGGCTTACAAAAACCACTTGTTCGTGCTGCACCTTAATCTGGGTCCCCATGACGAGGTTCCTGATACGTTTGAAACTTGGGCAGATGTCAGCTTCACCATGCCTGCCTCCACTGTGTCAAAGGCTCAAGTACGTTCCATCAGTGTGGAGAATCCCAACCCGCCAGAGAAATGGGTCCGATACGTGGCAAAATACAACTACCAAGTGGAGATCGATACCAACGTCCACAATGCGGCAGAGGGGGAAAACAGTGACTGAATCAATCACTTTATAGAATTTATCTTCATAATGAAATTCAGTTTTCTGTAAGATTTTGTTATTATGTATATTTATTATTAATTATTGTTATATTTGTCATCATCACTCTAATCATTAATACCGTCGACTTCGTGGTCATCATTATCATCACAGTCATTATTATTATTATTATTATTATTATTATTATTATTATTATTATTATTATTATTATTATTATTTTCACCAGTAGTATTATTAGTCTTTCTACTTTCACCATTTGTTTATACTTCCATGTATTGTTTTTTGTTTTTGTCATTTTTAGTTTTGTTGTTTTGTTTTGTTTTTTTTTCTGGGTTTTTTTTGGGGGGGGGGGGTGGGTTTGTTTTTTTTGTTTTTTTGTTGTTGTTTTTTTTAAATATTTTTGCTGATATTGTTGATTAAACTTTTCTGTTAAGGACAGGGTTTATGAAACGAAAATCAGTCCTAGGAATCAGCCCAGTAAACAAACTTCTTTATTTTTTCTTAACCAAATAAAGATATATATAGAAGTGGGGGGGAGAGAGAGAGAGAGAGAGGAGAGAGAGATGCTGCTTTAAACTACTAGCTCTTCTCGGTTGCTACATATGAATATGCCGATAATGCCGTTGATGGTAACTAATAAAAACTGCTTGCTGATGTAGGCATCATTTATTTGTTTAGGTATGGTTAGAGGTATGACAGCCTCGTGTGAACAAATAGGAATTATTTGATTAAAACCAATTTTAAGTAATCTAAGGACAATGGTTTGTAAGCTTGAATATTACTATGACTAAATCTTGATTCTTAGTCTTAATTCAGCCATTTAAACTGTTTTAAAAAATTGCCTATAGACCAGCTTTGAGCAAACTACTTTTAGTAACAGAATGAGGCCGTATTGCGCAGCAAATTCACAAACAAAGAGCAGTCCTCTTTCTACATTAACTGAACGAAAAAGAATATAAAAGCTTCAAAAATAGAACAAAATACCTAATATGGAACGCCATTGAAACATAAATACATTAGTTTGCCACCCTGGTAGACTGTCGTCTATCTCGGTTTTTAAATAATATATTCATGTTTTGATTGTTATTTGTTGTAGGCTGAAGAAGGGCTTTGAGTCCAAAATGTTGCGTGTTTGATATTTTGTTCCTTTTTTGAAGCTGTTAAATTCATGTTTGTTTATTACCTATCACAGTATCACAGTCCACAGCTTCTAGCAGCTTATTATTACGTCTACATTTACCAGATATTTTTAGGGTACCACGTTTGTATTAAAATTAGCCTTGGAGTGACCAAATGGATGTTCTTGATTTCTGCATAATCTACTCAGAATTGTGTGAAGCTGTTCTTTAATTGAATGCGTTGTCTTTTTTTTTTAATAATTATTATTTTTTATTTTGTATTCGGTTGGAGTTTATTTTTGTTTTGTTTTTTTTTTTGGGTTTTTTTTTGTTGTTTTTTTTTCGTTGGTGTTGTATTTTTGGGTTGTTTTTATTTTTTTGAAGGGGGGGGGGGGGGGGGGGGGGATTATTTTTCTCGTTTGTTTGCTTTAGATCATTTTTTTTTTTCTTATGAAGGCATGGTCTCTTTTTCGATTTTCATCTTTCCACTTTGTTTTTTTTTTGTTTTTTGGGGGGTTTTTTTGGTTTTGTTTTCTTTCTTTTTTTTCTTTTGTTGTGGTATGTTATGTTTTTCAATTTAAACTACACACTTGTCTTTTTATTTTATCTTTGCCTTATGTTACATTTTCTTTACACATGTTTCTCTCTGATTTATATAATCAAATAAGATATTTAATCAATATTTTTTTTAAATTCTAGTCATCCGCCAGTATTTATCAATTTTTGCCATGCCACCTCATGTCCCTAAGCCAGGTACTGCTAGTTGATATGTATACATTATTTTGAAGTTAGGTGATTGATTTTTGACTGGTTGTTACAGTTTACGTGCTTTTCAATTCATTCGTTCTCTTCTTTTTTAGGTGGCGTCGAATACTGTATGCTAACAGCTTTCCACAGCTGTGAAAATTATTAGTATGATATGTAAATAAATAGTCATGGGATTATTTTTTTTGTTATGACTTCATTTCCGTGTGTATGTATATATATATATATATATATATATATATATATATATATATATATATATATATATATATATATATATATATATATATATATATATACGTGTGTATATGTGTGAGAGAAAGAGAGCTCTAGAGAGAGAGAGAGTGTGTGTTTGTGTGTGTGTTTATGTGCGTGTGTTACAAATTTGAGATTTACTTAAAGTTGGCTCTTGTACTTAATGATTTTAATGTGACTGATAGGTAATGGATAATTTCTGTGGCTTGTCCAGTAGTCTTACATCTGCTAGAACTGGCTTTGCGTACGATATTACCCCTTTTAAAATCATTTAGAAGCAGAGAAAATTGGGATGGGATATCCTAAACATTTCAATGAATGGAGTGAGTGCATGTTTGGTGTGGCGGCAATCATTTGAATGAGAGCACGTCAGAACATTTGCTGTTGTTTTGATGAAAGATAAATAAAACAGGGATGTTGTAAATATTGTCCTTGGTTTCTTCAGTGTGGAGGACGGTTGTGACGTAGAATGTATTCTCCACTTTGTTTTACAAGATATGAATTGGATGTGAATATTTGATCTTTTGTATATATCTGTGTGTGTGTGTGTGTTATGTGTGTTATGAGTGTTTGTGGATGTTATATGGATTATTCATTTTTCTTAATTGTCTGTGTAGTTATATCGTGTAGATTTGTAGAAAGAATTGTTTGCTTGATTCTTAATACCTCTTTGGATAGTTAAATTTCAAATCTGCTTATACAATGTGATTAAATATTAGTGTAAATAATGATTATGCCAGAATTCCGCGTGCATAAAGTAATTAATATAGCATGTCTAGAGATACAACGGGTATCATGTTTACTATAACCCTCACCACAACTCCCCCGTTCATGTTATGTTTTGAAACAGATATTAATACACAATTAGACCCAATGTAATTAATTGTGTGGTTTCTGGTGTCTCAGACGTTTTCAAACAAAAGCAGTAATAATAGTTACAAGATTGGGTTCCCCTACCACCTTTCTCTCTCTCTCTCTCTCTCTCTCTCTCCCCTCTCTCCTCTCTCTCTCTCTCTCTCCTCTCCTCTCCTCTCCTCTCTCTCTCTCTCTCTCTCTCTCTCTCTCTCGCTCTCTCTCTTCTCTCTCTCTCTCTCTGTGTGGTTGTGTCTCTCTCTCGCTCTTTCTCCTCTCTCTCTCTCTCTCTCTCTCTCTCTCTCTCTCTCTCTCTCTCTCTCTCTCTCTCTCTCTCTCTCTCTCTCTCTCTCTCTCTCTCTCTCTCTAAAGATTATTGGACTATGTATGGACTGCATTATTTTATCTTTACTATAGTTGTGTGATCTTGTTCATTGTGGTTTTTAACTTGTAGAAATATTGGTGGTGTTGATACTAAGATTTATAACACATGAAGATTGGATTATTCCTCATTAACTTGATTTCAACGAGAGTCAGTGAGCGGTTTGTGTGCTTAGTATTTGTTGGTGTGTTAAACTCAGTCAGTGATTTAGTCACTTCCAAGCTCATTCCATGCATTAACAAGGTCCATTCTATTTTCATTTTAAAGATATGTTGCCACCACTCTTTTTCAACATTCCTACAACTACATTTT
>NC_088360.1:43714605-43719605 GCF_034508935.2 Berghia stephanieae
CCTGCCTCCACTGTGTCAAAGGCTCAAGTACGTTCCATCAGTGTGGAGAATCCCAACCCGCCAGAGAAATGGGTCCGATACGTGGCAAAATACAACTACCAAGTGGAGATCGATACCAACGTCCACAATGCGGCAGAGGGGAAAACAGTGACTGAATCAATCATTTTATAGAATTTATCTTCATAATGAAATTCAGTTTTCTGTAAGATTTTGTTATTATGTATATTTATTATTAATTATTGTTATATTTGTCATCATCACTCTAATCATTAATACCGTCGACTTCGTGGTCATCATTATCATCACAGTCATTATTATTATTATTATTAATTATTATTATTATTATTATTATTATTATTATTATTATTATTATTATTATTTTTCACCAGTAGTATTATTAGTCTTACTACTTTCACCATTTGTTTATACTTCCATGTATTGTTTTTTGTTTTTGTCTTTTTTAGTTTTGTTGTTTTGTTTTGTTTTTTTTTCTGGGTTTTTTTTTGGGGGGGGGGGTGGGTTTGTTTTTTTTTGTTTTTTTTTGTTGTTTTTTTTTAAATATTTTTGCTGATATTGTTGATTAAACTTTTCTGTTAAGGACAGGGTTTATGAAACGAAAATCAGTCCTAGGAATCAGCCCAGTAAACAAACTTCTTTATTTTTTCTTAACCAAATAAAGATATATATAGAAGTGGGGGGGAGAGAGAGAGAGAGAGAGAGAGAGAGATGCTGCTTTAAACTACTAGCTCTTCTCGGTTGCTACATATGAATATGCCGATAATGCCGTTGATGGTAACTAATAAAAACTGCTTGCTGATGTAGGCATCATTTATTTGTTTAGGTATGGTTAGAGGTATGACAGCCTCGTGTGAACAAATAGGAATTATTTGATTAAAACCAATTTTAAGTAATCTAAGGACAATGGTTTGTAAGCTTGAATATTACTATGACTAAATCTTGATTCTTAGTCTTAATTCAGCCATTTAAACTGTTTTAAAAAATTGCCTATAGACCAGCTTTGAGCAAACTACTTTTAGTAACAGAATGAGGCCGTATTGCGCAGCAAATTCACAAACAAAGAGCAGTCCTCTTTCTACATTAACTGAACGAAAAAGAATATAAAAGCTTCAAAAATAGAACAAAATACCTAATATGGAACGCCATTGAAACATAAATACATTAGTTTGCCACCCTGGTAGACTGTCGTCTATCTCGGTTTTTAAATAATATATTCATGTTTTGATTGTTATTTGTTGTAGGCTGAAGAAGGGCTTTGAGTCCAAAATGTTGCGTGTTTGATATTTTGTTCCTTTTTTGAAGCTGTTAAATTCATGTTTGTTTATTACCTATCACAGTATCACAGTCCACAGCTTCTAGCAGCTTATTATTACGTCTACATTTACCAGATATTTTTAGGGTACCACGTTTGTATTAAAATTAGCCTTGGAGTGACCAAATGGATGTTCTTGATTTCTGCATAATCTACTCAGAATTGTGTGAAGCTGTTCTTTAATTGAATGCGTTGTCTTTTTTTTTAATAATTATTATTTTTATTTTGTATTCGGTTGGAGTTTATTTTTGTTTTGTTTTTTTTTTTGGGTTTTTTTTTGTTGTTTTTTTTTCGTTGGTGTTGTATTTTTGGGTTGTTTTTATTTTTTTGAAGGGGGGGGGGGGATTATTTTTCTCGTTTGTTTGCTTTAGATCATTTTTTTTTTTCTTATGAAGGCATGGTCTCTTTTTCGATTTTCATCTTTCCACTTTGTTTTTTTTTTTGTTTTTTGGGGGGTTTTTTTGGTTTTGTTTTCTTTCTTTTTTTCTTTTGTTGTGGTATGTTATGTTTTTCAATTTAAACTACACACTTGTCTTTTTATTTTATCTTTGCCTTATGTTACATTTTCTTTACACATGTTTCTCTCTGATTTATATAATCAAATAAGATATTTAATCAATTTTTTTTTTTAATTCTAGTCATCCACCAGTATTTATCAATTTTTGCCATGCCACCTCATGTCCCTAAGCCAGGTACTGCTAGTTGATATGTATACATTATTTTGAAGTTAGGTGATTGATTTTTGACTGGTTGTTACAGTTTACGTGCTTTTCAATTCATTCGTTCTCTTCTTTTTTAGGTGGCGTCGAATACTGTATGCTAACAGCTTTCCACAGCTGTGAAAATTATTAGTATGATATGTAAATAAATAGTCATGGGATTATTTTTTTTGTTATGACTTCATTTCCGTGTGTATGTATATATATATATATATATATATATATATATATATATATATATATATATATATATATATATATATATATATATATATATATACGTGTGTATATGTGTGAGAGAAAGAGAGCTCTAGAGAGAGAGAGAGTGTGTGTTTGTGTGTGTGTTTATGTGCGTGTGTTACAAATTTGAGATTTACTTAAAGTTGGCTCTTGTACTTAATGATTTTAATGTGACTGATAGGTAATGGATAATTTCTGTGGCTTGTCCAGTAGTCTTACATCTGCTAGAACTGGCTTTGCGTACGATATTACCCCTTTTAAAATCATTTAGAAGCAGAGAAAATTGGGATGGGATATCCTAAACATTTCAATGAATGGAGTGAGTGCATGTTTGGTGTGGCGGCAATCATTTGAATGAGAGCACGTCAGAACATTTGCTGTTGTTTTGATGAAAGATAAATAAAACAGGGATGTTGTAAATATTGTCCTTGGTTTCTTCAGTGTGGAGGACGGTTGTGACGTAGAATGTATTCTCCACTTTGTTTTACAAGATATGAATTGGATGTGAATATTTGATCTTTTGTATATATCTGTGTGTGTGTGTGTGTGTATGTGTGTTATGAGTGTTTGTGGATGTTATATGGATATTCATTTTTCTTAATTGTCTGTGTAGTTATATCGTGTAGATTTGTAGAAAGAATTGTTTGCTTGATTCTTAATACCTCTTTGGATAGTTAAATTTCAAATCTGCTTATACAATGTGATTAAATATTAGTGTAAATAATAATTATGCCAGAATTCGCGTGCATAAAGTAATTAATATAGCATGTCTAGAGATACAACGGGTATCATGTTTACTATAACCCTCACCACAACTCCCCCGTTCATGTTATGTTTTGAAACAGATATTAATACACAATTAGACCCAATGTAATTAATTGTGTGGTTTCTGGTGTCTCAGACGTTTTCAAACAAAAGCAGTAATAATAGTTACAAGATTGGGTTCCCCTACCACCTTTCTCTCTCTCTCTCTCTCTCTCTCTCTCTCTCTCTCTCTCTCTCTCTCTCTCTCTCTCTCTCTCTCTCTCTCTCTCTTCTCTCTCTCTCTCCTCTCTCTCTCTCTCTCTCTCTCTCTCGTGTGTGTGCTCTCTCGTGTTCTCTCTCTTCCTCTCTCTCTCTCTCTCTCTCTCTCTCTCTCTCTCTCTCTCTCTCCTCTCCTCCTCTCTCTCTCTCTCTCTCTCCTCTCTCTCTCCTCTCTCTCTCTCTCTCTCTCTCTCTCTCTCTAAAGATTATTGGACTATGTATGGACTGCATTTTTTTATCTTTACTATAGTTGTGTGATCTTGTTCATTGTGGTTTTTAACTTGTAGAAATATTGGTGGTGTTGATACTAAGATTTATAACACATGAAGATTGGATTATTCCTCATTTAACTTGATTTCAACGAGAGTCAGTGAGCGGTTTGTGTGCTTAGTATTTGTTGGTGTGTTAAACTCAGTCAGTGATTTAGTCACTTCCAAGCTCATTCCATGCATTAACAAGGTCCATTCTATTTTCATTTTAAAGATATGTTGCCACCACTCATTTTCAACATTCCTACAACTACATTTTAGCGAACTGATTTTCTAACTCTCCTAAACGTCCTTGTTTTTTGGGGTTTTTTTGTTGTTTTTTTTTTTTGGGGGGGGGGGGGTTGTATTTTAAAATTATAAAGATTATATTTTATTTGTATTTGCAAAGACTAGAAATCCATAATTTGATATACGATATTTTCTCATTTGTCGTGGTTGAAGTAGGAAGGGCCACCCATACCTCTAACAACACCGCATTCATAAATCAATGACCTTGAGAAAATACATTGTACACATTTTGGTCATTGAACATTGAAAGTCAAGAAACTATTTAACTTACGAACTGAACGATTTTAACGTTGGCTCAATAATTTTTCATGAACACATTCTAAGTTTATCCTTGAACAAATACGACAATTTGGAGTAGGGTATTCTTTCTTCTTTATTAACAGTCATCTATATCTTTCAACTAAAAATTTACTTGGCAGATTTATTTGGCACTTTTATTGTATCTTTTCAGTTTCATTCCCTTTTTTTTTTCTTTTCTAGAAGTGTTAGTGAATGTTTAAGTTCGAAATTTAGTTTAGGGATTTCACTACCATCCATTCTTTTCAAATATTGAAATAATCTCAACTGATTACTGAGTATGATTCTAAACTTTCTGTGATTCGGAGTATGCTTGGTAAAAAAATATAACAAATTAAATTTTCTTCTCTGCCTTTTTTGGAATATATATTTATATGTGAGCCAGATTCTTCATGAAAAAAAATTGAATATGGCATATTTCCTTGTAATCAAACGAGAACTTTATGCACAATATCTCTAAATACCCTACGTCATTTAGAGACTTTTTTCTGGCCACATTCCTATAAATAAGAATTTGATTTTGCATGGGTCATGAAATTGGAGAGTTTGTATTCAGTTATTTTGAAATCATATTGGACTTTAGATTATTTGCTAAGTAATGATGCTATGTAAACAGAACAGCGTGTAATGTATTGCTTTTTAAAAAATACGGTTAAACAAGGAATGGGGAAACAGCGGTGCTTTTTAATATTGATTTTTTTTGTTGCTTTATTCTACAATTTAAGGTTTAAATATATATCTTCAGTCCTCCTACATCTAAAAAAAATTACCTTTATTTAGGATCAAGCATTTAAAGGTTTGACTATTGGTTTGGTGGGATTGTCTCTGTTGTTT
>NC_088360.1:43724605-43732105 GCF_034508935.2 Berghia stephanieae
ATTCGTTGACAGACGTGGCATGCCTAAAAATGTATAAAATGTATAATGATCAGATTAATAATGTTTTTCTCCTCTGGATACACTTTTATGCTCGTCGGAGAAGTATTTCATAAGGGCGCCCGCCATTGTTCCGATAGTTTAGAACCAGTTACTACGTTACTATGCGTCATTACGAGGGAAATGACGTCACGACTGTTGAAGCTTATTCATTCAATAGTTACATACACACTCTTTTTATATTCTCTCGTCTTTAATTTCGCATTTCAAAATAAAGATACCCAATAAGGAAATTACCATATTATGCTTGAGGTTCCACAACAACAAAGAATCGAAATCATTTAGATTCGTGTTATATAATTTCCTGATAAAAAAATACCAGTCATAACTTACGTGTCCAAAGTCTTTATGAAAACTAACGAAATTATAAGCAGTGGCAAAATGATAAGATCTCGTTGTACATTAATCATATAACAAAACATAGTATTTTTAATCTATTGCATTGTTGCTCTGATTTGTTATTGCATACCTGCCTATTTGAAAAACATCCAAATCAGTAACCAACGCAAAATTCATCGGTAATAAATGATAAAAGTCAATCTATTTAAGATGTGTCTCTATGGGCGCTGATCTTATTTATTTTACTTATAATATTGATGAGTATCGTACTCATAGCGCTTATGTGGTAGTTTATTTATACTATAGACGTCCAATGATATTAGGCTGGATTAGCCGTATGTTCCATTTCAGCAAAAACGTGCGCTAAGTCTGTCATTAGACTAGCTTTGAATCAGACATTATAAATATCATAAGAATATGACTTCATTCATATTAAACACCGTGTAAAAATAAGTATTATTATTATAATAAATGTCTAAGGCCACACGCACCTCAGACATGCCAGATAGTTAACACGGATTAATCTGATTCCGTGTACATATTTATTATCATTCCAATCCTAATTCGACCCCCCCCCCCCCCCCCTTCCCAGTAGGCTGGAATGAAGAGAACCATTCTAGAACTAAAACTTTATCTCATTCATACACTAAGAGAGCTATTACAGTTCCAGAGGGACGGACAGTCTCGGAACTCGGAACCAACTGAAGCTATGTAACCCGTGCTTATAAACAAATATTGTGACCAAAATTTAGTGCCCAATTAGCATATAAAATACATTTGTAAATAAACCTACATACGTTATATTATCAAAATAAATCTATCATTTTTTATTGTACGTGGGAGTGGAACTTCTTAATTCAAACTTATTATTACTTTTATTGTGTAGATCATCTCCTTAGTTAGCTATATGAAAGATAAAAAATAGTGCTGTTTATTATTATTATTATTATTATTATTATTATTATTATTATTATTATTATTATTATTATTATTATTATTATTATTATTATTATTATTATTATTATTATTATTATTATTATTTCATTATGTATCTGGGAGAACATCGGCTTTAACAGAACTTTTTCATATTACCTTTAAAATAATAAGGCGATTCTACGGATGGGGAAGCTGACTGGTTATGTAAAACACATGAGTGGAAGGGAACATTAATAATTATAATTTTAAACATTTAAAATTTGTTTTAAAATTTGATATCCCCGATAAACGACTCATAAATAAGGTTCCTCCTTTTTTGCCTCTCTCAGTTCTGGGGTTTCCTTTTCTTTTGCTTCATTCTTCTCTGGGTTTTCCTCGACTTCGCTTTCATTGTCAGTTTCATATTTGTTCCACTACTAATACAGCAACCTGGTTGCAAATAAAAGTATTTTTCTGATCATCTCACCTGTATAAGTTAAAATAAATGCAAAGCTTCCAATAGGGAATGAGATTATCGGAAGAGTAGCGTCCCTTGATCGGACGTCACCCGTAGTCTGTGACGTCACCGGCGGAAAAGTTATTAGAGAGAGAACGTCATGTTGGTTGTGTGCATGCGTCTCTCGTCCTCGCCGCGGTTAAAATGTTATTCTTGACGGAGACAATTAGATATGGCTAAGCGAGTTATAGGGTAAGACATTTTTTTTTCAAAATCATTTTTTCTAAAAGAAAAAAATAATTAATGAAAGTAATAGTATTTCCATTTATAGTAATTTCTTTTTTCGTTTTGAGAAATAATTTAATTATATGAAATCTATTGTGGGAGTAAGAAGAGAGAATTAGTTCTATTCATTGTTGATTGAGATTTTCACACGTTTTTAAATAGATCTTAAAATTTTAAAAAAGTTTTTAAAAAACATTCATTATTATCACAAAAAGGCAATTTATAGACCGAATTTGTAAAATTGTAATAAAAGATCTGCATACCTGAGAAAATTAGTTCTCTTTTGTGGAATTTTTAAAGTCATAACATTTTCCAAGTTTACCTCTTAAAATGAAAAATAAGTAAATAATTATATAAAATGATGGAGAAAAAAAATAGAATAAATCACTCTCTTTAATCAATGTCAATTCTTCTGGACAATATCTTCTTAAAATAAATCCAGTTACCTTATTAGGCCAGACATTTTTATCTTCCTCATTTTTATTCTTTTTTTTTTCAATGTTGATAACACATTAACTAGATTTTTGTCTGGACTTCAAAAGATATGCCTCTGGTGAAAAATATGTAGATGAAAAGATATTAGATTGTTAGAAAGGTCAGAGATGGAATCGCGTAACTCTCTCTCTCTCTCTCTCTCTCTCTCTCTCTCTCTCTCTCTCTCTCTCTCTCTCTCTCTCTCTCTCTCTCTGTGTGTGTGTGTGTGTGTGTGTGTGTGTGTGTGTATGTGTGTCTACCTATCTATCTATATATCTATTTATCTATCTCCAACTGCTACGATTACAAAATACTCATGCTATAAAACAACAATTTAAGGATGTAGTTTGAAGTAAAAATTATATACAATGTAAATAATATTATTATAAAAAAGAGATTTAAAATATATATCCTAAGATTTAAACCTAGAAACAAAGAAAAAATATAATGTGGATATAAGCGTCATATTATATATCCGTCCTTCCAAAAATGAAACCTCCTTTGAGCCTCGAGGTGTTCTCTCCATGGACCACCGTATAGACTGGGATTTGGAATCGAGAAGATTGCCGGTCTGAGTAAACGTGGGTCTCCTGTAGTAGGAGAATGTCAACATTATGGACGGCCAGTAGCTTTGATAAAAGCTCACTTTATGCCCTACTCTGGCTCTAGATATTAAGGGACAATATGTGCGTCTGATCGCTGACCACGATATCGCATTTTCCAGCTAAAGTTGAGTTGGGATGTTCGCTGATTTCTCGTACGCGCCGACGACCCTGGCTACACAATCGCGGTAGTATTTGTTGATCACGATGCTCTAGTAGTGTGGAACCGGGATGTCCGAAGCCATTTGGGCACCGGGTGGGATCTCCATTCCGTCACACATCCTTGGCTCCTGATATACCTCAAACACCCCACCACCGTGAAGATGGTGATCATTAGGGGTGAATGCCACGACAGTTGACGACTGGCTGACTGGCTAGTGAACGGTTGTCCAACTTCAGCTCCACCTAAGCTAGCTTTTTATCACTCATTGTCCCAGCTGAAGAACGTGCTAAAGAACAAAAATTTTCCAACATATTGACACCGTGGTTTACACTGCATAAGAGGCAGGCTTATTATTCTATATTGAGGAAGGCAGCGTGGCAAAAGCAGTTTGGATGTATTGGCCATTGGACAATAATCTCACATTTTCATTGGCTGTTATTTTCACAATTTGCCTTGGTCGTTATTTTCAGCGTTCTCATTGGCTGTTATATTTACCTAACAGCAGGATATTATTAGTCAATTATAAATTGTATTTTTGTTTCTTTTATTTATTTTTAGACTGGTTGTTGATCTCATTAGATTACTATGTCGATATAACCGTTTTCTGTAAAAGCTATGTCGATACTATATGAGACCTTTATTTGTCTATGTTATATACCAAAAATTATGGAACTTGGTGTCATGTCAATATAAAGTGTGATGTCGATAGAAATATTATCAATATCCACTCTGCACTGTAAACATGATTGTTTTTGCGTTAGTTGGTACGAAAAGAACCTTTAAAACCTAAACTGTTTTGAAATAATAGTTATACTTAAATTAAAATGTCCAAAAACTCACCTTTGAGACAGAAGTCTAAGTGTATCTTTAGTCATCGTCTGCAAGGCAACAAACTCAACAGGAGAGCACATGTAAGTGTCTGTCATTTCAGAAGCAAGCACTTGATATCGCTTGACTTTAAAGTCAAAAGGATTCCCCAAAACGTGCCCGCGTGTGATCACACAAACTGGCTCGATAAGGAAGAGTGTTTGGGTAGTAAAATCCTTCATTTATTTGACTCACTTTCAATAAAATTAGAAAGAAGTGTAAATAGAAAAAGGGTCTATGTTGTCTTCAGAACTATGCTGTTATAAAGCCTGCAATTTGGTCTTGGTATCAGAGGTGTGAAATTGGCCATAACAATTACTTTCATTCCTACTTTTCATGGCAACCAAAGTCACAAGGTGTCAACCCCCTCCCCCCCCCCCCCCCCCCCCCCCTCCCCCTATTCACCCGTCTGCTAGTCTTATTTTTAAAGGTGGATTTTTTAAAAAAATTGGTTCTGTTTATTTTTCATCTTTGTTTTCTATTGCACTGTTTGTCTAGCGCAGTTCTTTTCTTATTCTGTTTTTGTTTTGTTTTGTTGTTTTGTTTGTTTTTTCTTTCCATTTATTGGGGTCAGGGATTTGTTTGTGTTGGGGTTGGGTTTTTTTTGCTTGTTTTTTTTTTCTTTTAGCGTTTCCTTTTTATATTGTTTGTTTGTTTGTTTGTTTGTTTTATCTTTTCTTTGCTATTCTTTCTCCTTTCTTTCTTTTTTTTCTTTTTTTTTTTGTTGAATAAAAAAATGAAGCCGAATATTCTATTGGTTTTACTTTTTAAAATATTTTAGCCTTATATTTAAGTGTTCAAAAATTGGGGGGGGGGGGGTTGTGATCTCAAATCGTAGACAGAAGAGACACCATTCATTTTATAGACATTTACAGTTCCATTGGGATAAATAGCTGAGTAAATTTCTCTCCAAGAGATCAGTAGTTTAATGGTCACTTGCACACTTATGGATAATGAAAATTACAATAATATGCGTAGCTTTCAGGGCACATTGCTTTCTTCCGATTAGGTGGTATAGAGTATTGAGTCAATGTCTATCCATCAACGCCTTAGTCTTTAAGCTCAGAAAACCATATGTCACTTCTCTTTATAAGAAAACAAAATACTGACCCTGATTGTTGAATAACGTAAGGGATTAGATAATATGCCTTACTATGATTTCCGTATCCCCTCTTTCAGCAAATGAGAGAGATATCTACATAGCAGCTTTATTTTCAAAGATAAACTTTCAAAACCAAATAAATGATGACAAAAGACAGATTTAACTCGTTTCCTATTGCTCCAATTTTCAAGATTGCTCATAATTTCTATATTGTCACATTGTCAAATTGTGATTGGCCATAACCCTCAAAATATTAAGTCGTGTGACAAACCGCTATACCGTGAACTTGTCTGACGTCATAATGTAAATTGTTGCTGCTCGAAGCTCGAAGAAATAAATAACAAAGTGAAATTGAATGTAAGCTTCAATTTAATTACGATAACAGATGAAACAGACGTTTCGGTTTTCCCCTTTATCAGCAAACAGAATGAAATCTGACATCATAGGAAACGGCATATTGTCTGATCAAACCTATTATTCCCCCCCCCCCCCCAAGGCCAATGCTCACACAGAATATTTAACTAAATAGTAATTTAGAATCTGAAATCTGTAACTGACACACTCACACACACACACACACACACACACGCGCGCGCGCGCATTATATATTAACCTCACCTCATTTGGTTATTTCCTCCTACAACGTTGTTTCATCCATCTGTAGTGTCCGGGAGCCTCCCTGAAGAATCCGTCAAAATACCAAAGGATGGATGAATAAACACTGTAGTAGGAAATAACCAAAATGAGGTGGGGATAATAAATAACACTGTAGTAGGAAATAACCAAATGAGGTGGGGATAATAAATAATTATCTCCAAGAAACTGTCGAGCACTCTACGTGATTTCAGTCAATTTCCCTCAACCATATATATACATATATAAATATATATATATATATATATATATATATATATATATATATATATATATATATATAAATATATATATATATATATATAATATATATATATATATATATATATATATATATATATATATATATCGTCCATCGTCTATTAAACACAGTCATCATCTTTATCAACAACAACGTTCTCGTTTTTCATTTCATCTGTGTGTATGGCAGCGTTCGCCCTGCTGCGATAGATCATATTTTTAATACCAAATTAGTTGAGTTCCAGAGATTACCTGTCCAAAATACAGGGAAAATACCCAAGAAGAAAGGAATTTCTATTTGTTTGTCAGCTAATGACCCCCGCCAGAGCCACGGAAAAAACCCCGTACATTCTCAATTCATAACATAGACAGAGAGCAACATGGAAAGTAAAAATAGGTATGGGGGAGAGGGGATACTGCAAGTGACCACCTTCCCACATGGGAGGTCAGAAGACCCCACAAATAGAGGATTTTCTTAACCTCCTTCCCTTCAATGAATTAAACAAGATTACAATCATGAAACTTAATGCTATAAATTTGTTGATAAATGTAGTAAATTAAAAAAAATAAGACTGACCTTTTTTCTGAACTGTAAAGTAAATAGCAATGAGAAAATAGAATAATAGTTATCTCACAAAGACAAATGATGTAGACATTTCAGGTTTTCTCTTTGTCAACAAAACATGGAGAATAAGACACTAAAGAAGAATGTGAGATAGTGGGTGGCAGTGTTCAGTGTTAAGGCGTGTAAAAGCCTGTATTGACCTGGCGTTTACATCAGTTGTCTGACACTGACCAAAAAATTACTTCATAAGACAAGTCTTTGGATTTAATATTACAGGAAGATGATTTACAACGACAAATTATCTCTAAAAGATAAACATCCGCATTATTGAAGTGGGTATTCGGACTCGAGACTGCATAGTCTTCCTTGGCTATTCGCATTCGAACTTCAATGCGCGGGTGCAAACACAAGGTGGGTGGGGGGGGGGGGGGGCAGTGCGGACAGTGGGCAGAGGGCAGAACTTTATAGAAGCAGAAGAAGAATTCAGAAGAACATCTTTTTTGTCCATATCACACTGACTCAGCCGATACCCTCCTTCGGAATGTAGAAGGATTGTTGCCTATCTAACACTACCAGAATATGTATTATAATATATATATATATATATATATATATATATATATATATATATATATATATATGTATATATTTGTCCTGATTTTTTAGGACCTCGTGTAACGTTGGAGAATATTTTCATTTAGACCACAGTTACTTGGACTGATTTTTGTTCCTTTTTTGTTCGCCACTATACCATTATTGGATCAGTTTTATGTAATTATC
>NC_088360.1:43734605-43802105 GCF_034508935.2 Berghia stephanieae
TAGCAACTCTCCAACAAATCCACTGTTGAGCCATGTTTTCATTGAGGTAACTGAAGATGCCTGTGGGCCATGCTCCATCTTGTTGAAAAATAAATGGGGATTAGTAAGTCAAATTGAGGACAAATCAACCTTTGATAAGACATCGTCACGTGTGTTATCAATGTTTGATTTGTCGTCAAATCATTAATTCAGTCCATTGCAGTGCTTTAGGATTTATAAATAATTCTACCAATGTTCTTTTTCATAAATGTGTTTATGCCATCTTAATCTATCGGTGTAAGAAGTGAATCTTTTATGGCCCAATATTTATAATCGAGTGTTTTGTCATTGTAAGACAGCAATGGTAATGCTCACTTGCCACGCCTGATTCCAAATTCCACTGCTATTGGTCTTCGTATCTCAATAGATAGTCAATGATAGTTATTTCAATACGGTTTCCATATTGCACTAAGTTTCTGACAACCTCGCTTTTCAGTACAGGTTGCTTATCAGATCAGTCCTATTCCATTGGTTGATGGGAATGGAGAAACCCAGTATGAGTTTTGATATGAGAAGAGAATTATGAACTGTTTAAACTCAGAGAAAATTGACAAGTAACGATCTAATGATCGGGACCCGTGTGCCGATCGTGACATCGAACCACGATGACATGTGATTTGCCAGGATTAAAATAATATATCTATCAGGGTGGGATTCACTCAGGCTGATTTTCAACTCTTGGCGGTGGTGTCTATATATTAATGTGAGTGTTTTATTTATTCTTTCTTTTCTTGTTTTGTTTTGTTTTGTTTATTTATTTTTGGGGGTTTTCTGGGAGTTTTGTTTTGGTTGTTTGTTTTTTGTTGTTGTTGTTTTATTTTGCTTGGGGGGGGGTGGTGTTTTTGTCATTTTTTTCTTTTCTTTCTAGGTTCTTTTTTTGATTTGTTTGTTTTTTTTTTAATTTAGGATTTTTAAATAAAATTTTGTTTGTTTGTCTTTATTTGTTTTCTTTATTTGTTTTGTTTCTGTTCCTTCATTTATAATTGTATGGAGTTATTTTGTATTTTGGAAGTTTGATGAAATTCGATAGTCTTCTTGTTTTTAACTTTATGAGCATTGATAATCTGATACTAGAATTTTTCCCCAAAGTTTATTCTGGAAAGGGGCCTGTCATCTCAAGCATTCTGTCCACGGAAGTTACCTAATTAAACCCAATTTTTCCCGTTTTCTCTGTGCATATAACAATGATTAGGTAGTTGAGTGTAAGACCCAAAATGCCATTTCTGTTACGCTTTAGAAACTGGGATGAATTCCGATCTAACATTGCAAATGTAACAAGACAAGACTGTGACAACCCTGTCTCTTATTCTCATTGTTAATCATTGTTATCCATCCCCTATAACCAATCGAGTCATTATAGATGTAAAATTGAGAAAGACAGATGGAAAGAAGGCGAGTGAGCTATAGAGAGAAAGGCAGACGCATACGAACACACAAAATACACTCAGACACACATTCATATACACTAACGCACTTACAGGCTACACACGGGCAAACAAAAACAAACAATGGAAAGTGCTACATACTATTATGCCTAAACACTGGCTACAATCAAATCTCAATTATTAAATTATTTTTACCAAAATAAGACAGATCCTCCTCAACACCAACATTTTCCACTATGACAAATTACTTCATGCTTTTCAAATTGAGTGTTTTTATCCATTTTTAGCAGATGAAATCTATAATTAATGTAGAATTAACGGGGGAAAAATAAGACACTAAACTAAACAAAAAACAAAACAAGCACTGCAACGACTGGCAACGATGGAACAACATCGCGTGGTTTTTTGCCATTATGACTAACCAACAAAGGGAAATGACTTGAAATTTGATTCATGGAAATCTTTGGATTATGTCTATCTACTTCGAACTCAATCACGCATTAAGCACGCTTAAGCCTCCCGATGACTGTTCCTAAAGGCAGCAGCTTCTAATGGTGCTCACACTATGTTATGACGATCGACCCAATCAGCAAATTCCGTACCGCACTCGTACACCGTCGCAAACCACCCGGAAGCTTCGTCACAACACACCGTTCAATTTGATGCTATGCGGTTTCGGGCTAGTTACCACAACGGGTACATTTTGGACAGGTGGAAAGTCCCCACTGATGAAGCGATTTTGCCGTTCTCCGGCGGAGTCGATTCGCAGCCACCTAGTGTCTCCTCTTGTGGTGGAAAAACCTGGCAACTTCTCCCTCAGTTTCGAGGAATTGATGTCCCGGCCCGCTCGAGGGATTGAATTCGTCCAAACCGACTTCCATCTCGTATGCATCTAAGTCCGAAGTCAGGGAATCCTTTGATGAACAGGTCTCTCAAACTGTCATAATCTTTCTCAATCTTGGCTAGGTCGACCCATTTCTCCAGATACGTTTTCATTCGGGTGATGAACATAAATGCATTTTCTCCGTCCTCCGGTATGTCTTGGCAAGATTTCTCTCGGTAGCCGTCTTCTGTCAAGTTATATCTCATCTGTAGCGCTTTCTTTACGGTATCGTAATCTTGTGCATCTACCGTTGATAATCGACTATAGCAGTTCAACGCACATCCTGACAATAGCGGTGATAGATATATGGGCCAAGGTAGTTTCTGCGAACCGCTCAAAACGAAGTAAGCAACTATCTAGATCATCTTTGCCGTCTCCGAATGGTAGAATTTGTGGTAGTTTAGATACCGGTTGTCCTATCATGTTGACAGACGAAGAAGAGGAGGAACGTCTAGCCATTTCCAATTCATGCTGCATTCTATCTTTCCCTTTCCCTTTCTCTGCTTCTATCTTTGCGTGTTCAAGCTTCAATCTCTCTGTCTCCCTTTTCATCTTTGCTTCTTGTCCTAACTTCAACGTTTCCATTTCGATTTGTCTTTCCTCATTTAGTCTTTCTCTTATTAACACTTTTCTCTCCTCCGCTGATAATTTCATCATGTCTGCCTCCTTTCCATACCTCGCCAACAATTCTGACATCTCGATATCCAATTCCAATCATAATACGAATCACAATTTTCAATAAATATACCTCACCTTTTTAAAGGTTGCGATTATTATTGTTGTCCAACCTTCGACGAGCCCTCAAATATAACGACTCAGCTCAGACTCTCTCCAGGTCGTACCACGTCTTTTGCAGCATGAGTAATGTGACAGAGCCAACGGTTTCTCTTATTTTTGTATTCAAGTGACACGTGTCTTTCCTGGGGGCTCTAAACACTCTGATATTAACATATTTCCATTTTTAAAAAGCCAAGTAGTGTCAGGTCAGGTGATCTTGGAGGCCAGGAAAATTGGACCATCTCGGCCGATCCATAACACACTGTAAATTACGATGTATGTCAAAATTACCCATTTCTACTGATGATGTCATAGCTGAGGCTACCAAAAGACGCAAAGTGTTAAAACTTTTTTCAATCAAAACTTGAATAAATTCTGCACATATGGCAAAAAAAAACCGTTTAATGAATCTTACATAGCTATTCAAACCTGAAATGTGTCAATATTAAAAATAACACTGTATTGTTATTAAACGGAATCTCAGAAAATGAACTGATTTTATTAGTCTCTTCGTTGGGTAGAGAATGAATTACCAATCTCTATTTTTATAGTGTGTAAGGAAGTCTAAATTATAGCCTTTAACCCATTTATAAATTGTTTGTTTGGATAAGATCGTTGCATCATGTATTATCAATTCATCTCTATACAACGACTTATATCGAACAGGATGTTTTGTACAAAAAAAAACAACCTACACTCAAATCCTCTCCTTATTTGTGTTATCACACAATGTCACCTATATCCCAAATGCATTGTTGCTGTTTGATAACATAATGACATGATTCGCCCGCGAAGCATGGCTAAGTGGTAACATTCTTCTATCTGTCGTGGGTAATCCATATTGAATAATTCGTTCTAATAACGTATGAGGACATATATGGAATTATTATTTCCTGCTTAAAACAGAATAAATTAACGCTGATTAAACAATAATTTCACTTATCCTGGAGAATCTGTAAACAAAAGAGCCCTAGAAGTCCTCGTCTGTCAACGAGTAAATAATAGACACAGTTCATTTATCTTAAAAGACACCAGTCCTAACTTATATTTAAAGCAGCACTAAAGTGTTGGTTATTTAAGAGGTGAAACTTGCGATCGTCATCAACCGTGTTTGTCATATTTTGCCCAACATTGGGTATGTGTCAAATTACAATGTCATTTTAATAGAAACTGTCTATTAATTTGATATTTAACATAAATTTCATTACGTCAAATGGTGTTATGGTATTTTTAGAATAATGATTACTTGATGATTAATCATTATTTCATTTGATTTATGCTTTCTTTATGTTGTAATTGATTACATTATAATCTACATATTATCAATGATGCTGCTATGAAATTTAACAATACTTATAATTTGTTATTTGAATCAACTTACAATTGTGTTTTCTATATCATAATTCCATTGATGTACTATTGATGCGATCAATCCTCTGTAAACGGCTTATTTTGACCTTATTTTCCTTAACATTTATTTATATCTTATATTCCAATTTATAACCACCAATATGGTTCCTAACGACATTTAATAGATTTATTATAGTTGTATAAGTCTGTTGTTATTTGATTTATGGACCAGCTATCTCAATAATTTCCCTGTAAGATATTATAAGCTTAGTCAACAAACACATGTTTAAATATTACATGGTTTTCTATTCTTGACTTTGTGTCTGTGCTTCGTGCCTTTTGAAACAACAGAAGTTCTCGTTTTGAAACGCTTGTCTATATTTCCACGTAGATTGATAGATCTGGCGGAAATTACTTTGCGATAGACTACCTAAAAGGATAACAAGCAATTGCTGTTGTCCGTTTCACGCTGCAGAAACCGGGATAAACCCCGGCTCCATGGGCCTATTTTTGACTCTGTTGGACTAAGCTGATGGCAGTCAGAGTCGAATGGAACGTCTCTTAAAAATGGACTCAAAGTCAAAGAGCCTTTCCATTATCAGCTAAAGTGATGCCATCCAAGTCTACAATATAAATATAAATGATAACATTAAGCGTCCTTTAATGAGTCACAAAAATTTGCAAAATCACACATTATCAGATTTTAAAATGCAAATTCAATCCAAACTTCTTTTCTTTCACTTCATTTAACTCAAAGAAAACACAACTCGGCTCTGGAAATTTTCTCAAGACGAATGGCAGGCGACTTCATCATCAAATACATATTATTGCTGGTGACGATTATACTCATTTTTACGTCATGTAGTGTGAATGCCACACACTTCCGCGGAGGAACGATCAGCTGGAGGCCAACCGGGGGTAGAACGGTAATTATCCTCCTCCTCCTCCTCATCATCATCATCATCATCATCATCATCATCATCATCATCATCATCATCATCATCATCATATACTCCTCCTCCTCTTCCTGCTCCTCCTCCTCCTCTTCCTCCTCATCCTGTTAATCTATCTCTTCTTCTTCTTCTTCTTCTTCTTCTTCTTCTTCTTTTTCTTCTTCTAGACTAATTCACTCAGACTTATCAATGCATAGATTTTGAGGTAAATAATTATGGTGGCTACTTTTCTGTCTATTATACGTCATTATTTCATACTAGCCGACAGCTGGCTTTAACTATTTATTGTATTTACAATTTGATGCAACGAATAAAGATGATTATCCGCATCTGATTGAGGAATGTTATTTATTTGATTATCCCAAATCCCTTGTTTGCATTTTATCTGATTTCATTTGATAATCTGTATTTTTTTTAAAGTAGTCCTTCAGACCATTCGGCCCATAGAGCCGGAGTTTATTCCAGTTTCTATAGCGGGAAATGGACAATAGTAATTACTTGCTACCCTTTGGATAGGGCGCTAGTCTATCGCAAAGTACTTTCCGCCAGATCTAAGAGACCCAACTACCCAATTACTGCTGGGTGGACAAGGGGGGGGGGGTCAGAAAAAAATCTCGACTGCATCCGGGATCGATCTTGGTCCCTTTGCGGTTGAAGCAAGTGCTCTTCCAACCGAACTATTGGTACCCCCAATATGTATTTATGGCATCATATAATCCTTTGTAGATACCCAGTTGTTTATTTTAACCTAGTCGGCACATTTTGATTGTACAATTTTTTTTATTGTAGGAATCTAGACGTCTAGTTACCAATAATCAAAGAAATAATCATTTGTAACACGTTTTAATGTGTTTAAAAAGATTTCTAAGATATTTTAATCAAATTTAAGTTGGTTTGTACAAGAACGCATGGAATGGGACATTTGTTTGCTGTAAATGACTTTCATAACTTTCAATTACATATTTCAATCATTGCTATTGCCCAGAAAAATTGCACGTAGTACTGTTCTTAATCAGTATTAGAACAATTTATTTTTCAAAATCTCAAAAACGAATTAACAACTACTCACTGATTGTTTGGTCTTTTTTATTAGGGGCGGACTTTTTAGTTTTGTTCTCTATCACTTTTCATTTTTTTTTAAATTTAGGAAACGGCTTTGAAAATTCCTTTTATTTTCAATCTGTCACAGAGGGAAAAACATTAATCTGCTTGGAAAATGTATCATAATTAAATGTGATATTCCACTTTATAACGTGTGATTTATTAGGTGAGACTAACCCTTCCTAATATGAGACTATTATCTTTGTATATTTCATATGCTCTTCTTGTCCCTCCATTTTTTTGTAATGCTTACATAAACAATGATTATTAACTTACAATTAATGACAGCTTTATAACAAAAGGGAGCGATGTTGGTCAAAGGGACCTTAGCATAACTATCACTTGACTCAATGCTAAGGGAGCAGACTTTACTGTCGTATTATGACCCCAATTTTTTTTCTTATTCTGCTACTTTTATTCAAATATCAATCGAATTACCCTTTGTCAAAAGTCTCAAACCCGAAACTTCTGTCTCAAGTTTAAAACATAATTAACAGCAGCGTAGCCAGGAATTTTGGGGATTATCAAGATTTTGGAATTTGCCATTCAAAACACCAAACCGAACCCTTCTTTGTATATATTGAAATGAATCTTTAACATTTCATGACATTTAATCGTCAATCCCTAGGTGGAATTTACATTTAAACTAGGATGGACCTATGGCAAAGGTCCCGGATGTGTTCCATCTAAACTTGGTCAGTTTGTAAACAATGCCATGATTGGAGGGAATCAAGAATGGAAGTGAGTATTATACGTTTTAAGCGTACCCCATAGATCCCTGATATATATTGAATGAAAAATAATGCCAGTTTCCGTAATGTTATACAAACAGCTACGTACAACTTATTGCAACTCTTCTGAAAGGACTCTAGTTTGTTTCAGAATACGTTCCACAAAATGTAACGGAACCAGTTAATCAATATCGTATCGTATCGTTTAAGAACGAATAGGTTAGGCATTTTTAATCTTTAAATGCTCTGTGAAACTTCCATGCATAGATACAATTTATCAAAATTATATAAATAACATTCATTGTTGATATGATAATATTGAGTGTTATACATCTAATTCACAAATAAGTGTCATAGTCAATATTCGGAGTATAATTTGACATCTCAAACTTTAATCATTCGAGAGTTTCGATTAATTAATATACACAATGCAAACAAGATCCAAATATTAAAATAATGAAAAAATAAATTAATAATAATAGTAAATAATAAAATGCAAATAATAACTATGTAGTAAGTGAACAAACAGGTCGAAATGAACGACAATCTCAACTCAGTCCGAAATGGAAGCCAGTTGATTCACTTCTGATGCAAGTAGGTATTCTACCAATTGATTAGTTCGAGCGTTACAAAGCTTGTTATTATCTTTTATTTTAATGATAATTAAACCAATGAAACATTCCTTTGAATCTTTTAAATAAAATATATGAAAACTGATGTAATTTTCAAAGGCACTGTATGTTGATTGAACAACCTGGGGCTCATAATATAAGATAATAGTAAAATACATAAAGTAAAGTACATCAATTGTTAATAGATTGCCACGCGTATCCACTAGAGGTACCAGGATTCATAAATACAACTTAAGCTTAATAAAGCTGGTGAAAGTGATGAAGTGGGAAGGTACAAAGTTTACCCTATTAGGTACAATGTAAATGTAGCTGCTCGAGAGCTCGAAGAACTAACTAACAGTGTTAAATTAAGTGTAAGCTGCAATACAATTTGCAAAAACAGATAAAATAGACGTTTCGGGTTTCCCCTTTATCAATAAAACAGGATGAATGAAACAATTCAGACAAATGAGATAATCTGGTAGTAACGTTGTTAACAATAATTGTTCTGTTAATTAGACTGATCCTCGTGTAAAGATAAAAAGAGTGGCGTGTGTTTGGACACAAATTAACAAGATATAACAACATTAATGGTGAAGATGATAAAAATTAGAGCAATAACAGCAACCATAAAGAATGATGATGATGATGATGATGATGATGATGATGATGATGATGATGATGATGATGATGATGATGATGATGATGATGATGATGATGATGATGATGATGATGATGATGATGGTGATAATGATTTTGATGTTGATGAATATCATTAGTATTTTTATTTTGCTGATGATGGTGATAAGGATGATGATGATGATGATTATGATAATGGTGACGATGACGACGTTGATGATAATCTTATGATAAGGGATAAAGCAGTCGAATATATCCCATTAAAGGCTTTTTATCGCAATTCTGTGAAATAGTGATAATGATAATAAAAAAAAATAATAATAATAGTAACAACAATAATGATAATAATAATAATAATAATAATAATAATAATAATAATAATAATAATAATAATAATAATAATAATAATAATAATAATAATAATAATAAAATAATAATAATAATAATAATATAATAATAATAATAATAATAATAATAATAATAATAATAATAAATGATGATGATGAATAATATATATTATTATTATTATTATTATTATTATTATTATTATTATTATTATTATTATTATTATTACTATTATTATTATCATAATAAACAGTGGTTTATAATAAGTGGTTTGCAAGAGTAAAATTTATAATACTGTGAGACAGATAGATTTAAACTATAGAATCAGTTTGCTATTACGAGATCCATTATTTTTCCATTTAGAAAATAAAAGGCGAATTAATACCACTTATATTTCAGATGCCAACAAGGATGTCCGTCCGTGGTTGCCTTGAGTTCGATTGCATACTACTGCATGGATGCCAACCAGATTGACGACTGGGAGCAGGGACAAAATTCATTTACTTATACGTTCCCTAACGACGGTCCTTTCCAAGTCGGGTGTGTCTTTCATTTGTACATTTCTGGAATATAAATTGTTATTCTTCATGGTTAACAAAAGAATTAACATGAAGAGCACTCGGGGTAATGTATTATTCTCTCAAACTAGATTATGACTAACCGACCCGAAAAGACAAACGTAATATATGTAATCATAATGACAAAACAGTATAATAACTAAAATTTTCTGCAAAGTTCATTACTGGTAATCTGATTTAGAAGTTTGTTTGTGTTTTGTTTTGTTTTGTTTTTTGGGGATTTTTTTTGTTGCTTTTGCTTTGTTTTGCTTGTTTGTACGTTTGATTTTTGTTTTTGTTAGTTTTGTTTGTTTGTTTGTTTGTTTTTTTTGTTTTGTTTTTTGTTTTTTTTTTTGTTGTTTTTTTTTTTAGGGGGGGGATTTGTTTGTAGGTGTCTTTTTTTGTTTGTTTTTTTCATCATTCTCCGGAAAATCTAAACATTTTGGTAATCTCCCATGAAGGTTGATTATCTTATTTAATATCACATAAACATTTATGATCAAATTGCGCTGTGGGCCAGCAGCAGTTTTCTCTGATAACACAACAGATAAAATAAAAAGAGATCCAGGCTTCAGGTTGTCCATTATCACCAATCTCTATTCACGGTTCATCCTATCATTGTTTACACATCACACAATATGGGGCAATTAACCAATAAAAGCGGCTGTTGCGGTATCTGTGCTCTCATAAGACCTGTGGATAAAACCAAGAAAGTCTTCGACATCGGCAAAACCATGTGTGTCCAACCACCTGGTAAAGTGTGAATGGCACCTTCCATTGGAGTCACTCTCCTATGGAATACAAACACTCTCTCCTTCTATGAAGCCCGACTGAGGCGCGAATACGCCACGCATCATTTGTTTCGATTGACCTGAACGGTCTCCATCAGACAAGCCCTAGTCTGCTGACCATCCACCAGTTTTTCCTCGTTTCCAGGTTGTTACAATGTCGCCATATACATTTCCAGCCCACCTCACTAATAAATAATGAATGAATAAATGAATATGGCTGCACTGTCTCCATGGACGTTTGCCGTGAACACTTTTTGCGTTACTTTGAGTGTGTCAGTCTGTTCCTAGTACCCAGTTAGTAATATATTTCCATAAATCTCTGTCCAGTTCAAGTGTACTTAGATTTTGAAGGTCATCATTTGTGTTGAGGTGCTGAGGCAATGGAATGTTTCCTTGTGTTGTTGAAATCAGTTCTTCAGTTGTTGTTTCTAAATATATTTGATATTTTTGAGATCTTGATTCCATGTTGTTGGAAGTAAAGTTGGTGCACGCCCTCTGTATTTGACTCCTTGTCTGAAGTAATCGTCCATCGCGGTTTGTGCTGGAATATTTTCTTCTCGTCGGAGCATGTGTCCGATCAGTTTCCATCTTTGCCGCTTTATTCGCTTACTGACTGGTTGTGCTCTGCATTATTAAGGTGCAAGGATAAGTTTCTATTACTTAATGTTCAAAACACAAAAGAGATGATAATTGATTTTCGACTAACAAAAATCACAAAGTGCCCCTAAAAATGGAGAATCAATTTCTAGAAATTGTTGATATCTGGGATTTACTATTGACAAGCTGAACTTCTATTTGCCTGTAAATAATAGTTATTTAAAACTTAGTTCTAGATTATTTTTCCTCAGAAAACTAAATTCTTTTTAAAATTACAAAAGAAATCCTTAATAGATATGTTCTATTTGTCAATAGTACAAAGTGTTATAACATTTGGATTCAGTTGCTGAGATGGGGCCATCACTGCCGGGGATAGAGAAATAATAGATAAAATTGTAAAAAGAGCCGAAAGCATTCTGCAGTCCCCCTTTATTTGATTTTTTTTCGCTATTTTTTCAGCTACAGTGGAAATGCGTGGATGCAGCTGGACGGAAATAAGGGGAATGGCCAATGGAATATCTTTACCATAGTGGATCTTAGAAAAAGAAGTGACACGGGACAAATCAACAGAAGCCCTGTCTCGTTAAGCAGGCCTCTTTATCAGTAAGTCACCATTCACTTATTTTATCATATATTTGGTAAATTGGATTTTTAGTAACACTAAGGTTTCGAAATCACAGGACCAGTCGACACCATTTTTTGCATGGTGTTTTCAGTTATCAGAAGATGATTTTCGTGTATCATGAGATTGATTAGACATCGTCATGATTTTATCGAAAAATCAAATTTGTTCCGGCAAATCTCATCGAATAACAGACGCTATCATTTTTATCACATGGATTCTGTGTCAGCGAGTATGACAATGAGGTCGGAGTACTTGGATTGAATCGATATCAGTTAGTGGTTCCTCTCATTATTTTGAATACAATCAATTTCTTAAAATGTATATTAACCATTTTCCGTTCTTAACATTGGAAATAATTTTACGATAGGCGCGCGAAATATATAGGACATTAAATGCAGAAAATAAGGTATATTAAGACTATAAAAATTAAGTTCAAATATTGTTCAACATTTGAACAATACACTTTGAGCTGATCGACTAATCATCATGTTCATTGAACTGGCAGCTATGCTTGTAAGCTATATAGGTGACAAATCGTCTCGACACGGTATTAGGTTGGGTAAACCTGGCAGTCAGAACTATATTTCAAACTCATAATATAAATTTTTTTCTTTATCAAAAATACACCAATTTAGAAGAGTAATTTAATTTCTCAAACTTCAAAACTCGTTAATATCCTATTTATGATCATTTCGACATAACCCTACAACTGCCATGGCCGATTTTACGTTGCTTCAATGTATGACTTTTGTCAGGACATGGCTGCTATTTCCATTGCTTTCAGTAAGGGTTTGGTAATAACAAGAAACGCAGTGAGTAGGAAACTGCCGGAAGACCATAGAGAATAAAAATTTCTCGGCGATGGGGGCTCGAATCAGCGACTTTATTGGAAGGACAACTCAGCCTGGCCGATAAGAGAGTAGCGCTACTGCCAGAGCTATCTACCACTCCAAAAAAAAAAAGTAGCATCAAACTCTGTGTCTATCTTGAACCACTCTCCCCAACTTCTTGAGGTCATGGGTTTAAGACACAACCGCCACGAAGTTTGTAAGCAAGCATTTGTACGCTTAATAGCCATATTCTCAACAAAAATATATAACATAGAAACGTTTGAGACATTGAGTAAGCTCCGGTGTTTGCGGTGAATATTAATTCAGAAAAGTGAGTGGAGCAAACATGTTCATAATAACAAAAAATGAAGTGGGTAGGAAAGTGCCAGAAAACAATAGAGAATAAAAATTTCGCGGCGATGGGGGATAGAATCCGCGAACTTACTGGCGATTAGTAGCTACGATGAGACTAATAGAGTAGCATCACATTGACTAATCTCTAGCAAATAAACAAACTTTTTTTAAACTTTTGACAGCAATCAGTACAACTGTCATCACGAGCTTCATATCCCCATCATAGATCCCGATGGAGATAAGGTCCGATGTCAATGGGCCACTGGCAAGGAGTGTGAGACTGTCTGTAATGCACTGCCAGGGGCTTATTTAGATGAGGTGAGGTGTTATGAATCATTTTAGGTAAGACTGCTAGTTGATAATGTCTTTTCCAGTGTTGTTGTACAAGTATGAAACTAAAAGTCAAGTGACGTTGAACATAATAAGTAACCAGTTATGTGGTTTTGTTGTATGACACTCTCTTTCGGATCGTTCGGCGCATTGTTGAGTTCTTGGAAAAGGCTAATTACTTGCATTCTCTCGCCGTACTCAAGTGTAAAATGAGTAACTGGCCATTAACAGCGTTGTCTCGGTCGGAAAAATTGTAATATGGCCTAACAGGCGTCAGGTCTCTTCTGCATGTTACGTGTTGCTGTCGGTCGGGGACTCTTTTTAAAGCGCTTTGAGCACGTTTAGTGGATATTACCCTATATAAAATCTCACTTTTTTAGCCGGATAGATCGCAATACGAAAGATAATTCACCTAATGCAATAGTTGTTGTGGGTCCCGCGTAAAACCCGTAGAGTTTGAGTTAATCTCTGTTTCTATTGCATTGAGCCTGTCGGCCATGGGCATGTTTACAACTTTCGTAAATAAATCAGTGTTTACAATTATCAAGAAGCATCCAATTGTATGACAGAAACATATCATGTAATTGATGACTCGGTTAGACGAAAACCTAAATAGATCGCTCCCATTGGTCATATTATTGAACCACATTAACATATACATATCAGCTTTTTATTAGGGTTATAATATAGCCTGTGTTACACGTTTTACCTAATTTGGATTCCTGCTGGATTAATCAATTACTCCGTGTCAGTCGAATTGGCCAGAATGCAAATGTGAACATGGATACACCCATGTAGATCTGCGTGTATATGTGCATTTTATCACTCATTCTCAGAGTTGTCCAAATCGTTATTTATTTTAGATCACTGATAAATTGAACGCAATAGGCGAGTGATTGTGATTAACTCACTCAACCCTAACACCGACTATATCCGTTGTTTACCCGGGTTACTTTTACCCCATGCCTATTTATTACATTTTTTTCTGAGAAAAATTATAGGCGTAGTATCAAAGCTAATGTTTTTAATTTTTACATGTTAATGGCAGTTGAATAAAACTATATAATACATGCTCATTTTTAATACATTTTTCGAATTAAAAACAAAGTAGCAAAAATCTCTTGGATTGAGTGAGTTAAAAGAGGATAAAGCATTGTAATTTAAATCATATAAACAAATCATGGAAAACAAAATTCAATGAAAGTAATGGAATTTTCTTCAGACATCTTCAATGACAATGTTAAATGGAAGTTTTAATTCCGCAAAGCGGTCTCTTTAGAAAAGTAATCTATAATGATGTCAAAAATATTGAGAAAAAGCAAGAAAATCACAGAGCATAGGTCTATAGTACCGTGTGTAGAAAAAGTAATCGCTTAGGCAAGCTTAACTTTATATGAATATTGATGTGTAGCCAACAGTCTTAATTCGATATTGTATATGAGTGGACCTGAATATTGAGGCTATAGTTTGATTGTTATAATTTGCATTAAATTAAGTGCTTTTATTTAGGAAAGTTGTTTCAGAAGTTATAAAATACAAACCACGGAAACAAGAGAAATCCCAATTCTTGTCAAATTTTACATTCAAACGCACTTTCCCATATTTGGCTCATTTTGACATAATACCAGGTTGACATTGCGATTTACAATTTGTTGCAGATTATGTAGTAACTTCAGAATTATTGAGACAATTTATATTAACATTTTGTAGACAATAGACAATCTAACGTATCTGCCATGTAAACAAATGGATGTTTTTAATTTTGTTTCATATTATCAATAAGCGTTGTGATTTAAAATTGATACAATAAAAGGACTTCAGTGGTCTTGGGCCAGTGGAAAACGCATTTTCTCTATATGCTGGTACTAGTTTAAATATATTTTAAACAATTACAAAAACGTATTCCTCAGAATACTTGTACACTCTACTTCAATTCCACAACACTCAACACTTTTAACCCCGGAGGGCATTATGCTGTAGCCTTGACCATCGAAGATTTTCCACAAACCTCAATCACTTTAGGCAACAACGGTGCTAGGAAAACTCCATCTGATAGTCTGTCTTCCATTCCAATACAGGTAACGTTAACATTTCTTTGTTAGGATTTGTTCATAGATGAAAGTGCAGAGTGCTCTAAAACCCATTGCCACATCACATGTCATATAATGTATATATCATAACCAACATCTCCTTGTTTGCAAATCTGACAACCCTAATTTTTATTGGCTCATTGTTGTAATGAAAATACTTTCAAGCCACTGCAAAATATTGTTCATTATAATAATGCTTAGACAAAGCCCACAGTTGCGTCGGTTATCGGAAGTGCAAATAAGTACACGTTTGCTCATTAATTGCTGACATTTAACTTGACAGTAATGAAACGATTTTTATTACCAGAAAACTAACTTTTTGGAGCTTTTCTACAATAAAACCAAACAAAGGCTTGATGAAGCATTTTTTATTATTGCTTCAGATTAACAATATTTTCATCACAAACATGACTACATATCTAACTCAACGGTAATCATTGCCAAAGGATTCAGTTATATAGATCTTGAGACCCTATTCGGCTACTAAAAAAAAAGAACACAAGAGGAGGAACGTCGTAAATGCATTTGACGCCCACGGGAGAGAGTCACAGAATATGAACTATTTAGACCTCTGTGCCTTCACAGAATTTAGCCATTACTAATTTGTAAAACGGGGTGATTGTTCCACAATCTTTCTACTTTTCATTTATCATATTGTCCATGAATCAATCGAGTAAGCATTTGATGGTATTAGTATTATGACGAAATTTCATTCACATCTGATTCAATGAGTTACAGTCTAGTCTGACCATATTTTTCAAGCTGTTTAAAATCAACATTTCAATTATATTTCCACTTTAGTCTTTGATATTTGAAATATGAATTTCCCAATACTAGAAATTTCTTCATCCATTTACTTGTTTTCTCATATTTGGACGAAAATTAGTGATTTCAATGAAATTCCTCCTTGGCCAAGATTCAATTGATCCGTAAAGTTTTCTTTTTGTCGACCATAATCAGATTAATTTTGCTGCAAATAGTTTAATTTCTATTTTCTTTATTTTCATCTGAACTTTCATTGAAGTTTTTGATCAAAACGCCAACATTTCCGGAACCATGTGACTGGATTCCAAGATTTGTACCAGGGACTCCAATGGAGAACGAAGTGGTTCTTGTTGAAGAAGGCAATTTGATAAACGTGGACATGTTTGCTGATAATGGAAACGATACGAGCGTAAAGTAAGAATTAGTTTATCTGCTGAGTAGTATAAAATTTGATTTATCCGATCTGAAATGTAAAATTTGGTTAATCAGTGCAGTCACCAAAAATATGAATGGGTTATGTTAATCTTCACATGTCATAAAGCACTATCACATATTAGCATTTTTTTAAAAAGCCAGTCATGGGGCTGTTGTTTTTACAACAGAATACACATATTTTTGTTTATTTTAAAGATAGCTGATGAGAAATCCATCGACTAAAGAGTTTTACAGACCAGAGTAAAAAAAAACCACTAGAATTCTAACCCTCGATTTTTCGACTCCTTACAACTCCATAGGTTCATCAAAGCTCATGCTATAAATTTTGTTTTGAGGTTAAGGTCCAATATAAGTTATATCTTGATCAGATTTTAAAAGATATTGAAGTAAGCATATAATCATAAAGCAGTAGTTATGAGAAGTATGGTCAATAGAGCTAGATTGATCCGAGTATCTGTAGCATTATACAGACAGCAACAATGGGGATTTGGGGGGGGGGGGGGTTGGACAGGATACTACTCTATTGCAAAATATTTTCCGCCAGATATACCATGCCCAGGTACTCAAACAGTGCTGAATGGACACGCACGTTGGAAAGAAAATACCCGACTGATCGCTGAGTTGATAGATACCAGTCTCTTTGTTTTGAGTTGCGTGATCTACCAATTGGCATATTTCAAAATACCATTAAAATATTTTGTGACTTTCCTCTTTCAAACAGAGCTAACAAAATCACTGTGGCAGGACCGCTAGGTTTGATACAGTCCAATGTGATTCCAGACCCGTCACGGCCAAATACTTTCCAAACCACACTAACCTGGCAAACTAAAGCCTCTGATATAGGAGATCATATTGTGTGTGGAAACGTGGAAAATGAGAAACGGTAAGTTGATGTTAGAAATAAGACAGTCATACTCGCACCGGCCAATCCCCCGTCTCTTAATATCAAGCAATGTTGGGAATGGCTATTGACCGGATAGGTGAAATTAATTACATAATCCTGATCCCGGAGGTTTACACTTGGGTAAGTCTCTTCACACGCATAGCCACATTCGACTCAGATGTGATTATAATTTGTCAATAGATAATAACGTATAGTGTGATAGACCAAGAACAAAATAAGCGCCTGACGGACGACATAATTTTGACTACATATCATCAACGAGGTTATCGCATGAAGCATTGAAGTGCATATTGAGCATGGTGTAGCAGTTCAGTGTGTCACCCAGTAAATGATATACATCAATGCTATTTATATTATTATAGTTGACTTGGATAAATTTCCAACATATCTGACCTAATTAAGTCGTGTAAACGCACATTTATCATTCTTAATGGACACTGGCCATTTATTGTCATGACAAGAACGTCGTCTGGATGTGTCTGTGGTCCACAATAGGGAAGGAAAGTGTGATGTCAAAAACGGGTTCCTATTTCTGGGGGACTGGATACATACCTTGTATAATTCATCTTGTCAGAGTGATGGTATCTTATTTTCTAGTCTAAATATATGCTGGTCGTCAATAAAGATAATCCATCTTCTCTCTGTGGGGTCTCGTAATCTTAAGAATTTGCCAATACATCCTGCGACTGTTATATTGATGCCACCTTTATGTAACCTATTCATTATTAGCACTCTTAAATTCTGTTTCCCTGCATATTCCGAAAGATTTGGGAACCAAAAGAATAGAGGGTTAGATATCACGACGTTTCTTTCCCATTGGGATGTGATATCTTAATGCTAAAAGGGAGGGGTGTAATTAATTTATTTATTGATCCATTCATGTATTAATTTGGAAAATATATTCTGCAATTTGTGTAGGCATTGACACCTTTCTATAATTTCTCAAATGGTCGCAGATCAACTGACCCAAAGAAGGGCCTCAGTAGTCCGCTTTGGAAGGGACGTGATCACACATGCTTTAGAAATATGGCGAACGAAAATGATAACTGTAACAAAATGCTCCAACGAGATTATATCAAGATCATTGTTATGGATATATATTTTAAGATATTCTTTCCGGTATAATGATTTCACAACTTTTCAGGCAGACAACTGAGTAGAAAATTATGACGCGGTAAATGATTTAATGGCCTGATGATTTTTTTCTTCAATATTTCAGAAAGAGCGGTGTTCCCAGATGCTTCACAATTCGAGTTGGTATGTCAAAAATAACATATTTCTTCATGAAATTATTAATTATATTTTTTAAAGGTATCCCATACTATACGGAATGACCTAACAACTGACAATACTGCCTACTAGCCTAATATATTATTTACTAAGAATGACATTACTTTTCTGTATGTATGTATGTATGTATGTATGTATGTATGTATGTATGTATGTATGCATGTATGTATGTATGTATGTATGTATGTATGTATGTATGTATGTATGTATGTATGTATGTATGTATGTATGTATGTATGTATGTACGTATGTATGTATGTACGTATGTACGTATGTACGTATTTACTTATGTACTTATGTATGTATGTATGTATGTATGTATGTATGTATGTATGTATGTATGTATGTATGTATGTGTGAATGTATGAATATATGCATGTATGGATGGATGGATGGATGCGGGGGGAGGGGGGGGGAACTAGAACTTAGTAAGTATAAGAGCAAATTGTCTTAGTAAAGTTCTATAGTCATTGACTAAGTCCGCCCCACTACATAAGCATAGGCTCTCTAGGTAATTGGTTTGCTTCCTGCTCTTGGCGAGCAAAGTTTAGTGCGTGAAAAAGGTTTTTTATTCACACTTATCACTGTACTCATTTATAAAATGAAACCGGGCATTGAGTCTGTAGAATAAATTGTAATTATACCTTAAAGAAAACATGAACTTGATGTCGCCAAACTGTTGGTTGTCGATTTAGGAACGCCATGAATGTGGTCACTAATTTCTTTCTACCTAAATTTAATTTATGGAGGTTATCGATACCTTTGTGCGTTGGCAACGATTGCTTTAAAAAAAAAGAATGAGTGATCATAAGACCGAAACGCATACTATCTATATGTTAACTGGAAGCCTTGGCTTATGACGCCATGTAGAGAGCTTTGAACATATTTCATATGTAGGCTAATGTACTATGTAAAACTCACGTTTGTGTTTTGAGTTGTGAGCTTAGGTTCGATATATTCATAGTTGCCCATTATGATTTCCTTTTTGGGGTTCTAACAAATCTGCTGGTTGGTTAGTTTTTTTTACACGTTTGCTTCTTTGGGTTTTTGTTTAGTTCCCCAAGGCAGGCTGATTAATTGCTCATTCCATTTTTCAGTACCAAAGCCATGCAAGTCAGGTCCTTGTCAAAATGGTGGCACTTGCAACAACCACATGGGAAACTACACATGCGCGTGCCTGCTGGGGTACACAGGAAAAAACTGTCAGAATGGTAAATGGTTTTAATTTTGTCAAGCTGTTGATAGTTTGAAATAAAATAAGCTGGACACTTACCAATTTTTAAAAATTCATTTTTTGTTTGCTTTGATTTGGTTTTTTTGGAAATGTGATAAGAAAAATGTTTATATCTATTTCACTAATTACCACTCCATTTTTGTATCTGATTAAATTAGTAGAGAAAAATGATATGAGAGGGAATTATCATAAAATCGATGTTTGGAAACAGCTTTTACGTTGGCAGTCTAATTGCATTAGCATTAGCTTGAGGGCATTTATCCCATGACAAATCAAATGCTCTATCTGTAATATTTATAGAAAATATAATCTTGTATCCCCCTTTTCCACACTTTTATTTTTCACAGGCGATTATTATCCTTAATATCGGTGTAATAATATCACATATATTTATATTGGCTATATCTTTGTTCTGAACCTCATAACTCCACTGCACCAAATTGTTCCTTTTGTCTTGCTTTGCACGATCTTGTACTCGTGTGTATTTGTGTGTGTGTGTGTGTGTGTGTATATATATATGTGTGTATATATATAATAATATATATATTATATATATATATATATATATATATATATATATTATATATATATATATATACTAGCATGACACAATATATGGTTGGCATGATAATGGCATGAACTATTATTCTTCTATGTTTTCATTTTTCAACACAACATCATTACATTTCATCAACAAATGTCCAAAACCTTCCGCTTGTTACTGCGGTCACCATGTTTCAATAGACATAGACGACTGCAATCCAGACCCATGCCAGAATGGAGCCACATGTGTGGATGGAGTCAATAGTTATACCTGTAATTGTCCGCCTGGCTATACTGGAGTCAACTGTCAGATAAGTATGTCAAGCTGGCAATATATCTAAAACTCTAGCATTTGAATAGGGGTGCACATAATTAGACATGTCTATTAAGCTTTGTATTGATATGTATTCTATCTTCAAAGATAAACATCTGAAAAGTGTGTGTGAAATAGTGCCAGACAAAGCAAGAAAATAATACAAGAAAAAAGAACCCCAAGAATATCAGCCTGCCTCGACTGAGGATCGAACCTTAGATCTCCTATCAGTCCTACTCCCTAATTTGTCACCTAAGTAGATTCTATCTTCAAGATGACAAAGGAAATATTCACACATAATAGTATTCTGTTTTGAGTATTATGTCTTATTATCCGATTTTGATCAACATACAGTTCAGTTAAATCCAAGAGAAATTTGCCTACAGATATGACATTATAAGTACATTATAAATGATGATGAATCAATACATGGCAAAATGAACTTACTAGAAGAGAACTTTCAACTTCCTTAATTTCCCTCCCTTCTGTGTGTTCAGACATAGACGATTGTATGCCAGACCCATGTCTGAACGGAGCCACATGTGTGGATGGAGTCAATAGTTATACCTGTAACTGTTTGCCTGGCTATACTGGAGTCAACTGTCAAATTGGTAAGACATGGTTTTGATAATTGGAGTTTGAAAAGGCAAAATAAGTTATGATTTGGTATTAACTTTTGTTTGTCTACGTTCATTACTGCTGTCGATTTTATGTACGTCGCAGTAGAGGGCCTTTTTCTTTCCTTCTAAGTTTCTTGCTTTTATATTTTGAATCTTGATCCATGAATACTTTTATTAAAGTAATATGCATCGATTTCTACAAGCGTTTTGCGATGTAGACCTGTTTGCTTATGATACCGCTATGATAATAAGATTTGTCTATAATTTGGCATTTTTCTGTTTGTATAAATATATATTTTTTTTAATTGTTGATCTAAATATTGCTTTTTAAATATACCATGTTTCTTGTGTTTATATATATATATATATATATATATATATATATATATATATATATATATATATATATATATATATTATATCGTAATTATGTCACGCATCAATCTGATTTTATGTTAAGATGGATATCTAAATTGTCAGAAGTAATAAATCTAAGTAATTTGAAGTTAAAGAAACAATAACTACTTCTTTTGATCAAAGACATTTGTTATAACCTATATTTTATCAATCTAGCAGAAAATAAAATCAGTTTTTATCTTCAACTACATCCCGGTAAAATAGCGTTTTGAGACGATTTGTTAAAAAATATTGGTGATCGGATTAAAATGGTCTCTAGCAAAGATGATTGAGTATCTGCTTTCCAGTCTTTCTGGAAGTAGCTCAAGAAAAGCTATGGTTAACCACGAATTTAACTCGATAATGTCCACTGAGTGCAGGTTGTAAAGATCCTCTTCACTGGACTCCACTTAATCTTTCCCCAGCCGCATCCTTTCAGGCCACTTTTGACTTTTGATCTATAAACATATAAAATGTCATGTTCCAGAATTTGCCTTGACTATTCTTAAAAGAATTAGACATCTTTAAGCACACAACTTTATAGACCAAGTTTTACATAACCACATAATCAAGAGTATTTATCTCTTTTTAATGTCTTTGATATGAAACATATAATATGATCAATTAATAACATCATCAATGTATCATTAAACAAATGAGTAGAGAAATATTACTGGTCATTTTGAAATCTTAGATAATACAACTCTCGGTCAATCAAAGTTTTAAAATTATCCAGAGAATATGCATTCTTTGTTTGGAATGTAATATTATTCCACAAGTGAATGGTACTAAATAGTAAATATTTTGGTTTAATAGTTTTTCTACAGTTTGTACTACTCTGACATTAACATTTTGATAGTATTGCCTTCGACAAAATAAGTTTCCTGTTAACTGCTCAAGTATTTGTGCAATCTTACGTCTTTTTTATGAGTCGTACAAAAAAAAATTTCCTCATACTTTTATTATAATTGATATATATGTCTGCATAATGTATGATAGTCGTGATTTAAATAGCTATATGTCATCAAAGCTTGATCGAATTTTCCCCGATATATATTTGTTTGTCTGGTTATATTTCTATCTCTTCTAAGTGAAGTAAAAAATATTTACTCAGATATTTAAATAATTATCATGTATAACGTCTAATTCTCCCTTTCATATGCGGTAGATCTCTTAAAAACATACACGCATAAAAGAAAATACCTTGCTAGCCACGGTCATTTAGGCCTACCATCTTGTAAATTTCTGCAGACATAGACGATTGTAATCCAGACCCGTGGCAGAATGGAGCCACATGTGTGGATGGAGTCAATAGTTATACCTGTAACTGTCTGCCTGGCTATACTGGAGTCAACTGTCAAATTGGTAAATCAAAATAACTCAATACTGTTACCCGCTGCGTCAATATGATATTATGTTGAAACAAACTGAATGAAAAAAACGTTAACATGAAAATGATAAGAGTTAGGGAATTTAGGCTCTTTGAAATCTCATAAATAAAACATTTTTCGTCCCGACATGATGCCATTTTTGGGACTGTGAGTCAAGTTCATTTTAGATATTTCATGAATGCAGATTTGTAGTGGATTGTCATCAAACAATTTATACTGATGAATGAATTTAGTTTTACACGAAATGTAGTTTGTTGGATTACTAACATAGAGATCCTTTTAAGCTCCGTGTAAACTAGAAATCATGAAATATCATCGCATCAATCTATATATAGTTTTAAATGAAAAAATCTGGATGCTTTCCTAAATAACTTTTTATATTGATTTATCAATATGAGCGAGAATTGGATGTCATAAAATCATTATTGCTTTAAACAGATAAATAATAATCCTCACTATAGATATATATTATGTAGAAATTGGACTAAGAGTTCAATACAAGAAGCCAAAATCAAATTTGAAAGAGAAATCGCCAAAGAATGCCAAATAAATGTCAAAATGTTTTGGAATTGTGTGAATCGGAAACTGAAATTAAGATCTGGATTAAATGTATTAAATAAGAATAGTGTTTTTATGGATGAGAGAGTGGGAAATGTTCGGGAATTTGTGGACAGAATGAATAATAATTTTTTGACAGATATCATGCATAACTGAATAAAAGTGTTTTTGGTTTGTTTGTTTTTTAAACCAAATGGCCTAGATACCACTAATAGCATGGGTCCAGATAGAATACATCATTTTTTATTGAAAATGTTTCCCTATTATGATCATTTTCAACAAATCAATTTCTTCTGGAGAGCTATCAGGTGAGTGGAAAGTAGCAAATGTTACAGTAATTTTTTTTTAAAAAGTTGATCGCTGCAACCCAGATAACTATAGACCAACTAGCTTGGCATGAATACTTTGTTAAATTTTTGAGTCGATGATTAAGAAACGCATTATGTCTTTCCTTGAATCAAATGACTTAATGAGTTATTCACAACATGGCTTTAGAAATGGAAGATGGTATAACACAATTACTGGAAGTAATAGTTGATCTAACAAATTTAATTGATACTCAATATATGTTGAGATAATATATATATTTAAAAAGCTTTTTGATACTGTTCCAAGGTTGTTTCGTAAGGTATGGGATTACGGTTTAAGGGAATATATATATATATATATATATATATATATATATATATATATATATATATATATGTGTGTGTGTGTGTGTGTGTGAGTGTGTATCATTGGATTGTATCTTTTCTTACAAATCGTATTCAAAGAGTGATTGTTGGAAATGAACAATCGGAATATAGAAATGTTTGAAGTGGTGTGCCACAAGGTAGTGCTTTGGGACCACTCTTATTTATATCATAAATTAATGACCTACCAAATGTTGTTGAATCTGAATGCAAAATATTTCCTGATGACACAAAAATGTATGCCCCCATTGAGAAACGTGATATTTTACAAAATGACCTGTATTCGATATTCCATAGGGGAAATGATTGGCAAATGGATTTAAATGTTTCCAAATGTAAGATTTTGCATATGGGTATATAAATACATCTCATGTTTATTAAGTTGATGAAGAAAGATTCCCAAATTTAACGACCGTTGATTCCGAAAGATATTTAGGAATTATTTTTGACCAATAACTTTATTCGATCAACATATCTCAACGTGTATAAATAAAGCTAACAGAATGATAGCTATAATATTTAGTTTTGTGTATACAGACACAAACACATTTATTACATTATGCAAAATCAATAAACGTACTGTTTTAGAATATGGTAATAGTATTTGGAGCCCACTTTATAAACGCCAAATCATTACTTTAGAAAAGGTTCAAAGAAGAGCCACTAGATTGCTAACAGAATTATCAAATTATTTATCCTATGCTGACTGCTTAAGGACATTACAACTCCCGTCTCTTAAGTATTTGCGCTTACGAGGAGATCTTATACATTTATACTAGATTGTTCATAATAAGTATTATTTCAATGCTGGAGACATTTTTAGATTTTCTCATGTTTCATTCACTAGAAGAGACAAATACAAAATATACATAGAGGGTTCTTCTTCAAATAGTAGAAAAAGTCCTTTATGTTTAGAACCGCCAACTTCTGGAACAAACTAAAAATTGATAAAAAATTCTCTGAAATAGTCAATTTTTTTAAAAATGGCATTGACAAAGAATTGTCCCATTCGATGTTTGAATATGATGATTGACATATTATAATTAATTATTTTTGTAACGTGTGATATTGTTGGCGTCGATGTCTGTATACTTTGAAATTATTTTGTTTTTAGTATTGTCTTTTTTTTAACTTATTTTCTTTTCCTTTTATTCTGTTCTTTTTTTCTTTATGATTTTTTTCGTATCAAACTGTACCAATTGGCGTTTGATTATAATGAATAACTTACATATTTTATGTTCTCAGTTTTTTTTTTATAATTATCATTTTATTGTGTTTACTTTTGTTAATGCCATTGCTAAAATATAAAACATCGATTATATGAAGTTTAATATGCCTCGCTCTTTTTTTAGATCCGTTGGCATGACTGCTGGCAAATCAAAGTAACAGAATATTTACATATTAAGATAATAATTTTTGGGAAAAAACGATGTTCATGGCTAAAATTTGGAATTGATTTGCGATACTCACATGCTAACAGGTCGTGAGCATTTAAAGGGCCTAGCCTGTTTTAGCCCATTAAATTATTATCATATCATATCACATCATATCATATCCTTCTATTTGCATAACCTTTTTTCATACTTAATATACCTATAATGGCTATAATTTTGCACTGCACTACTTAATTATACAGCACCTGTTTTTCTTTTCTGTATGTTTGATTTGAAGAAAACTCGTACTCTTATTCATATCATATTGGCATGACATAATATCCGCATGGCATAAAAATGGCATGACATAATAATTTCCCCAAAATGTCCGTTATTTTGAAAACAATTTTATCATTATGTCAATGCTGTGTGATTCCATGGTCACCATGTTTCAATAGACATAGACGACTGTAACCCAGACCCATGCCAAAATGGGGCCACATGTGTAGATGGAGTCAATACTTATACCTGCAACTGTCTGCCTGGCTATACTGGAGTCAACTGTCAGATAAGTATGTCAAGCTGGCGATATATCTTAAATTCTAGTATTTGAATTATGGTACATATTAGGCATGCGTTGGTAACGTTTTAATTGTGTTTTGGTTTCTTCGAGATAGAAAGACAAAATCGGATCTGGATATTTTTCAGGCAGAAAATTATTGAGCTTCGAAATCTATTCCGGTTTTGGTAAAAAAAAATTGTATTGGGATTAATTTCAACCCAAGAACGGTTTTGATATGCAATTATGACAAGCAAATCCATTGCAAGATCTAGTCAATATGATATACACACACACACACACACACACACATATTATATATATATATATATATATATATATATATATATATATATATATATATATATATTATATATTATATATATATATATATATATATATATATATATATATATATATATATATATATATATATATTCCTTTCTAACTTCATTCATTTTCCTCTCACCCATCACACCATTTATGTATAGATATAGACGACTGTAACCCAGACCCTTGCCAGAATGGAGCCACATGTGTGGATGGAGTCAATAGTTATACCTGTAACTGTTTGTCTGGCTATACTGGAGTAAACTGTCAAATTGGTACTTCCTTTGTCTTATAGAAATCAACATATTGTGACAGTATCTATTCAAAATAGTTTTTATGCAACCATTGATTGTGTCAATCATTTAATCAAAATTCATTGACCGCATTTGAATATCTAATCTCAAGCCAGTTATATTTCATCACCAATATCATCACAGTTATCGTAATTATCTCACAGATATAGATGATTGCAATCCAGACCCATGCCAGAATGGAGCCACATGTGTGGATGGAGTCAATAGTTATACTTGTAACTGTTTGCCTGGCTATACTGGAGTCAACTGTCAAATTGGTATGACATGATTTTGATGCTGAACGTTTGAAAAGCCAAAATGGGATAAAATTGGATTTTACTTTTTTACATCTACGATATTTATTAGTTGCCATTTCCTGTACCAAGAAAACGACGTGTCACAATATTTTGGTTGAGCGCATGTCTTTAAAGTGTCTTTCTTCTTCTCTCGTTTATCTTGATTTTAGAATAATTGTGTTTAAATACAATACACGAATTGCTAAAACCGTTGCTTTGTGTCAAAATATCTACTGTAAAAAATTAAATTGCAGTGCTCAGAAATGTTTAGTATAAATGTGAAAGGCTGTATATCATACAAAGTAAGACAAAGAATAAAAATAATTCCTGATCTTTAAAAAACGAAATGAGCTCTCCTCGAGGAAGCTGAATAGTTTGGGCTGGGTTTTTATTATATATTTTTTTCAGGCTTGGATGGTGCTTTACCATACATATGTTTTCTTTATTTTTAATTGGCAAAATTTTTAAAAAGTGTTGTTCTTGTACTTCTTGACCTCTGTGCAGACTTCGATAACATTTATCAACATGTCCTTTTCGCTAGATTATAAAGTGTATAATATGGCATCAATGTGGTCGTTTTAAATTAGTTTCATTCTTATTTGAGTGCTAGCGGGCAGTTTATTAGCATAAACCACAAACACTTCTTTGATACTGTTCGTTTGTCTTTGTTTTTTGGTGGATTTTTTTGGGAGTTTTTTTCTTAAGTTTTTTTTTTTTGGTGTTCTATAAGAATCAGTCACAAAAAAATGATATAATGTCTTGCATTTGTAAACGATTTAACTTTTACTTTGCCTCTAACTACCACAGACATAGATGACTGTAACCCAGACCCATGTCAAAACGGAGCCACATGTGTGGATGGAGTCAATAGTTATACCTGTAACTGTCTGCCTGGTTATACTGGAGTCAACTGTCAAATTGGTAAGGCATAACATAAACAGAATAGTGTCAATTTTATAAGACTTATTTTGAGTCGCTTCAAATTGCTGATAGTGGCAAACGATGGTTTTGTTGTGTCATTGAATTATGGGCATTTTCATTGTATAAGCTAAAACAGTGTGAGACAAAGGATCCAGGACAGTACACAAAAAGAATCATCCATAAAAATCTGCTTTTCTCAATTGGGAACAGGGTGTCATTTTGATGATAAAGCAGCATGTCATACACACCTAATCGGGGTTTTTTTAATATCCAACTTCACTGTCTATTTCCCATTTTTATATTGCACGGGAGGGTTATCTGTAAAACATATTGTATAGCTACACTTTTGGTTTTAAATACTATACTTTATTTTCATACAATGCTTCCAACCACTACAGATATAGACGATTGTAGCCCTGATCCCTGCCATAATGGAGCCACATGTGTGGATGGCGTCAATAGTTATACCTGTACCTGTCTGCCTGGCTATACTGGAGTCAACTGTCAAATTGGTACTTTCCTTGTCTTATAGAAATCAACATATTCTGACACTATCTATTCAAAATAATTTTTATGCAACCATTGATTGTGTCAATCATTTAATAAATTAAATACATCAGAATTCATTGACCGCATTTGAATATCTAATCTCAAGCCAGTTATATGTAATCACCAATATTATCACAGTTATCGTAAATATCTCACAGATATAGATGATTGCAATCCAGACCCATGCCAGAATGGAGCCACATGTGTGGATGGAGTCAATAGTTATACCTGTAATTGTCTGTCTGGCTATACTGGAGTCAACTGTCAAATTGGTATGACATGATTTTGATGATGAACGTTTGAAAAGCCAAAATGAGATATAATTTGATTTTACTTTTTCACATCTACGATATTTACTGGTTTTTATTTCTTGTACCAAGAAAATGACCTGTCACAATATTTTGATTGAGCGACTCTCTTTAAATTTTCTTTCTTCTTCTCTCGTTTATTTTGATTTTAGAATACCTCTGTTTAAATACAATACACAAATTGCAAAAACCTTTGCTTTGTATCAAAATATCTAAAGTAAAAAATAAAATTACAGTGCTCACGGGAGTTTATTATAAATATTATAAATAGTTATGTTATGCTGTATATCATGAAAAGCAAGACAAAGAAGAAAAATAATTCCTGATTTAACAAAAAAAAAATGAAATGAGCTCTCCTCAAGGAAGCTGAATAGTTTGGGCTGGGTTTCATTATATATTTTTTCTTTCAGGCTCATATGGTGCTTTATCATACACACCTTTTCTTTATTTTTAATTGGCTAAAAGTTTAAAAAGTATTGTTCTTGTACTTCTTGTCGTGCGGCTATGTGATCTAGTGGTATGACACCCGCTTTCGGATCGGAAGGTCCTTGGTTCGAGCCTCGCGCTCGGCGCAAAGTTGAGTCCTTGGAAAAGGCTCTTTAGTCACATTCTCTCACGTATTCAGGTGTAAATGAGTACCTGACCGTTAACAGCGTTGTGTAATATAGCCTAGCAGGCCTCATGTCCCGTCCTACATGTTAAATGTTGCTGTTGACCAGGGGCCCCTTGTAAAGCGATTTGAGCACATTTAGTGGATATTGCGCAATATAGAGCTCAATTTTTAAAAGTTCTTTTTTACCTCAGTGCAGCCATCGATACTATTAATCAACATGTTCTTTTCGCTATATTAAAAAGTGCATATGGCATTAATGTGGTCGTTTTAAATTAGTTTCATTCTTATTTGAGTGCTAGCGGGCAGTTTGTTAGCATAAACCACAAACACTTCTTTGATACTGTTCGTTTGTTTTTGGTGTTCCACAAGAATCAGTCACAAAACGTATACAGTGCCTTGCGTTTGTAAACGATTCAGCTTTTACTTCGCCTTTAACTACCACAGACATAGATGACTGCAACCCAGACCCATGTCAGAATGGAGCCACATGTGTGGATGGAGTCAATAGTTATACCTGTAACTGTCTGCCTGGGTATACTGGAGTCAACTGTCAAATTGGTAAGGCATACTATAAACAGAATAGTGCCAATTTTTTTGATAGTTATTTTGACCGCTTCAAATTGCTGATAGTGGCAAACGATGATTTTGTTGTGCATTGAACTATGTACATGTTCATTGTATAAGTTAAAACTGTGAGACAAAGGATCCAGGACAGTACACAAAAAGAATCATCCATAAAAATCTGTAATTCTCAATTGGGAACAGAGTGTCATTTTGTTTATAAAGCAGCATGTCATACACGCCTAATCTGTTTTTTTAAATATCCAATTTCACTGTCTATTTCCCATTTTTTTAAAATTATTGTTCCGGGGAGATATCTGTAAAACATATTGTATAGCTACACTTTTGGTTTTAAATACTATACTTTATTTTCATACAATGCTTCCAACCACTACAGATATAGACGATTGTAGCCCTGATCCCTGCCAGAATGGAGCCACATGTGTGGATGGAGTCAATAGTTATACCTGTAACTGTCTGCCTGGCTACAGTGGACTTACCTGTGGAACAGGCAATGAAACAGCAAATATAATTTAGATATATCATAATTTTTTCAAGTTAATTTCTGAGCTTCATTGACAGTAAGCTGTTCAATAATTAAAAGTTATTCTCATAAATGAAATGATTTTGTTTTTAAATGCTCGCTATTTTTGTAGTTACTAATTATGCCAAAAGAACCTTGCAATATTTACTCTGCTATAAGTGAAATAATGTAAAAGCTCAGTTCTTCCTTTAAGAGTCTGGTTATACATCATCAGTTTTATAATATGGAGACTCATCAGACGTGCATTTTTCTTTGATTCAGAATATGTTATATTATTTTTTGACACTTTTACAATCTGGTGTTAGAATGGTCACACAAATGGAATTCTATAAGGGATTGTATGACACATTCTAAATGTTAATTAAGATATCTTGGTTTAAACAACTGTTGTTGCTTTAACTTGAATTTGTTTCTATACCAGAGAGAGAGAGAGAGAGAGAGAGAGAGAGAGAGAGAGAGAGAGAGAGAGAGAGATGGGGTGGGAGGGAGGGAGGGAGAGAGAATAAAACTGATAAAACCTATATCTTATCTTCGACTAGATAAGGACGACTGTAATCCAAACCCATGTCAGAATGGAGCCACATGTGTGGATGGAATCAATAGTTATGCCTGTAATTGTCTGCCTGGCTATACCGGAATTAACTGCCAAGTTGGTAAAGTAAAATTATATACCTCTGAGTTAAAACTCGTATTTGAATTGGTAAGAAATTGTTGACTACTTTCTACTATAACAAAATAAGCTGCTTATATGATTTACGAAGAAAAAAAATTCTATGTATACCCTTTTTGTTTTCAAAACTCATTATCTTTTTTCAATCAAAAATGGGACCTTGACGTTAATGAAAAATATTACATCTTTCTCTCCAAAAGGCATGAACGAACTAATTTGCAAACTCTTTATTTGATGTACTTGTTACAGACGTAAAACTCAAAGATGTTATTAGACTCAGAAGGTAATGTTCTTTTATGTTAACGGTAAGAATATTGTGCTGTGCTTTTCATTTTTTCAAACTGTTGTAAACCTCATTATTGGTGAAGGAATCTTCATTACATATTTGGTAAGATTAATCGTTTAGCACTCTGTTGAATTGTTGCTGAGTGAGAAAAAAATTTGTCACTGTACCATGGGTATTATCAATGATCAGCTTCCTGTAGTGTGCATTTATTATTTTCAGGCCTTTGAGTGAATACTTACGCTGACAGCGGAATAAAAAACGAAATATTATAAATAACATGCTTTAAGGTTAAGCATGATAATTGTGTGTATCATAATTGGGGGGGGGGGAGAGAAGGCGGGATTGTTTGGGCAAATTACCTACTTTTTATTACTTTTTTAATTCAATAACAGCATTGGTTGAACATATAATAAAGCTTTTTATATACAGTTACATATTATAGAAAACACTAATTTTCCAGATAATTAAATTGAATGTACCAACAAAATTAATCCTGTTTTGTAGACATGGCAGTTATCAGCTATTGCACAAAATACCGTGTCTCAAAATCATTATTTGATCTTTATTGGGGGGGGGGGGTGTAAACTGTAATTTAGCTGTATATCTATTACAAAGTATTTAATTGAAAATTACTGATTTTTCAATAATTTTGCTCAGGGGTAATGTTTGATATTCATAATAAACGCTTTAGAAAACAAAGATTTTATAATATATATCCTGTAAAGTTGTTTTTTTACCTTCTACAGCTACATAACTGACAATTATAAACTGGTGGTTTATGTGTGAATCGAGTCATGTTTCATATTATATATATATATATATATATATATATATATATATATTATATATATATATATATATATATATATATATATAAATATATACATATGTATAAGTAGTTCAACCAATGTTATATAATACCTAACATATCTTATCATATCAATATGCAAAGCAAATATACTTAAAGGTAAACTTTTCAACTAATGATAATTAATTTTTTAGAATATAATTAACAGTTTGGGTTAATGTAATACACAGAATTATGATAAAAAATGCCTTGCGTATTTAAAGTCATTCAGAGAAAACTTTCTTAGATTTTGTAAAAGTGAGCATGGCATAGTGTAATAAGAGTATTTATATTACTCATACTCATATATCATATGAGACATCGTCCTATCAATGGCAATCTTGAAAGCATTTATATGAAATAGAATTTTAGATTTTGAAAAAAAAATGAAAACTTTCTACTTAATACCTTATGAACAGCTCTAAACCCCTAACCCCACCCTATACAAGTTATGTGTAGTAATCTTTGTCCAGAATTAGGACTGGTGGTATTAATATTATGGACAGTTTTATACAAGTAAATGAGGTGAACACTTTATCTTCTGGGGGGGGGTGGGGGGGGTTCAAGAATGTATATTTTAGTTCTTATTTCTTTCAATCTTTCATTTACATCTTTCAATTAATTCTGGTGATGGTATTTTTATGTCTTTGTGCATTTGCAGTGTCGGTGGATTGCCTTTTGAAAAGGGAGCTTCAGATACAGATACATAAACCAAAATTGACTTACCCATTGATTTATACAAATTAATAAATGATACGTGCATTTTAAAACACATTGATCAATACATTCTAAAATTATATGTGCTATATTCATACAATATTTGGTAGTTGAGTAGTTCATCAAACATCATTTTGGATAAGTGCATAACCCAAAGTAGGATCTTAAATGTTCATGTCATCAGCAAACATGTTACAAAGGATTCAACAGGTCATTTATTTTTTAAAAAGTAAAAACAATAATGGGCTAAGTACGCTGCCTTGTGGAATGCCATTTGTTTTAACTTTAAATCCGAAGAATCGTCATTAACGACAACTATTGTCTACAACCAAACAAAGACAAATGTATCTAGACCTAATAAATGGAATAACCATGAATGATATTGTAATTCTTTCGTGAGGTACTATACTATATCCTAGACCTATTTGAGAATCAACACATATTATGTCTATTCTACCTTTCAACAAATTCTTTCGTTTAACTCATCCATAACAAACAATTATTGAAATAGTCAATATTTGCAATATCAAAATCCATGTTGTAATTTTTTAATCACGGATAGTTGAGACTGACTTTCATTGCCGTATCTTTCTGTAAACTCAATTTTAGATACGAAAACTTTTGGTATAGATTTTTCAGAAAAGAAAAACAGCTATCCAGTTCTTTTATCTGAATAACAATCAATTATTCTATAAAATGATTTTTTTTTTTAAAATAAACTGTGCTTCTTTATATAAGATAAGTTATAACTGTATTTAATCTTCTATCATTAAGACATAGATGATTGTAATCCAGACCCATGTCAGAATGGAGCCACATGTATAGATGGAATCAATAGTTACACTTGTAACTGCCTGCTTGGCTATACTGGAGTCAACTGTCAAATCGGTAAAGTTTTTTGTTATGTAAATGTCTATTTAATAAAAATAAATATGCACCTACTCTAAATCAATTTACAATTAGGTTGATAACAATCTAACAAACTTATTTGAAACATGGTTCGAGAGGATACAATTACTTTAAGTAACCTCATTACCTAAATTACATGCCAAGCATTCTGTTTGCAATATGTTTAATAAGAATCCACTTTAAAATATAATGTAAATATCATGTTGTATCGAGCAATATGATTAAGTTATGAAATATTGAAGTGTAATAATTTTAGCAATCACATGAAATTCATTCTCGGGTTAAGGGTTTTTTGGGGTTTTTTTTTTTTTTTTGTTTTTTTTTTTTTTTGGGGGGGGGGGGGTTTGTTTCGTTTTGTTTTGTTTGCATTCTTTTTTCTTTTCTTTTCTTTTTCTATCAATTAAACGTCTTACAATATCTAAAATATAGTTTAAGCAAAATAAGTAAAAATGTTCTTTCATTCTGATTCTTATTTTTGTTTCCCATTTGTTTGTTTTTTCTATAATTTTATGTTTTGATTTCGATTTAGAATATTAATAAAAACTTCCCAAAGGTCCAAATTACATATCCTTACTAATCAGTTATTTTGGTGTATTTGCTCTGTTCTTATTTAAAACTCCCTCGGCTTCATATGCATGGAAAATCGAACAAATTTGTTCGATTTACAATGAGGGTGAATCTTCGATTAGAGCCTCCCAATAAAGTGTAGTAGCGCTAACATATATATTAATTATTATTATTATTATTATTATTATTATTATTATTATTATTATTATTATTATTATTATTATTATTATTATTATTATTATTATTATTTTATTATTATTATTATTATTATTATTATTATTATTATTATTATTATTATTATTATTATTATATTATTTATTATTATTATTATTTTATTATTATTATTATTATTTATTTATTATTATTATTATTATTATTATTATTATTTTATTATTATTATTATTGTTATTATTATTATTATTTTTATTATTATTATTATTATTATTATTATTATTATTATTATTATTATTATTATTATTTACTATTATTATTATTATTATTATCATTATCAATATTATTATTATTATATTATTATTATTATTATTATTATATTATTATTATTATTATTATCATTATTATTATTATTATTATTATTATTATTATTATTATTATTATTATTACCATTAACTGTGTTTTTTCTTGAATACTTTTAGATATAGACGACTGCAATCCAGACCCATGCCAGAACGGAGCCACATGTGTGGATGGAGTCAATAGTTATACATGTAACTGTCTGCCTGGCTATACTGGAGTCAACTGTCAAATTGGTACGATAATTAAAATGTTTAAATTATGAACTTTTACTAAATTAAACAGAGATCCAGTCCCAAAAACCATCCTATCTTATTGCTCCTGCATTTTTTTTTAATTTCGCCTCTGAGGTTGTCTATTTTTGTTGATATGCACCAATAATCCATAGCAATAATAAGTACAAACAAATGATAGACCTCTGTGCAAATATATCCGAACCCTAGATAACTGCCAGATTTTAGATAAGGATTTACACATACTACATGAAGAGGAATAAGAGTGGTGGATGGAGTACAAAGTATCCAAATGTCATATCATCCCAATAAGTAACTTTTAAAATCTCTCGCGCTTCAAATATCTAGATACTCAATAATGAAACACTAAATAGAATTACATCTGTAAAATACCTCGGTGTGGAAATTAGTAACAAAATGAACGCGACCATATCCCACAGATAGTATCAAAAGGCAAAGAACAAACTTGTTTATTCACCATAGTCTAAGACGCTGTTCAAATAACACCTTTGCTCGCTGCTACAAAATATCCAGTATTACTTGGAACATGCATCTCTAAAATGCGTTGGAGATGACACATTAGAGTAACCAGATGTATTTACAACGATTGGCCACTACAAACATGCGCCTAATCATGTGCTAAAAGCCTGGGGTTTGACCATTTTTAGACCATGCAACAAAAAGCCAAATTACGAATTAGGAATGAAACGGAATCTGGCAGCCGGTTTAATCTTCATCGTGTGATATCACGTTGCGCCCAATAACATCCTCAAGCTCCGAAACTCGTCATTCAACAATTCTTCATCAATTACTTTTTTATCACTGGTTTCTATTAATATCAAATGTAGTGTGGTCCTCAAACGAGGTTTTCTACATAACTAAGAAGAAGAGGAAGAAAAAGAGGAAGAAGAAGAAGAAGAAGAAGAAGAAGAAAGAAAGAAAGAAAGAAAGAAAGAAAGAAAGAAAGAAAGAAAGAAAGAAAGAAAGAAAGAAAGAAGAAAGTTTTTATATCAATTTATAAATGGGATTCAGTGGTCGTTCCGATAAATTAAATTTAATTATTTTCTTGCATAGTAACCACTTTAACATCTTCAAAATACTCCCCTCTGTAATCACAATAGCACGGTAATGGAAGCGGTTTATCCACCACAGTTGTTTGCAATGCTCTGAATAGAGCCATAGCGTATGAGATGATTTTATATCACTTAGAGAAATATCCGTTTTTCTCTACAAGTGTGCCATTGCAGAATCATGTAATTAAAATGATGTAGAACTGTCTTCACATTTTGTCTTTGAACATAAGAAGTTTTACTTCTGTGACTAAAATACGTAAAAACGATTAAGTATGCCTGGGACTCTTTATATTGTTTTGAAGAATCAAAGTGTGTATCAATTAGAGCTGTGACGGGACATTGAATCGGAACTCGGGACTGAATCGCTTTCAAAACAATTCACATATCCAACTGTGAACAAGCTACCCAATGTCTTTTAATTGATCAAGAGAGAAAACAATTCATATCCAGCAGGATATTCCGAGATTGGAGGGATAAGGGATGACGGGAGGGGATATGGGGGAAGGTGAAAAAGAGACGGGTCGCCTCGTGACCTAGTATATGGGACGCGTGTCGTGCAGGTGCTTTAACCAGAGAAGCTGATTTTTTTTCCAGATAAGTTTCTTTTTATCTTTATTATTGTTTATGGAGAAAAAAGCGTTTCCACAAAAAGAGCAGTCAGACCATCGCGACCCGGACTTCAATTATCAAAGCGTTACTTGTCTTTTGATGAAATCGGGAAGATCTGCTGTTGGGTCATTTTAAAAATAAGCCTCACCATCATTTATCATCATCGTACAACTATGTGTCCTAATTATCGAACAGACATAGACGACTGTAGCCCAGATCCATGCCAGAATGGAGCCACGTGTGTGGATGGAGTCAATAGTTATACCTGTAACTGTCTGCCTGGCTATACAGGAGTCAACTGTCAAATTGGTATCATCATCATCATCATCATCATCATCATCATCATCATCATCATCACCACAATCATCATCATCATCATCATCATCATCATCATCATCATCATCATCATCATCATCATCATCATCGTTGTCGTCGTCATCATCGTCGCCGTCGTGGTCGTCGTCGTCATCATTCGTCATCATCACCATCATTATCATAGTCATTATCATCGTCTTAATTGTCATCATCATCATCCGAAACATTTATCATCATCAGCAGTATCATCATTATGATTAAGATTATCATCATTATTATCATCATCATTATCATCATTATCACCATCCTTTTAAAAATAAGCCTCACCATCATTTATCATCATTGTACAACTATTTATCCTAATTATCGAACAGACATAGACGACTGCAATCCAGACCCATGCCAGAATGTAGCCACATGTGTGGATGGAGTCAATAGTTATATCTGTAACTGTCTGCCTGGCTATACTGGAGTCAAATGTCAAATTGGTAGCATTGTCAACAACATCATCATCATCATCATCATCATCATCATCATCATCATCATCATCATCATCATTATCATCATCATAATCATCATCGTAATTATCATTATCGTCGTCATCGTCATCGTCGTCGTAGTATTCGTCGTCATCACCATCATCATCATTGTCATTATCATCGTCTTAATTGCCATCCTTATCCTAAACATATTCATTATCATCTATATCATTTTAACTCAATATTCTAATTATCTAACAGACATAGACGACTGTAACCCAGACCCATGTCAGAATGGAGCCACATGTGTGGATGGAGTCAACAGTTATACATGTAACTGTCTGCCTGGCTATAGTGGAGTCAACTGTCAAATTGGTATGATTGCTCGAACTTATGTGAATTTACTCATTATGGATTCCTGGGGTTGCATTTTACATGGTTTTCACTTTGTAAGATCATAACAATTTTCTATCACCACTTCTAATCACCATCATCAATCATCATCATCATCATCGTCATCATCATCATCATCATCATCATCATCATCATCATCATCATCATCATTGTCGTCGTCGTCGTCATTGTCGTCATCGTCGTCGTCTTAGTCATTTTCGTATTCGTCGTCATCATTGTGATGAAGATGATCATTATCATCCTCCTTTTAAAAATAAGCCTCACCATCATTTATCATCATCGTACAACTATTTGTCCTAATTATCGAACAGACATAGACGACTGCAATCCAGACCCATGCCAGAATGGAGCCACATGTGTGGATGGAGTCAATAGTTATACCTGTAACTGTCTGCCTGGCTATACAGGAGTCAACTGTCAAATTGGTATCATCGTCATCATCATCATCATCATCATCATCATGATCCTCACCATCATCATCATCATCATCATCATCATCATCATCATCATCATCATCATCATCATCATCATAATCCTCACCATCACCCTCACCCTCATCATCATCATCATCATCATCATCATCATCATCATCATCATCATATCGTCATCATCACCACCATCATCATCATCATCATCATCATCATCATCATCATCATCATCATCATCATTATCATCATCATTGTCATCATCACCAGCATCATCATCATCATCATCATCATCATCATCATCATCATCATCATCATTATCATCATCATCATCATCATTATTATCATCGTCGTCGTCATCATCATAATCATCATCATTGTTAATGTTATTGTCATCGTTCCCATCATCATCATCATCATCATCATCATCATCATCATCATCATCGTAATTATCATTATCGTCGTCATCGTAATCGTCGTCGTAGTATTCGTGGTCATCACCATCATCATCATTGTCATTATCATCGTCTTAATTGCCATCCTTATCCTAAACATATTCATTATCATCAACATCATCTTAACTCAATATTCTAATTATCTAACAGACATAGACGACTGTAACCCAGACCCATGTCAGAATGGAGCCACGTGTGTGGATGGAGTCAACAGTTATACATGTAACTGTCTGCCTGGCTATACTGGAGTCAACTGTCAAATTGGTATGATTGCTCGAAACTGTATGTGAATTTACTTATGAATTCTTGGGGTTGCATTTTACATGGTTGTCACTTTGTAAAATCATAACAATTTTCTTTCACCACCTCTAATCATCATCATCAATCATCATTATCATCATCATCATCACCATCATCATCATTATTATCATCAGTGGCTGCGTCAACACCATCATCAGTATCATTATCATAAGTGTCACCATTATCACCATTACCGTTATTCAGCCCTACAACAAACAACATTATAAATATATAAAGTAACTGACACTTCCTTTATTAATTGATTTGAACTTTGTCATAAAGTTTTCGAGTAATTAATTTACCTTCCCCTGGACAAAGATGACTGTATTTCAGACCTATGCCAGAATGGAGCCAAGTGTGTAGATGGTATCAACATTTAAACCAGGAACTGTTCTCCTAAATAACACTTTTTTGTAAAACAGCTGCGTCAAAATGTTAGAAAATCCGATTTTAGTCAAAACTTTTATTTTCTACTTATATTATTGTTAAGTCATATTATGTCAAAGGAATTCCAATAGTTTAGTTGGTAGAGCACTCGCTTTAATATGCAAAGCAAGCGACTGTGGGATCGATCCCGGATGCAATTGAGATTATTTTCTTTTCATCTGATCCCCCTTGTCCACCCAGCAATGATTGTTAGATTTGGCGGGAAAGTATTTTGGAATAGACCAGCAACCTGTCCAAAGCATTTTTGTCCGTTTCACGCTTTAGAGGCCGGAATAAACGCAGGATACATGGTAATGGTTCTGAAGGAATTGTCAAGTGTAAACCGTCTTTTAGTGTAAGAGCACATATTTCTTTCTTAGAGACAAAACATTGTACTCCTCTTGCATTCCTATCGTCGACGGAATGACCAGTGAAATCCATACTTAGTTGTTGTCATGTGCACGTTGATGTGCTTGTTCAATATAATTTTTTTATATTAAATACAGTTTTCATCTTTTTAAAAATCGTTGTTGGTTTTTGGAATGATGAGTAATTGAATGTTTCAAGATCAACAGTTTTAACGTGTACTTTCGTTTTGTTTCATTCTTTAAGTCTTAATGTTGAGATACTCTCATTGTTCGGAGTGTTAGTTAATGAGCATTTCTGGGCCGGGGGGGGGGGGAGGATGGGGAGAGTTGGTGTTTGTTGTTGTCGTTGCTGTTGTTGTTGTTGTTGGTGGTGGTGGTGGTGGTGGTGGTGGTGGTGGTGGTGGTGGTGATAGTGTTGTAGTTGTTGTTGCTGTCCTTTTCATTTTCTTTTTTGGGTTTTTTTTTCAAAACTTGTTTTGATTTAATTTTTATTTTTTTTTTTTACATTTATGTTCTGCGTCATAAGAATTTTAATTTTCGACCCCGTTTAATGTTCGTCCTTGTCTCTTATTTTTGTTTCAGGACTGAAAATGTGTCTTTTTATTTTTGCTATTTTCATCATATATATATATATATATATATATATATATATATATATATATATATATATATATATATATATATATATATATATATATATATATATATTGTATTTACTATGTTCAGACAGCTGTTATTAAGAGGGTAAGATTTTTAGATATTATGCATGTGCACTTTGTGCAAACCGTACAAAATATAAGTCTCACTATTTTCCATATAACAACTGCATGGGCATGGCTTCTTTGGTACTTTTAATAATCTGTCACACATATGAGACTTATTAAACAGTTGAATCTATAGCTTGCACTGACCGGAGTTTACCAGCAAAATTTAATACCTTAACATATTATTGTACGAAGACAATAATATTCTTGGTTTGAATAACCATAACCAGGCTTGATTTTTCCCATTTTCTATTATTGAAAAATATTACAATGTAGAGTTTATTTTCCAATTTATGTGTTCGACTTGTGATTTCAAATGGTATATTACAAAACAAAATATATATTTGCAAGATTAAATACAAAGTTTATAATACTGAAAGTTCAAGTGTAAACATTGCAAATTCACGTTTTGGTATTGTAATTTCACTTTATAAACATTTTTAATTACAATTTAAAATAGCAACTTTAATTATACCAAATGAGATACAAGCTAATTAGATTTTTAAATTGATAAAAGCAAAAAGTTAAAAAAGAGCATGAATGGCTTCCATTTGCGGATCAGGTAATAATATCTTTTTTAAAACATGAGCTTTGCTTTATTAAGCCGAAAGGTATTTTGATGGATATTTTCATAACTGAACCCTCGGGTCATATAAATCGGCCAGAAAACTATTTTTAAACAAGAAGATGCTTTGTTGTTTAGGTTCAAGATCATTCGAGTAGCTGCTTGTTATTGCATACTTGGCTCTCAAAGCTCTATATTACTGGTGCCTAACCATCATCCAGGGTCTCCATCTGAAGCGCTTTGAGCACTGTTAAGACGGTACTACTCTATATAAAAGCTGTTTCTATGGACAATTTTTTTTTAACTAGCTAATATTAAATGTTAATAGTCCTGATGTAACAACAATCTAATTTTATTGAGATTTGAATGGTAACATAAAATAAATTTTCCTTAGATAAAAACATGCAAGCATATATTATGTTTGCATCCCTCTAAAAGAATTTTGCATTTTCTGTGGTGTTATCAGTATGAGGCGTTATTTAGCAATTTGACGTATGGTCTAGTGTTCCCAACGCAATTTATGAACCCATATGTTGTCCTACTTTTGATACTTATTGATCTAGCCATTCCAAAGCATTCCTTATCTCTCAAATGTAGTAAAAACTTTGTCATCATTTAGAACTTTCAATTTGTTCTGAGCATTTTTCTCTTTAATACATCTTGTCACATTTTAATTTTTAATACCACATTTGATTTTGCTTAATCATTACAACTGAATTTGCTCCGTTCATGTATGAACTTTTGTGGCAATTTTTTCTAGATCCGAGTCATATTTCCTGTTCTATATTTTTCTTGCATTGTAACATTTGAACTTACTAGTGTATATTTTAACTTTTTAAGCCATCGTGTGCGGCATGTAATGGTTTTGGGTTTTAAAAACGATTTAAAATTATATTCTTAACTACTTTTAAGCCGCTTTACTTTCTATTTACAACCAGTAATCTAGATCTATGCATTATAAATGTGGTTCTTAATTTGCGTTAAAGAAACATTAAAAACTTAATTTTTGATTACATACTTTTGCTTTCATATTTAATGTTTTAATATTCATTTATTATTTATGATGTTTTATGTAAGTTTTTCATAAGCATGAAATGTACTGCTCATGTGTCTTATGCAATTTAGTCTCAACTATCAAAGCGTCTTCATAACGTAACACAACGTTATGAATTTCAACATGAGTAATATTTTGATAGATTGATTTATTTTATCATTCACGGCAGAACAATTTGAAACTATAGGGGTATAGCTTTGTTTAATTACATAGATATGTTTCCATTTGTTGCGATAAAGTGCGTCGTTTCTATCTTAATATGTCTTTTTATTAATTTGTAAGCACTTTTGTCTTGAACATCCTCATCATCATCATCATCATCATCATCATCATCATCATCATCATCATCATCATCATCAATAGCAACAACCTCATCATTATCAACAAAATCAACGACAATAATTCTGTCAAGATAATTAGATTTCAAATGGTATATTTTAACTCATAGACATAGACGATTGTAACCCAGACCCATGCCAGAATGGAGCTACATGTGTGGATGGAGTCAATAGTTATACATGTAACTGTCTGCCTGGTTATACTGGAGTCAACTGTCAAATTGGTATTATTATTCAAATGTTTATCAATTTATGGCATTATTATTATTAGACACCATCATCGCTTTAGTTTTGAAAGATAATATACCAATAGGCATCAACTATTTTTGTTTGCAAAATCCGATCATCGCCATCAATACCACCCCTATCGAAATCACCACCACTTTCAGATCCATCACCACCACCATCCATTCTCAACATCATCATCATCATCATCATCATCATCATCATCATCATCATCATCATCATCATCATCATCATCATCATCATCATCATCAATATCATCATCACCATTACAATCACCATCGTTTCATCATTATCATCACTATTAATATAACAATCATGATGATACGTCTCAGATATTGACGACTGTAACCCAGACCCATGCCAGAATGGAGCCACATGTGTGGATGGAGTCAATAGTTATACATGTAACTGTTTGCCTGGTTATACTGGAGTCAACTGTCAAATTGGTATGATTGTTGATTTAAAGAACTTGCAATGTGCGCCAATGTGTCTTGGAATAATCAAATGTTTCATTCACACTTTTTCAGATCTTGTGTATTAGAAATATGATTTGTTTTGGAAAAAAAAAGTATATAAACTATATTACATATTTAAATTCTGATAATGTATGTTTACACCAATATCATTAATTAGTTTGCCTTAATAAAGATAAGCTGTTAAGTTAAATATATTTTTTTTTCTTTTTAGCAAGAGAGATAGATCAATATTCAATCAAAACATAATTAAAAATACAATGCCACTCTCTTCTTTAATTTTGGTTGACTATTTTTTTTATGTTTCCGAGTTCAGCCTTTTGAGGAAAAGGTAGAATGATTCATTCATTTCTTTCTTTTTTAGTAGGATAGAGAGTTCAGTTTTAAAACATAGATTTTGCATTTATCGTAGATTTTGCATTTATTTTTCCTATTAAGAGATTTAGAATATTTTTTAAATTCTAGAAAATGCGAAATGCTGCCAACCTTGTATTGAGTTAACACATTCAGCATGAAAGTAACCAAGGTATTTCATAATATTAAAACAAAAAAGTTATTGAATATCTTTTCTATCCCAATTCCATGTAGATATAGATGATTGCACTCCAAATCCATGTAACAACAGTGGAATGTGCATAGACAAGGTGAACAATTTCTTTTGTGTGTGTCCCCCTGGATTCAAAGGCAAGACTTGTCAAACAAGTAAGTAGGCCTCAGACAGTAACGTGGACATTTTACTCAGTCATTCAATATGAATTAAGGTTTGATTGTATGCTCGTATTTATTTTGAATGCTTTTGTAATGTTTTACGTTGTTTTTTTTTAATTTATTGTCTTCTTTTTCTTAACATTTTGTTGTCTATTGCGTTTGCATTTCATGTCCTGTCGTTACATTTTATCGGGATAGGTGAGTTAAACGTTAAATTCATTTAAAAGTAGGATAATAAACAAAATTTTACAGTGGTTTGAAATACTTTCTCTTTGTTGACTGTGATTGCGATTATCTTGAACGAAGGCAACCTCTCTGTTTGGGGCTTTGTAGGCAAATGGTTTATTCCACTTAAGATATATATTCTGAATGTGATGGCAGAGTAGAAAGTATCTGTTTTATGGTCTGGTGTTTTAATTCCATTCAACTGCCCAGTCTTCAGAAGCGGTCCAGTTACTTCAATTCCAGTTATTGGGATTTCATTATTCTATAACTGTTTACTGTATGTTTAATGTGTGTATGTTTGTGCGCGTGTGTGTGTGTGCGTGTATTGTATGTGTGTGTGTGTGTGTGTGTGTGTGTGTGCGCGCGCGTTGGGAATGTAGATTGCTGTCGTCACTGATAGCCACTCTTTTAAGTTGAAAGTGGACACCACCGTTCTTAACAGTGTTTGCATGGTCTATGAGGTTCGATATAGAATATGTCAGCGTTCAAACGTGAAGTGTTATGTTACTACATCAGATCTACAATGATGACGAAGTGTATGCCGAGTAAGACCGTTGGTAGATGACAATTTGAACTCTTAAATGGCTTGTTGAAGAGATTTGTAATGTCTGTCGTGTCAGTAGTCCTGAGAGTAATTAGACTACTTTAGCATGGATGGATGGTGCTTCTATTCGATTGGAAGCTATTTTAGCAAAATTGTTTTGCTGTTTTAGCCTAGTGTTCATGTGGCAAAATTCACTGTCTTTGGTGTTGCCAAATAACACACCATTTACATATATTCATTGTGCTCTATCCTCTGTTCTCCGTTGTGAACAAAAGACCTACATTTTGATGGTAGTTTAACCAGTCAGGAGTCCTACCATACCTAATTCTTTGATGCCAAATTTAAAGCAAAATTCTTTCATAATTGAGACTCTATCTGTAGGACGTGACTCACACTCATTTTTATGCTCTTCTTTTTTTTCTTGGGGGACGGGGAGGGGAGGAGTTAATGTTGCTGTTAATGGAACAGATTATCGTGTGAAATGTAATAAATGATCATGCATCACCTCTTTCATTCCAGATATTAATGACTGTGCCAGCAGCCCTTGCAAGAATGGAGGTGTTTGTCATGACAAGATAGCATCCTTCACGTGTACCTGCCCTGTCGGTTTTACAGGACGATTGTGTCAAATAGGTAGGCTGTGTACAAATGTAATCAATACCTATAAGATCAAATTTTTGAGGGTAAATCCGATTCATCTTCTAATTTGTAATCATCTTATTTACTTTCTAAGACAATTAAGATTTTAATATTTTAATTTCTGCTGTTTTTATTTTTTGGGTATTTGTATTTTTTCTCAAAGGGCAAGTTTATGACATTAATTTTACTTACTCTTGCAATCCATAAGGTACCTTTAAGATTATTACTTGATTTAGTCTTATATTCATAATTCAAATAATATGACTTCTTTTTTTAAATATCAAATTAGAATGTAATGGCTTTGTCTGTCTTATCACCAGGTCATAACTTTTGTAGCCCTAATCCTTGTTTCAATGGAGGTGTGTGCATAAACGGTTTCTTTGGTTTCACATGCAAATGTCCATCGGGTTGGCAAGGAAGAACTTGCGACTATAGAAACAGGTGGGAAATTCAAAATAATAATAATAATAATAAATAATAATAATAATAATAATAATAATAATAATAATAATAATAATAATAATAATTATTATTATTATTATTATTATTATTATTATTATTATTATTATTATTATTATTATTATTATTATTATTATTATTATCATCATCATAAAAATGGTGATGATTATGAAGATTATAATGATGATGATGATGATGATGATGATGATGATGATGATGATGATGATGATGATGATGATGATGATGATGATGATGATGATGATGATGATGATGATGATGATGATGATGATAATAAATAATAATAATAATAATAATAATAATAATAATAATAATAATAATAATAATAATAATAATAATAATAATAATATAATAATATATAGAGAGAGAGAGAGAGAGAGAGAGAGAGAGAGAGAGAGAGAGAGAGAGAGAGAGAGAGGAGAGCTAAGATTGCCCTAAGCCTCCTTAAGGGGACCTGCGATGGAAAAATTTTTTCAACTTGGCACCAAATAATTTTTACATGTTTAGATTCTTCAAAATCTAACTTTTAATTTTAAATGGTTATACCGTGAAAAAAAGTTTCAACTTGTTCAATCTTACGACAAATCCATAAGTGGGTTAATTCCAAGCTCATCAAAAAAATCTTCCAATATCAAATTCCATCCCTTAGTAATATTGGTTTTATGAAATCAGCACATCCATGTCATACAGCATTGGAAAGCTTTGATTAATCCCTAAACGATAAAACAAAACATCAATATTTGTGATCACCCAATATTTGAAAATTCCTGCATCTGATGATTGCCACGAAGCAGGATTGAATTTCCCACTTCGGCTTCAACTGCCTTTTTCTAAAATTGTTACATTTTGACATACAAAAGTTGACTCCTCCTACCGTTTTTTTAACACAGAGCCTATAAAATTACAGAGATTACAGACAAAAAAATGCATGAGTTTGTTTGTTTTGATTTTGCTTTGGGGTGGGAGGGGGGGGTGGTGATATTTTGAAAACTTAAATTTTTTTTATTTTTTTTTGTTGTAAATTTGTGATTTTTAATTTATTTTTTTTTCATCTTTCTGGAGTTTAACGTTGATAAAATAAATAAAAGACTTGTGTTTAAAAAAGTGTGTGCCATTCTTGAGACAATATATTGATCTCTCAAAACATGTGTTTTCAATGTTATTAGTCCATTAGTTCTTGAGCCTTTGTCTTTTTTTAATGGTACTAATCCAATATGGCGGCCAAACAATTTCAATTTCTATGGCAACCGGAGAATATTTTTAATGCCCTGTACATTTTTTATCTTTTTGAATTACAAACTATAAAATGAATTGGGTTGTATCATCATCATTATAGAAAATAGATTTTTATTTTTGCTACTGCATGTTTCCTTAAGCCACTAAGTAAATCTCACGGGCAGTTTGTTTTGTTTGTTTGTTGTTGGATTTTTTTTGTTTTGTTTTTGTTTTGGTTTGTTTTGTTTTTTTGTTTTTTGACGGGGGGGGGGGATTGTTGTTTGTTTTTTATTTTGCTTATTTGGGGGGGGGGGATAGTTGTTGTTTTGTTTATTTTGTTTTTTGGGAGGTTTTTTGTTGTTGTTTGTTTTGGGTTTTTTTATTCTGCTTTATATCATCTAACCTACTAGTGCTGTTATCAAATTTAAATATAACGTAATCCATCAGATTCCCAGGAATGCCATTACCAACACTCAAACCTACAGGAAGCAACAGTGTTATTCCAATAGGCAAAACCCCTGTCATCACTGTTGTGTCTGGAGGAAAGGGTGGCCACCCTGGTAAAGTCCCAATACAACCCGGTATATCAGGACCAGCTGGACCTAATACTCTGGTAAATTATATATGTGACATCCCTACTAATACTAAAAAATCGTAAAGTTACGAAATTTCGGCTCTAATTTCAAAACTTTATGAGAATTTCTAAGGTATTAAACCTTGTTTAGGAAAAATAAAATTGATGCCAAAGTTTTAAGGATTGTAAGGATTTTGAAGCATTATTAACTAGTGTGAAGGTAAATTGTTGATCTATAAAATTACTATAGCGACTGCTATTTTTATCTCTTAAAATTACGATTTTTAATTTGTTTAAGTAGGCAGGTCTGTATAGCTGTGACCGAGATACAGCTTCAAAACTGAGTTATATCAAGGAGATTTGAATGCTGGGAATTGAATTTGTAACCAAAATATAAAGCTTTGTTAACTTTATTTGTTTTCTTGGGGACATTGAATTTGTAACCAAAATATAAAACTTTGTTAATTTTATTTGTTTTCTTGAGGACTTAGATCTAGATAGCTTCAAAGTGATAAACCTACAGTCACCAATTTTGAAGGCTTTAATAGGAGAAATATTTTCAGCCTCAAATCTAGATGTGTTCCAATGACTAACTGTCTTAAAAATAAAGGACTTTCTCATTATATTTCATGAAAAGCCCCCAACCAAAATGTTGGATTTGTCTAATTATTTAAATAGTATGATTTACTCATTATATTCATGTTATCTAAAATGAAACAGCCAGCTTTCCCTGACGTCTTCACTCCAAGCACCTGTCCCCTTGTAGAATACAGTCATTGCCGCTGTGTAGTATCACCATACATCCCCAGGAGCCCCTCCATGGATAGGAGCGTCCGGGATTTGCTATCAGTTTTAATTGGGTTTCCTATCGGATTATGTGAGTGTATATAATATGTTGAAGAAGTGAATTTATATAATTATGAAGCGACGTAAACATGAATGCAAGTCTGACATCCTAACGCAACTACTGGCCTAATTTAACATTGACAATATTTTGTGTCATTTTTTTTTAGATTTCCATTACAACAGTGTGCCCATAATGAATTGAGTTATCGGACCTGCAAATAAGTGCACGTCGATACGAGGAGATGATACAATAAATGGCTTCTTTCTAATTCGCTATTATTTAAACATTCTATTGTTTTGTTTGTTTGTTTTTTAAAATCAGTATTGCAACATTAGTGACCACTCGTCTCAAACCGGTATTTTTTTAGGTCAAACCAAATGTCAAAAAGTGCTTGTAAAGTCAAAATGACCAGAAAAGTAAGACTTTAGTTGTTTTTTTTTCGTTTTAGGCACTATTTCCATTGCCCACAATAAAACATATAAATTTTTCACCAGTTTCTGATTTTTCACTGTAAATTCGATTTTGAGAATCTGAATCATCCCGACATGTTACCGTTTCCAGACATTGGGTCATAAATTTTATCCACCGCGTCAATCTGGTATTATGTCAGAAAGACGTGTACATGTATACAGGTCTGACACCCGAATCCACTTTGGGCCTAATTTAACATTGTTGTAATGGACAATATTTTGCGTCATTGTTGAGATTTCCATTACAACAATGAACCCATAAAGCATCGCCGTGTCAGAACAAACTGGATGGGAAAAAATAAATAGTTTAAAATGAAAATAATATGAGTTGGGGGATTTATATGATTTGAAGTCTTAAAACAAAATTCACTTCCCTCAACGAGGGCTGTTGTTATAATTCCCATTTCATCGACATCACTTCTTTGCAGGTCTGATAACCCCATTCCTTATGGGCTGATTGTTGTAATTGAAATATCAAGAAAATGACGCAAAATACTTTCCATTACAACACTGTTAGGCTAAACGAGGCCCATAATTGGGTTCGGATTTCAGACCTGTATATATGTAGACGTCGAATTCATATATTTAACATAAAATTATATTTTTAGCAAGACATAATACCGTTTTGAGGCAACGCTTAACAAATACGTTTCCATCTGCAGTCTTCAATAAATACTGACCCTATCCAATAAATTGCTTTGATCTTTCAAAATCGCAAATAAATTATTGTAACTTTGACTTGTGCTTCTTTTGTAAGAATCTCACAATAGTCTTAGAATAATATGTGTGAGTGTTTAAGTCTTGTTTTGGTTTTTGGTTTTCGGTTTTTTTAGGGGTTTTTTTTATTTAGGGGGGGGGGGTTGTTCTTTTTTTTTTTTGTTGTTGTTGTTGTTGTTGTTGTTGTTGTTGTTGTTGTTGCAAGGCAATAGTATGCCATGGAAACGATTCTCTTGATCTTGAGTCATTATTTTATCTTGCTGTGCATACCCCAGTTTCCGTTGTATTTTGTTACAATTATTGTACACTTGCTAATCGTTTCAGTTGATAATCTTGTCAAACTTATCCTTGTTTTACAAACATTTAAAAGAACATTCTCTTTAATATATCACGAGCTCAGACTATTTCAAACTTTTTTCATTGTATTGTGCCATTATTCATATGCACTTTGCAAGTCTTCAAATTCCATTATCAACAGATTCAGAGTAGCTACTTATACATAAATGGATGCATACGGCGGGAGGGTGGGTTCAAAGCATGCTCATAGAATTCTTCATTTGATTTCTGTCTATTCGTTACACCAGTAAAATTTCTGAAGTCATTAGGTGTTTCTTCTTTTCAGCGTCCTAATATTATTAAAAAAGATATTGAACTCGGCTTATTGCATTTAGTTAAATTTTGAAAAACTTTCAACTATTCAATGGAGATTAAAAATTGCGGTGCGTCAATGAACTTATTTTTATTAAGAAAGAAGAGAAATGTGAGCCCAAAATGTTTTATCCTTTTCTCTTTTCTGTTCATTTTTAGGGGAACATTCTCTAAATTTTCAAAATCGAACCACAGAAATCCAGTTTTTTCGACAAAGAATTCGATTTCACTTGTCACAGGATATCGCTTTGTTTTGTGATGTCACATATTAAACGTTTTCAGTTTTAATCGTTGCATCGTAATGGAAATGTGTTGTGTGGTTATGTGGTCTTGTGGTATGACACTCGCTTTTTTTTAATACGTGTACTGGCATCAACATATGAATTACGAAATCTTGAATAGTAAAATACACTGTAGTTTGATTTATGTTTTGAATGGGAGAAAGTTAACTTAGACGGTCGATTAAAATTGTATCTGCCTGCAATTTTCAGAAATGTAAGTATTTCCAGAGGAAAAGTCTTAAGTGCTTACAGATTCAAGTACTTTATCCTTTATCAAATATTACCTTAATCGCATTGCATTATTCTTGATCAGGTTTGAGTTTGGCAACCTTCCTTCTGGTTCGATACTGTTGGGGCTCTTGCTGCTTCTCTTCCCAGTCACGAAGACAAGCACAATCAAAATACTACCCTGACAGAACCAAGCAGTGGGTCAAAGGTAATGCTCCAAAAAACGTGCCAAAAATAACTAAAAAACAATTGGCGTTATTTTTTTTTAATTTTGCTCTCATTAAAAAAATCATTTTTGATAATCTGGTAAACTATTTATGGTATTGGTCGACGTGTTCCTGCTTATTTGTCAGTCTAATCACCCACATTTTTATTGTATAATTTTTTTAATGGAAATACTCTAAAAACGTTGTGCGGCTATGTGGTCTTATGGTATTACACTCGATTTCGGATCGGAAGGTCCTGGCTTCAAACCTCGCTCGGCGCATAGTTGAGTCCTTGGAAAAGGCTCTTTACTCACATTCTCTCACCGTACTACGGAGTAAAATGATTACCTGGCCGTTAAAAGCGTTGCCTCTGTCTGAAAAAAAATTGTAATATCGCCTAACAGGCGTCTGCCACGTCCTACATGTTGCTGCTGGCCAGGGACCTCTTGAAAAGCGCTTTGGGCACGTTTTGTAGATATTGGGCAATATAAAAGCTCAAGTTTTTGTGTTATTTTTTAAGCAACGCAAAAAATTGTTCATTTAACCATGTTACTTCAAGCCTATAATTGCGTTCGGTTATCATACCTGCCTATAAGTGCACACAGACCCGCCAGACATGATATCTCGGGACATATCTAATGGTCCATATAAAACAAAATAAAAATTTATCACGAAAGTCAACGTTCGTAGTATGCTTTATAAGATTTTAAAATGTATCGTGCAGCAGCTTGACTCTGCTGTAAAGTCTTTGCTTCTTCCCCAAAAGACACCGAGTTCGATTACCCACCGCACTGTGTGTCCATGAGCAAGTCACCACTCTCTATCTCACTTTGCGAAGCTGCGCTGAGGCTGGCGCCTGGATTATTCCAGTCTTCCCTTGGGGATGAATAAAGGGAATTTATCTATTTATCATATTATCATCATTTTAACATCATCATCATCATCATCATCATCATCATCATCATCATCGTCGTCGTCGTCGTCGTCGTCATCATCATCATCATCATCATCATCATCATCATTGTTGTTGTTGTGATGTAGCTTTGTTCGTGCGCAGTTGCTTTCTTTTCCAGAACTCTGAATCAAAGTGAAAGGAGGCATTCCTCTGTAGAGAAAGAGGCATATGCCATTGTAGAGGCTCTCCGTAAATGGAAACACTACTTACTAGGGAAGCATTTCAAACTTGTAACTGACCAGAAAAGCGTTGCCTTCATGTACAATAGCTCTCAGAAAGGGAAGGTGAAGAATGACAAAATCCAAAGATGGAGAATCGAACTGTCGTGCTACAGCTACGATGTTGTCTACAGACCAGGCAAAGACAATCATGCAGCAGACGCTCTTTCCAGAGGCTATTGTTCTACAACTCATTCTGATCCTGAGGCACATCAAAATCTCCATGACTCATTATCCCATCCTGGGGTTACAAGGATGATGCATCTCGTCAAATCCAAGAACCTGCCTTACTCGCTTGATGAAGTTAAGAAGATTTGTGCAAACTGTAAAATCTGCTGTGAACCGAAGCCCTCCTTATACAAACAGTAAGATCCTAATATGATCAAAGCTTCTCAGCCCTTTGAGCGCCTGAGTGTGGACTTCAATGGTCCTCTGCCCTCTTCTTCAAGAAATAAATACCTTTTAACAATGATTGACGAATACTCTCGCTTTCCGTTTGCTTTTCCGTGTGCCGATATGAGTGCCGCAACAATCATCAAATGCTTCTGCCAGCTTTTCTCTCTGTTTGGAATGCCGTCTTATGTGCACTCTGATAGAGAGGCCAGCTTCATGTCCGCCGATCTCAATGACTTTTTACATAGGAAGGGTGTAGCTACTAGCCGGACTACTCCGTATAACCCGAGAGGTAATGGATAAGTGGAGCGACTGAACGGAACACTCTGGAAGACAATAACACTTGCACTAAAGTCTCGTGGTCTGGAGATTCACCAGTGGGAACTCGTTCTTCCTGATTCCCTTCATTCCCTAAGGTCTCTTTTGTGCACTTCCGCTAACGAAACTCCTCATGAGAGAATGTTTCGCTACAACAGGAAATCCACAACCGGTACAACTCTTCCGACTTGGCTCACTACCCCTGGAACGGTGCTCATGAGAAGGAACGTGAGATCTTCAAAGTATGAAACTTTGGTAGATGAAGTCGAACTGTTGGATTGCAATCCACTCTATGCCCATGTCAGACTCCAGGACGGGAGGGAGACAACAGTAGCTTTGCGTAACCTAGCACCATCTGGTGGCCTGCCTATGCCTGACTCTTTCGTAAAGGACACTTTTCCTCCGCTCACGCACCCCTCAATTAATGAGCCAACAAACCAGGCACTGGACGTTCCAGTACCCGTTCTTATTCAGGCGGATGCCCCAAATCAAGTTTCGGAACAAGCGGAATCGGTAGACACTCCTGATCCTGAACCTCAAACCTCATTCTGTGAAGAAAACGGGCCAAACCCCTCTGACCCTGAAACACCTAATGAGAACATTCGTCGTCCCAAACCAAGTCCTTTCATTCGGACCCGGGCTTACAACCTGCGCAATAGAGAAGCCTGAACTTTTCTGACAATCTCTAAGACCAAGACTATACTTGTTGTGTTTTGATTCATAGCATTACGTCCCCCATTCTTATTTTATTATAGACTTTGGGGCTTTGCAATCATTGTTCGATGCTTCCAATTAGACTGAGGGGGGAAGAATGTTGTGATGTAGCTTTGTTCGACCGCTTCGCTTTGCTATTATTTTCAACGCTTTGTTATGCTATGTCTGCTTTATCTGTTTTCGTAACTGTTTGCTTTTCTGCTTGTGTTGCAGATCATCATGCTTCTCGTCGTACCTCTTTTGAATGTTGAATAAAGCCTAGACTTAGGTTTAAACTAAAGACAGACTCTTTTACACTCACTTCAATCATCATCATCATCATCATCATTATCATTATCATCGTCATAAGCAACAACAACAACATCAACAACAACACCAATACTATTATATCATCATCATCATCATCATCATCATCATCATCATCATCATCAAGATCATCATCATCATCACCATCATCATCATCATCATCATCATCATCATCATCATCATTATCATCATCATCATCATCATCATCGTCGTCGGCGTCATTGTTGTCATTATTATTAATATTATCATTATTATTATCATCATCATCATCATCATCATCATCATCATCATCATCATCATCATCATTATCATCATTTTATTTATTGTTTGACATTGTTTTGTTTTTTGTTTTTTATTTTCTTCTCTTCCTAGCCTGCCCACCAAAACCTTACGACCCACGGGACTCGATTCCTCCTGTAGAAACCCCTACTCCATCAGAGCCTTCTATCAGACCAACTCAGTTAAAAATAAATTCTGTTACTGGTCTCACACAAATTACAAACATCTACAGAGCTACTTTCAATGACAATCTCATACACGACACGGGTGAAAAGAAAAACATTAACACTTATCAGAATGGAATGAAAGATTGGGGTTGATCGACAGGTTCGTATTTGAAGGTCTGGTATCCGAATGTTATATGCAATTGTGGGCTTGATTTAACAACATTATGGTAATAGACACCATTTTGCGATGGTTGAGAGTCAGTGCAACCGCTGGATAACGATACCCCTGAATAACGACAACCGCTGGTCCCGATTTTTTTTTCTTTTGCTACATATGATATGTAATAAAAGCCCAAGATAGCGGCATACATTTTAATAAAAACCTCTGTTTAACGACAACTATATAACAATAAGCAACAGTTGACATGCGCTTGCTACAAATAACCTGCTCTAATATGCAACGTCATCTCGTCCTCTTAGCCAATTTAAACTTTTCTTTTCTGGCCAATATGGTAGATGCCCTTCTGATGAAAACGATTTTGGCATTAGTTTTTGCAAAATGAAAAAGTTTCAGAGTATTTTTGTAGAGAATGTTTCAAAACGACTTTTGACACAGCCTCAAATGATCCAACTTCTGGCCCCACCAACTGCGAGCAGACCAAAATTATTGTGGACAAGCTTGGAATGGCGGATTTTCACGCGAACAATGGTTGCCTTAACTCTCTCCTTACCAACCATTTTCAGGATTTTTCCCAAAACTTCACACCCAACTAACACAAAAATATATTTTTTTATCACTCAAACACATTAGCAGTAAGTTCTTGCGATACATAATTTCTTTAGCAAAACAAGCTCTACAACACACTGTTCATTTTCTTTAGATTTTATGATGTAGCCCTACACAAGAAATTTGAATAAGAAAAAAGTTGGTTGCATCGTAACGAATGTGACGATTTTCCTGTAGTTGGTAAGGATAGGGTTAATAGATTTAAACAGTGAGACTGGCTTCGCCTTTTTTTTTAATTTAAGGACCCGAAATAAAAAGTTCATGAAACAGTTTCAGACACATCTTTTTCTTATCTTTATCCTATACAAGTGCCACTTCCTTAATTTACCACTTTCATACTTAGCCTTGTCTTTAAAGTAGCCTGTGACGATTCTGCTGCGCACTGTTTACAATCAAAACAATGACCATACACATCAGAGTGAAAGTGTAACTAGTAAACACATTCTAACGTGGTTCGGACGTGTTTTATAACCGACAATGGCCTGCGCATCGCATGGTTATTGATGCTGTGTGTTTAACCAAAAAGCTCACACCATTCGCCAGTCGGAAATAACGTTCCAAAACATAAAACTGTGTGTAACCTTAAACGTTTATAGTCTGATTGATAGAATTTAGTGAGAACTATTCCTAAACATGGCTGGCTAAAAACAATAACAAATGATTGAGTGACGGCTATTTCGTTCCATCTATATTCAAGGGTCTCAGCATGCCCCATTTCTCCGCCATATTGAAAACCCCGGAATAACGACATCCCTGGATAATTTAACGACATAATTTTCCGGTACCAGGCAATGTCGTTATCTAGGAGTTGCACTGTATTTCCATTACAACAATGAGTCCATCAAAAATTGGGTATCAGACCTGCAAATGAGTACACGTAGAGGTTGATGTTTCATTCATTTATCATAAGTTCATGGATAGTGTTGCTATCCGTGTGTATAGATATGTATTCAGACTACTTTTTGTTCGGAGAAATGTTACTTAAAATAAGATAATATATCATCACTATGGATTCCAATAAACGATCATAAACCGACTTTCTTAAATCAGTTGGCTTCTTATGTTGTTGTTGTTGTTGTTGTTGTTGTTGTTGTTGTTGTTGTTGTTGTTGTTTTTGTTGTTGTTGTTGTTGTTGTTGTTGTTGATTTGTTAGGGTTGGTTTTGTTGGGGGTTTTTTATTTTGTTTTTGTTCTTTTTGTTTGTGTTTGTTGTTTTTTTGTTTGTTTTTCTTTTGTTTCTTGTTCGTTTGTTGATTTTTTATGTTTGATTTACTTTTTATTGGAAGAAGAGTGAGGGGTGGGGTTATGCATCGACTTTAGAAAAAAAAAAATTTCAATGCCACTAATCAAGATAGCCTATATCAATGATTATCAGTTTTCCAATTTCCCCATCAATTGACATATTTTATCTTTAAGCTTTATGTTCTTGCAACTATACTCTAAAATATACAACTATACATCAACTAAACCTAGTTCCCACCACTAAGTAGCACATCGGTGGGGTCTAACTTCCTGTCCAATATGTCCACGCTGTGGGCAAGAACCCGAGACGGCAGAGCATCTAGTCGAAAGGTGTGTTGTGACGATGCTACCCGGCGGGTTCGCGACGGTGTACGAATGCGGACCGGACTTTGCTGATTGGGTCGATCGTCATAACATAATAGTGTGAACCATAAGAGGCTGCTGCCGTCGGGGGGAGCGGGCATAATAAATATTCTCGACGCATCTCGGATTAATATCGTTCTCTTTGCATGTGAGGCGAGTCACTCCGCCACTGAACTACCAGGACCCCGAGGTGTCAACATATAAAGTACAGAATTATGGGATCCCTATAGCTCAGTTGGTAAAGCTCTCGCTTCACACTCAGATGGAACGAGATCGATCCCGGGTGAAGTCGAGATTTTTTTTTTTTTTAATATGTCACCCCCTATCAGCGATTAGCTAGCTGGGTCTTTAAAATCTAGCGGAAAGTACTTTGCGATAGATTAGCGTCCTATCCCAATGGTATCAAGCAATTGCTTGTGTCCGTTTCACGCTATAGAAACCGGGATAAACTCCGGCCCCCATGGGCCTAATGTCTCAGAAGGACTAAAATAACAGAGAAGAAAACGCAAAATTCCACTCCATTTATATCTGATTGTGATTGAGAAGGCAGTGCCCACCTCATTATTATAGGTAGTGATGAATATTGAAACATCAATAAATAACAAAAATCACGTTAAGTTATACCTAAGTGACTTGCATTGATTGGAACTTGGTTCAATACCTTTAGCTCTTGGAATGAACTAGTTAACTGCCGAACTCTGGAGAAAAAAAAAACACTATTTAAAAATTTGAATGACCCTCATCTTGGCAAAAACTCTCAAACCTGGGACCTTTCAAGCAGTACCAGTCTGGCAGAAAATCCGACAGAGAAATGGGAGTTGGATTGGGACACCTAATGGCAGACAGTAACCAGCATCACACGCCAGGTACTCCTGTGGAATTTTCAGGGGAAACGAAAGAAGGTAAAGCCAAGTTGCAGCTGGAGGCGCAACACAGTCTGAAACTGACTTGAAGGAGAAAGAGACAACATGGATGGAGGTGGTGATGGCAGTCCAAAATCGTACCCGGTTTTGTTGATGACCCATGCTCCTGGAAGAGTGAAACGCCTATGTAAACAACAACAAACAAAAAAGAAGTAAGCTAAAATACAAATCAGACAGTTGGAATATCAAACAAAATATTTCTCTATCTCGTGTTGACAGTCATCTTTACTCAATTTTCACAAATGCGTTTCGCGTATCACGCTTGTGGCCAATATTGAGACCTTAAAAGATGTACTACAGACTATTATCAAAGAAGGCCTACTTTTTTTCTTTTTACTTTTGTTATGCACATCTAAATAATTGCTATGTCTGGCTGCGTCCGCTCGTTTATTAAAATAAAAGAATAAATATATTGTATAAATTTCATTATTATTCTGAGCAATATCCAAAAAAAAGGGTCTTCCTTAGACTTATTATTAAAATATTAATTGAAAAAGTGTGGTTTTGCTGTATTATTATTACGATTAAGGTTATTTGTCCTCCGACTTTCACTTTGTGGTATAAAAAGAAACCTCAGTGGATTAGAGTAATGTTCAGTTGTGAGTTGAATGTGAAAGTGGCAAAAGAAGAAAACGGAGAGAGAGAGAGAGAGAGAGAGAGAGAGAGAGAGAGAGAGAGAGAGAGAGAGAGAGAGAGAGTCAGGGTTCGAACTAAGATTTGTCGCCACCTCCTTATTCGAAAAAGAGAGCAGCATTTTATTTTCTGGTTTGAGCTGAAACTACCTACATTTTTGTATTTCTAGGCGCCTTAAAATCCTGTAAATCGACTGCAGTTGTTGCTGCTGCTGTTACTACTGCACCGGATAAAATGAGGATCCTGTTGATTGTGTGATAATGATTGTAAATAGTAATGGTGGTAGTGAGGTTCATCACTAATCCTCAGCTTCTGGTAATGAAAATTATTATTATTATGACGATAATAAAAATAATGATAATAATAATAATAATAAAAAATAATAATAATATAATAATAATAATAATATAATAATAATAATAATAATAATAATATAATAATAATAATAATAATATAATAATAATAATAATAATAATAATAATAATAATAATAATAATAATAATATATAATAATAATAATAATTAATAATAATATAATTATATTATTATAATAATTATTATTATTATTATATTATTATTATTATTATTATTATTATTATATATTATATATTAATTATATAATTAATATTAAAAATTTAATAATAATAATAATAATAATAATAATAATAATAATAATAATAATAATAATAATAATAATAATAATAATAATAATAATAAAAAATAAGAAAATAAGAAGAAGAAGAAGAAGAAGAAGAAGAAGAAGAAGAAGAGAGAGAGAAGAAGAAGAAGAAGAAGAAGAAGAAGAAGAAGAATAATATAATAATAATAATAATAATAATAATAATAATAATAATAATAATAATAATAATAATATAATAATAATAATAATAAATATATAATAATGATAATATGAATAATGATAATAATATAAAATGATAATAATAATAATAATATAATATAATAATAATAATAATAATAATAATAATAATAATAATAATAATAATAATAATAATAAAATAATAATAATAATAATAATTAATAATAATAATAATAATAAATAATAAAAAACCTGGATGTTTAATATGAAAAGTAATAGACGAATACGATTTTGTACGAATTATTGATATTTTATTGTCTGCTGTGATTCAAGGAATCCACAAGATCCACCCTTTTCTGCCTCAATGACTCTGCGATGAGTCGTCCATGTCAATCTAGCCGATCGATTGTTCCTATTTTCTGATTCTATCCATGCTTAGGGGACAGGTTTCGACTTTGAAGGTTGTTATATAATTTGAAATGACAAGATTCACATATGCTTTACTTCTCTTTTATCATGTTCTAAATTTATTATTTGTGCCGGTATGCTTTGGTTCATTCATTATCATTATCATCCAAACTAAAACAACGTTATTTCACGAGGGAATGAGTCTGTACTTTTCGCTTTCTTTGCGTCAATTGACACGGTACTTTGCTTCTTGCCAACAAATCGGTTTTCTCATCTTGCATGGATTTATTTTGTTCTGTACCATTTTAAAGGAGACCCTATATTCCATGCAGATTTGAAAAGTGATGGCACCCGTTTCCAGCATCATTCCTATTCAATTCATTTAAGGTCTTAGACCGTCTAGACGTCTAGATACATCCAAAATAAAAGAAATCTTCCAACAGCACTCCACTGTTGTAGCGCTTTGGTGTTGTGCAAAAGAATTGACCCGTTTTTCTCATCCACTTCTGCGTTATATTATCTTCACTGCTTAGATAACAAAATTAATCTCCACTTTAACGATTTAACTTGTGTGCCCTATCAGGCTCATGGAAGTGTTCTATGAGATCCAAGTTAATTAGATAAACGGAATCCTTGGACTCATTAGGAGTCAATTTCTCAATTTGGAATCCATGAGATTTCTTTTCCATTGCTCTGGTTCCGCCTCACCTGTAATTCAGCAACTCAGTATGGGCGCTTAAGTGTGAAAAAGATTAGAAACTAGATAATAGGAGTACTTCATAGAGCAACTTAGATAATGCCTTGTCTAAAGGATAAGAGGAAAAACGGAAGTTAATTGAGATTCCCAGTCTGCCATACAGGGGTATTAGTGGTGATCTGCTAGAAACATGTACAAATTTACACATGATCTCTACAATGTCCAGAGAGTACTATTTATGTTTGCTGACAACAATACCAGAGGCCATAAATATAAATTTAATATATCAAGATGTAACACATCACTCAGACAGCATTTCTTTAGTCAGCGTGTTATTGGTCATTGGAACATCATCACAGTTTCAGTCACTGAAGTTCCAAACATCGATACCTTCAGGGATAAACTTAAACAGCCTTTTGTCAGATTATATGTTCAATTAATTTGAGCCTCCCATCAAACTGCAGGTGGTTAAAGAACCAACGGCCATTTAAGCAAAGTTATGTGACTGCAAAGATCAAAGGACTTGTCAAGGATATGAAATGATACGCGAAGCTAGACACCCAAGATCAGCAAAGGCATTAAAAGCCTAAGTTGCTTGGTTGCTTAAAGTTTTTTTGTTGTTTTGTTATGTTTTGTTTTCATTATCTTCAATTTTCATGTTTTTCCTATAGAGAATTCGCAATGCAAGTATGGCAGCTGATTGTGGCAGGCGTCATTGTCCATGTGGTCCTGTTCTATTCTATCTTTGACATTTATTTCACCTCTCCACTGGTTCATGGCATGACACCAATTAAACCACCAGTAGAAGCCCCTGCCAAACGTCTTTTTCTGATTGTTACTGATGGACTCAGAGCAGACAAATTTTATCAACAGGATGAGACAGGCAAATACAGAGCACCATTTCTGAGGTAGCCTTGTCATTATTTTAAATTGATCAATCATTATGCAGTGCAACCCCTGGATATCGACATCACCAGGGACAAGAAAATTTAGTCATTATCCAGGGATGTCACTATTCCAGGGTTTTCAAGATGACAAAAAAAGGGGACATGTTGAGACTCTTGAATACATAACAGTGCGATGCGGGGACCATTGCCTGAGAGAAGAAACAGCCCAACAACATTAGAATATGTATTTCTCTTGTTAACAAAGGGTATGCCAGTTATGCTTTCACTTTTCAATGTGTATTGTCATTGTTTTGATTGTAAACAGTGCACGAATGCCACAGAACAAAACTAAGAATAAATCAAGATAATACCGCACAAGAACACAGATGCACACATTTAGGTTTGATTTTAATTAAGATACATGCAATTACAGCTGATGAATTTTGAATGCCGAAAATTTTATTTAAGAGCACCAACATTAACAAGCACTTAAAATTAGTATATCTGCATTTTTTATGTAAAAAAAAACACAAATAGGTCTAGGTATTAACCACAACAATATCAAATTTAGACTGATGTTTAGAAAGACAACTAATGTTTCAAATGAAAATAAATGAAGTGAAAGAGGCTTTTATTATTTTCCCAGCTATTCCAACATATTATAAGAGCATAAATATCTATAGTTACCCCCATTGGACACGGCATTGCCTGATATCAGTTAAACCCCACTGACCTCAGACCAGTAGCTAACAAGGAAGGTTAATGGACCCTTGATCGTTCCATCCATTGGTAAACTTCTTTTGCTGTGATTCCATAAGAACTAACACTTATTCCAGGCAGTGTAGTAAACCAGCATTCTGATTGGTCCATAACAAAGCGATCTAATTTGGTGAGGAAAATAGCATAGCAGGGTTTTTTTATTGGTTAAGAGTACGAGATGACGATGGTCGGGTATCAAGCATTGTTATCAATTGCAGATTATAGTTATAACGATGTCGCTAAATAGGGATTTTACTTAAATATATGTCGTTATTTTGGGGGCTTTTATTACTAATAACATATAGAAAAAAATTGGGACCAAAGATCATTGTCGCTATCCAGGCGTTGTAATTATTCAGGGGTGTCGTTATCCAGAGGTTGCACTATATTTGGTGAAAAGACATGTGACATGAAAGTTGACCCATCTTCTGAAACAAGTCACTATTTTAGTTATCTTATGTAAAAATGTTAATTCTCAATTGAATCATTTGAAACATATTTGTGTATATTTGTGTGTGTGTGTGTGTGTGTGTGTGTGTGTGTATGTATGTGTGTGTGTGTGTGTGTACTTCAAAGAAATTATTTTCAATTTAGCTGAGTCAGCTGTTTATTTATTATTTTTTTAGAAGAAGAAATTGTTCCTGCTTTTGTAACTTAAAATTGTTGTTTTGGTGTGTCACTAAATTTAATCCAAGTAGCAATTATATGTTTTGTTTTGTCTTTAATTTCTTTTAAAATGTGAAGTGCATTGTGATTTACAAGGAATAAATAATGGCTCTTTAGACATTACCTCTTTCCTTTACTTAAATGACATATTTATTTCACACTTCTCTCTTTTAAAAATGATAAGTTGTAAAATGTTATTTATTTCCAGACGGATGATTGAAAAAAAGGGTGTGTGGGGCTTATCCCATACTAGAGTTCCTACTGAGACCCGTCCAGGCCATGTCGCTCTCATTGCTGGGATTTATGAGGATGTTAGTACTGTCATCAAGGGTATGATTCTCAATTTATTTCCAGTCAACAACATGATAGGGATTTTTTTATTATTGTACTGTCACTGTTTGTTACAACCCTGAGCAAAGTTTTTACTAAATGAAGGATATTATGATATTAATCAGTCAACAAACTTAGGAATTGTAAATTGTCTTTAAATTGCAAATATGGGGGTAAACCTTTTAAATACTCAACCACATCTCTTTTATAGATATGCTATTGTTGTTAAGCAACTACTGCAGGATCAGGTAAAGGAGCAGGGGGGAGAAGTGATCTGATGACTTTTGTTGCAACAACAAAAGTGTATGTGATCGCTGCATTATATTTCCCTTCATTTATCTTCTTAACACTGTAGAGAACTACTTTCACACAAAAAGTAACAATATTGAGACTCTTATTTCAATGAAATCAGATTCTTATCACTGATACAGCTGTCTTGACAAAAGCAGTAAGTTCTGACAGGTTAGAGTGAAAACAAATCCCATCGTGAAAGGGATAAATTGTTATTTACACTTCATATCTTTACATTTTTCTCACGATTTCATTTTTTAAGTTTTGCATATTTGTTCAGACTTGCTAATTAGTGACAAATACAATCAAGATTAAAATCCATGAAAATCAGAAAGTTAACGACGAGTGTCAATTAACCTCTCTACGTTATGCATTACTGGTTTTGTTATATCTGAATACCAAAAAAAAATTGTGAAACTGTATGAAAAAAAATGCCTGACTTATAGTCACTAATTCAAATTTACCACTTGGCAATTTTTTATAAAATATGCGCTGAAAGAAGGTCTAAGTACAGTAAAAGATCTTGTTTATAATCAAGATAATTAGTGATGTTTCATTAACTAATGAATCAAGAATCCAACATATAAAAAAGGGTTGATGACACCAAAATATCTTGATACACATCAGGGGATAGAAATATGTTAATATGTTAATCCCCCCCCCCCCCTTTTTTTTTTTCCGGGGGAAAAATCAGATTGTACACGGAAATGAACTTGATTATATTTTATCTCTGAGTCTGAAATAACAGGGACTGAACAATTTATTTTATTATTTTCTTCACCTCGTGTTTACCGACATCTCAGTTATAATTAGAGACAAGCCCTGTACATGAGACCAGCTAAATGTCAGGACTTGCACCCCTACTAGTTTATGGATGATGAATAACTTTTATGTGGTTCTTGTGATATGACTTAGAAGAATTGAGCCGACATTGAAAGCTTTTTTTCATCTCAAGTAGTTGCTTTACTTCACTTTAAACAGGTTGGATAGAGAATCCAGAAGAATTTGATTCAGTTTTTAACGAGACTCAACAAACTTGGTCATGGGGAAGTCCAGATGTTCTGCCAATGTTTGCCAAAGGTGAGGAGTATCATATTTTATATGGAATGAGCCTACTTAAAGGGGGAGATGGCTATGGTATACTACAAAACTTAATATTATATCTTTGTTGCTTGTTTATATACCTTAGTGTAGTTGTTTGCTGAAAATTAGATACTCTAAAGCTTCCAAAAAAAAATGCATGTTTTTTCATCCGGTGGTGACATGGTTAAAATGCTGACTCAGCGTTTTACACATTATTTTATTTTGGGTAGATTTCAAAACATATTCTAGTTTAAGGCCTGATATTTGGCATGATAACTCCTATAGACGGACTCTAACACCTTCAAAAAGCCGATTTTGAGAATCTTTATCATATTTTTTACATATTCATCCTCAAAGTGTGTCATTATTAGACTATATTGAGGTCTCCGAATTTAAAGGATGATTACAGAAAAAATGTCCTAACTAAAAAAACTGTAACAGCTAATCAAAAATCTATTTGAAACGTGATACATTAAGGCAAAATTACAGCTAATTCTAGTAATTACCTTTTTAGATCTACTTAAAATAGAGAGACAATTTAGTCAAAAATGACATTTTAGACACACATTTTGTGCATTAATCTATATATTTTATGGAACTTAAAAACAGTGCGAACCTTTTCAAAAGATTGATAATAAACTAAAAGCAAATTGTAAAGGATGCAGCCACATATTTTAACCCACCCCCTAAGAAAAATGTGCAAAATAATAACCTCATTTGTTTCTGCTCCTCCCTTATACATCGATAGTAACGAAAATAACGGTCATGTTTAGTTTTGATTTAGAGGTTTCCAATAATACCAAGCTTTGGTATGTTACGATAGTGAAAAATATCGTTGCTAAGGGGTAAAGTTGGGGCACTTTCAACATTTTATTCATATTTTGCCTTACCCTTACATTATTCAATGTTAATTTTAGGAGTTTTAGACACCTTTTTTGGGTTTTGAAGTCTAAGAAATGGTATTCTACAGATATTTTTACACAAGAATCAATAATTAAAAAAACTGTTTTCGTTTTTTGTCTCTTCTGAATCTCAAAATTTGAGCTGCACAGGACTCGCATTTCAGTTTTTGAATTCAAAGCATTAAGGTCCTCAACAAATCGCAAAATGGATTTAGTAAATTGAGACATTCAATTGAGGGAAGTTGTTTCTATTTCATCTATTTTGTTACATTTATTTGTATTTTTAAAACTTTTAGAGTAGTTTATTTTATCTATGATTTAAAGGCCATTTTTTTCGTACTTTTCCACCTCTTTCTGCAGGAGCCTCAGGGAAGCATGTTCACATCAACTGTTACTCTGCTCAGTTTGAAGATTTTGCTAGGTTTAACAAGACAAAGCTGGATACTTGGGTGTTTGATAAAGTCAGGGTATGTTCATGGTTATAAGAAGCATACGTCATTGCTCTGATTATAAAGATAATATATTAAATATATTATTCCTTTGTATATAGTTATGATATATAGATACACTCATTACTCTGAATTATAGATAAATCAAATCCATTCCTTGTATATAGAGTTATGATTGGTATACAATCATTGCTCTGAATATATAGATTGGTTAAATCCATTACCTTTATGCTTTATATCTTTTCATTGTTTAAAACAATCATAATTCATTTTGAGAGAGTTAGGAAACATGTATAAATCTGGCTTGCTTTGTTTTTCGATGAAACTCAATATATTTTTCATACATTCAATTTATTATTTAACATTTATTTATGAATACAGCAACCTATTGCCATTACTATTTCATTTGTTTTCCATCACTTTCACCCCCCTTTTCTTTGTCAATCAGCTCCTGTTCAATTTTTTTCTCCTGCATTCGCCTCACCAAAATTTATTAGTTATTCTGTTTTGCACCAAATTGTGTGCATTTATCATCATTATTGGTAACATAGTGTTTCTGTTTTGTTTTTTGTTTTTCATTCCCAGCCAGTCTGTGTCAGGGAATCCATCATTTTCACTCTCTGTCTTCCATGGGCTTTCTTTCCTGTTAAGTTTCCGGTCACACTCAATTTTTCCAGACCCTCTCTTATCACATGTATTGCACCAACTACTTCTCTTACACACCCAGCCTCTTTAAGGACATCCTCATTTCTCTTTTTATCTGTCTACGGAATACGGAGCATTCTTCTTCAGAAACCACATTTCAACTGCTTCCAGTCTTTTAATTTGATACCAGGTCCAAGGATGTGTATTTAAACCACTCAACTATCATTGATGTGCATATATTTTATATTTCAGGCATTCTTTTCATCTGCATCATCAAATGCAACTCTAAAACAGGTTTTGCAAGGTGATGGTCTATTGTTCTTTCTACATTTACTTGGTCTAGATACTCATGGTCACTCCAACAAGCCACACTCAAAGTATGTTTCTTATTTTAACTGGAACACACGTGTTAGGGAAAGCATTGGTTTAAAATTTAAAAAAACAGAAAAAATAATTAGGTTTGAGAGACATTAAGCTTATTTAAAGTAAAAAATAAATTAAGTTTTCATTCGCATTTTATTTCTTTTTTTTTATTTTCAGGCAGGGGGGAGGCTTCCCCTTCGAGTTAAAATTGAATGAAAATAGGTCAAATTGTCAGTGCCTAAGGCATTGCTTGAAACCTGCTAATTTAATTCTTAAATAGATATTCCAAGCTCTGTAGTCACATAATATGACGCAACCTGTAGGTCGTAGGTTCGAGTCCTGCTGTGGGGCAGCAAAAAAGCTCTCACTATAATCAGGTGTGAAATGAGTACCTGATAGGTAACAGAAAAGAAATTATGATAGTGCCTTCCAGGCTGCATGTATCATGTTGCATGTTCAGTTTGGCTATGAACCCTTTGAGAACATTATTTAGTAAATGAAACCCACTTTTTAAAGAAGAAAGAATACTTTGTGTTGTTCTTTAGAGAATTCAAAAATATTCCTACATTTATAAAATGGACAGAGTTT
>NC_088360.1:43807105-43904605 GCF_034508935.2 Berghia stephanieae
AACTCTTGTTTTAGTCACATAATTACATTTTTGAAAGAGTATTATGAGCACGTTAAAATAAACAATCATAAATTACAGATAACTGATTTTATATTATTCCAATGCTATTTTTTAAAAATCATCACAGAATAAAAGAGATGTGAATGAGATGAGCTATACAAGAATTCTAAAACTGAATATTTTTACGACCTGTATTTATATTAATATTTGACTGCTCAAAAATATATTGTTATATCAGACTACCTGTGTTATTTATTTTTGTTCCAGGCTGATATTGCCCCTCTTATGACAGCTCTTATTGGAGTGCCTTTTCCTTTGAATTCTGTGGTATGTTTCATTATATTTTGTAAAATATTTAAAAGATCATATCATAATATTCTATTTGAGTGTTAAATAGGTCAATCGACGTTTGTCGCCCTATCTAAAATATCATTGTTTCAATCAATTCAACAAAAAAAAATAAAAATAAAATATTTTTTATTTATATCCAATACAATGCTACCAAGTTCATTTTAAAATATTAATCAGAAGATGCAGCATTTGCTTTGGCACGTAGACTTTTCCAAACAAGGCCAGTTCTAAACATAAATGAATGAGCTCTAGTTGATTTTGACCATCTTTTTTTATAAATATGAAGGTCAAGATAAATAAATATAAAAATAAATATAAAGAATTTTTAAAATCTTGTCTCTGAGTTGAAGAATAGTCTACTAATCATTTAATGTCATGTAGTTCATTATATTAAAGCAGTTTTTGGTTATTTCATCTTAAAATTAAGGCACTTTTTGCATAATGATGTGTGGCTCTTCTTTTCAATTTGGTTTTATATCAGGGTGAATCAGATGAGGAAAATCGAGTTGTATGTCAAAATAATCAGAATTTCATATTTTTAATAGTACCATCTTGTTTTGTTGGTTCTCTATTTCATTTATGTGCCATTAAATTTTAAGATTTATTAGCAAAAGCAAAGAATAAATCAGCTTGTGAAACTTGTTTAATAAACTTTATTCACTTTCCTCTGTTAAAACATTGAATTCACCTAAAATTTCATAACCAAAATTTTTAGCTTTAAATCATTCCAACATGATTCTGTGTTGAGGCGATTAGTCATTATTGATAAAAGAACCATTGATACATGATATCAAAATATTTGCTTTTGAAGTATTTTTTCATCATGTGACGAGAGGTCACATTGTTTACATTGGACTTACCACCTTAATATGTTATTATGGCAAGGTTGATTTCATATGGAAAATCGACCTAAAAAGTTAAATAATACTGCTTTTATCGAGGAGAATGAATGTAATTTCTTAAACTGCAAAACATTCAAATATTGTAAATCTGATTATTTTGACTTTTAATTCAAATTTGTGTGGTATTTCCCCCGCTCATTATACTTGATAAAGGACAGTGGTAACTTTTGATTAAGTCATTTCAGTGATGAATTGTATTGTTAAATGTTGATGCAGGGAAAATTACCCATCGATGTCCTTAGCGGTTCAACAAAGATCCAAGCAAAGTTGCTTTTGGCAAATGCATTACAGATCCTTGCTCAATTTGAAGTAGGTGTTTTATTTTATTGGAGTTCTTGGGTTGTTTTTTTTTTTTCACTCCTTTACAACTTGTCCATATATCTGTTATTTAAAAAAATATAATAATAAGCAATACAGGGAGACTAAGTCTTGGAAAAAGTGATAGAGAGAACCTAATTATAAATTATTGAATGTATACTAAACATCAGTTATCTCCTTTAATTTGTGGTATATGTAATCTGTAATCATCTTTAAATTCTACAAACATTTTGCATGCTTATTGATAGTTTGTAATGTAATGTAATAATTAATTTATATAGCGCGCAGAATCCACAAAGTGCTCTAAGGCATAATACACAGAAAGACAATAGGTAACACAAAATGCAAATGCTATTACTATTCATAGGCCTGCCTGAATAGGAATGTTTACAAAAGTTACTTATAATTACTAAGCTTGGGGGCGTCTTTGAATTCTTTATCTAACTTGCTCCATACGAAATTGCAGCTAAAGATAGTTTACATATGGGTGTGTCATTTTCTTTTCTTATTTTTTTTTCTTTTGTCGGTGATAACCTAACCAGAGGGTGAAATAGCAGTAAGAAAGCCCCTATTGGTCTACTTGTGAAGATATTTGATATCATGTCCCATGCATTTTCTTCTACTTTTTTTCAATGTTCAATACAATACAATGTAGTTTCTATTATCTATTATTTTTTAAAATTATCGCTGACATTTTAAAGATAGATATATATGTTGTATTAATGAATATTAAAAATGATTATATTACGGATAATACCAGGTATTATTTTAGATTTAAATCAATAACAGAAAGTCAGTTTCATTCAATTTTTTTTATTTCAAAGCGTCATCAAATCATGTCATTTCAAATATTGATCCTCCATTGGTAAGATGGCACTAGTTCATTTTTTGTTTGTTTTTAGCTCACCCCTTCTCTTCCATCCCCCCCCCCCCCCACTTCTCTACCTCTCCAAGCCTCTCCTCTGTCTCTCTCTCTCTCTCTCTCTCTCTCTCTCTCTCTCTCTCTCTCTCTCTCTCTCTCTCTCTCTCTCTCTCTCTCTCTCTCTCTCTCTCTCTCTCTCTCTCTCTCTCTCTCTCTCTCTCTCTCTCTCTCTCTCTCAGCTCTCTGTATTCATCTATCTATATTTTTTTTCCTTTTCGTCTACTTTTTATCATTTGTTTCATAATTTGTTTTTAGTTTTTGTTATTCATTGGGTTTTTTTAAAGATGATTTTGTTTGATTATTTTTTTTTTTCATTTATAAATTTGAGGTGATTGGAAGGTTGAGGTCCCACGAGTCCTGCATTAGTATGTATAATAGAAGTTGTAGTTGCTTTCACAATATAATTTGTTTGTTTTTTTTTTTGATTGACAATTAATCTCAGAATTGAACTAAAGTTTTGCATTCATAAAATATTTATTTTAATCATTGCTTGCATTTTACTTTTCCTTATTTTATGCTAATTTACCATGTGACAATGTAAAAGGGCCATCTTTTATTCTTTCTAAAATTTTTATAATTATCAAGATTGATGAGATTCCTTAAAATGCCAATACTTTTTGTAAATAATATTTAAATGATAAGTTCATGCTTTTGTGAGCTGTGGTTTTATGAGGTTTTTTTCTTCTTGTTTTGTTTGCCTCTCTGTGTGTGTTCGTGTGCGTGGGTGTGTGTGTGACGGGGCACAATATTTTTTAATGCATTCCCTTTCTTTTTGCTCTATTTTGTTTTGGAGTTAGTTTTTTTTTCCTTGTTTTTTTTTTTCTATCACTAAACCCACCATAACATTTACTAACAAACTCATTTGCCTTCTCATTAATACCCTGATTTATCCAATTAGTTCGATTAAAGCATTTAAAAATTAACTATGTTGATATTTGATTAAAGGACAATTGGGGCTTTAGATGGTTTCCGTTAATTAAGTGATCATATGCTCAATAAAAACTTATCTTAAATGTTAATTTTTAAACATTCCTTATTTCTCATTTAGAAAATTTTATTGCCTTCTCATAGTTTGCAGTTTATAATTAATTCTTATCGTCTTCTATTAAAACCCAGGCAGTCTTTCAACCCCCCCCCCCCCCCCCCTTCTCCCCTCCCCTCCCTCATTGTTCATACCTCATGCAAGTGTTAAAGAACTTGCATTTATTTACAGGTACCTGTGTTGGCATGACGTTACATCTGAGTTATATTTAGTTGTTAATATTAAATGTGTTTTATTAAGACAGGATTTATACAACTGTTTTGTTGAGGGTTTTTTATCAATGATAGAATCAATAGAAAGTTTTCTCTGAGTTTTTTTTTCTGTTAATCAGTTTCATTTTATTTCAATTTTATTTAAAATCAATTTCTTTCTATCTGTATTTAATTTTTTTTTTCTCTCTCTCCATTCAGGTGAAGATGGACCAGGTCAAGAAAAGAACTATTTCTGAAATATTTCGACCTTTTTCGTACGTGAATATAACTAATAATACAATAATAAGTCACTATTGTTTGTCAATTACTTTGTTAAAAGAAAATCTTTATTGCTATTACTGACTGTTAGAATACTTGTATTATTCCTCGCACAATTGTTTTCACCTGGATGGGGTTCCTGACCTCCTAGAATGGACTTACTGTGTCTATGCCCCTACATCTGTTTTCTGAGTTGCCTTCTGTCTCTTTGTCTTGAAATGAGATTACTTGGTATTGTCCTCACCCAGGCCAGAGTCCTTTACTGGGAGGGAAACAGTCAAATGTATAGCTATAGTTTTGGGAAATGATATTTTTTCCCTTGTAAATCATCTCTCTGTTATACTGTTACATTTTTTGTAAACATTTGAGTGAATCCTCTTGGTGGGGACTTATGCTTGTGTCTGGATGAGGCTTTAAGGTGATCTCAAACTAAATATACTGATAGTGTGCTCTTGGAATCAACATCTGTTTCCTATTTGAACCATTCTCCTTTGCCTCACATTTTCTCGTTTTCTTTCAATTTTTAAATCTATGATTTAACTTTCCTATTTTCTTCCTTTTTACTGGCGCTGAAATGACCTAAATGTGTTGCAAGCGCCGTAAAGCCCTTTAATAATTATTTTCAAACGTGAATGGATTGAGCTGGATACAAGTTGGAAGTTAGTTCTCCTGTGAGCTGTTCGCATGGCATTAATTGGGTAGTTGGGCTTACTTTAATCCTGCAAAATTAAAGATATCATGCATAAGACTCCTGCCCAACCATATTATGTCGTTGGCCAGGATATGACCTTTCCACCAGGGCAATCTACAGAATCTACTTCAAACCTGGGAATCACACGCATTCACAGTCTCACTGTCTGATCAAAATTAGGATAGCCATTTCATTTCAAAGGAATATATTTTTTTGGTTTGTAAACAGAAATTGCCATTCACTATAAAGGTTTAGCAAGTAGTTGAATATCCTTTTAGTTTTTCAATACAAAGTGTTAGAAGTGACTTTATAATATCTTTATTATGAGTTTCGGGATTCATAATATATTTGATGGACCTAAACTGCCAATTGGTCTGTAATCTTTATTATTTTTCTCTTTTTTATGTACCCAGAGAACTTACAGAAATTGATAAAGTAAGTAAATTACATTTTCGTTTGCATGTCTTTGAGGAACCAAGCAAAAAAAAAAAAGTGAGAGAAAAGAAATGTTCTTCACTTGTAAAGACTAAGTGATTCCTTTTTTTCCAATATAGGTGAAAGTCAAAGAACAGAGAATGTTACCATTAATGAGATAGTTGACAATAAGTACATAACTATATTTTATTATGACAATTTCATTAAGTAAAATGAGTACCCGACTTGGACAATGATGGATATTATAAGTGTTAGTGCAAAAGAGGTGTCAAATAAGTGATTTTTTATGTGTGACATGGAAATTTGGTTTTATATGACCTGCTTTGGAAATTAACATGTGGCATTGTGAATAAATTGACAATGATGTAAACATAAACTGGCAAAAATGCTTGCACCATACTTTTAAAGAAGCCTGATAAAGATCCAGGTTGAAAACATCCTTATCTCTAATACTTGCTACTTGAATATCACAAAACTCGTCTTTATAGTTGTTACATCGAAGGTTTCTGATATTAAGGCATAGAAAGCGGTTGTGCGGAAATGGTTAGAAAATGAGTGTTTAGCAGAATCCTATCTTCGTAAGAGATCTTTAAGTTGTGAAAAATAAAGATAAGTAAAGAATTTTCTAAATGATCAGTATTTCACATAAGCGACTTGTTTTCCAATAGTAGGAACTTGATTCTGTGGTCTTTTTGGATAAATTCACAATCTCAATATGGAAAATCTCAATAATAACCAAGTGCATCAGTCTTAACATAATACTGTATTATCCCTCCCCATGTGGTCTGATGTTGATGCAGTGAGGTTATGTATGGTATTGCAAAAATTTATTGTACTTAGACAATTGCCATAAAGTTGATACTAAATGGCATCTGGACGATCTACCTTATACTAGAGTTCATTTCTTTTTCACGTGACGTCATATTTGGCTCAATTGAACTTACACTTGTACTCTTTAGACCAAAAGTTTAAAATTTTAATTTTGTCAAATGTTGACAAAGTTATGTCAGGTCAAAATGGCTGCCCCCATGGATGTCCGTCAGTGACAGAAAGTTGTCACTGAATTTCGTGTTTTCAAAGAAGAAACATCGAGTAACATTTTCAAAAGCATTGGTAAAGTCTATAAAACTCAGGCATTTTGTAGAGGCAGTGTTTTAGGTGGGTTGAACCTGAGTCAAAGAGACAATCAGTGGAATATGGACACCCAATGAGGAGACATTGCTTTGGAGATGATAAAGAAGCCAAGGCAGTAGTGAAAAATTTGCTCAAAGTTCAGTCAACTCAGTTTTATGAGGACGGGATACCTGACCTTACAAAAAGGTGGGCTGTAGCTATTGAGAGAGGCGTAGACTATGTTGAGAAGTAGCATTCTACTCGACTAATGCCAAGCTTTAATTTGAGATATAATGCATGGTATTGATTCAATTTGTTTTAAAATAATAAGCAGAGTCCCATTACTTTTTGACTCACCCTATTAATTTTTAATCCTTTAAAATAACCAGTGCACACAAAAAAAATGTCTCAACTCTGGCTCACTTTCTTTATAAATAAACAGTAACATGGGAAGGAAATAATATTATAAAATGAATTCAGAAATAAATGTGATGTCTGAGGTGAATCAATGAATTTGTTTTTAATTTATTTTGTCTCTCAGTTACAGTCTTTAATGAACATCAGAAAGCTGATTCGGGACGGACATTATTCTGAGTCTGTAAGTATTTAATTCTGTGACTATTATTTTCAAATCTAAATAGGTTGATCATGACAATGTTTATCAAGTATATATTTTTTTTGTTTTGTTTTTTTTTTTTTGTTTGTATTTTTGGGGGGTTTTTTTGGTTTGTTTTTTTGTTTGTTTTTTGTTGTTTTTTTTTGGGGGGGGGAGTCTCACCATATCAATAAATATTTGTTAAAAATAACGATGAGTATTGAATTGTTAGCTTCAATTTATTAGACAAAGACAGATACTGTGGACGTTTTGGGTTTCCCCTTTATCAACTAAACAGGATGAATGATTGATTTTGTTTTAACTTTCAGCATCATTTCAATTCGGTCTCCACGATTTAAATGTTCTCTAGAAGGTTCAAGACTACTTGGAATGTTACATTTGAGGAAAACCTGGAAGATTTTTTTTTCAAAAACTCACCCATGATTTCCAGGAGAAATAAAAGAATTATTTAGCTCTTTTCCAGTAGTTAGATATTACTTACTTAGGCTTTGCATTCCACATTATGTTTTGAATTGCAGACAGGACCTCTTTCATCAATCCACCCTTCTGGGCAAGGCTGTCAAAGTACTCCAGGAGTAGCTAGTTATCTGGTTATCCATCATCTGAATCTGAATGTTACTTGGAAGTCTACTCAAATCTGAGTAATTGTATTTGAGAGCGGAGAGAGTTGTTGAATGTGACAGCCATCGTTGGTGTTTAGGCTGAAAAATTTTGATAATCGTTGCTTGAAAATAACAAAATCTGTTGTTCACACATGATTCTGGAAGAGTGTTCCAGTCTTTGGTAGTGCGGGGTGCAAATGAATATTTGAAGATGTTTCAATTTGTGTTTTAGTGTTTTTGAGTGGGTTTTTCTGTGAATGCATGAATTTTGTTGTATGTCTAGTTGTTCTGGTGAGATGGCCGTCCTCCATACCGTAAAGTGTATTATCTTTTAACTTGGCAATATATGAAAGAGCCATGCATAAACTTTAAGATTAGTTTTACCAATGTTTTTATTGACATTTATTCCATATAAAATATTCATTCTTGGAGAAGATGTGCACTTTTCTAAATTTTTCTACATTCTTTTTGCAGATCAATGAAACAAATGTTTTAATCAAAAAAGCTCTGGATGGTTTAAGATATTACCAGACTTATGATCGCTTTTTTCTTGGGTGAGATATGAAGTTTTTATAGAATACAGTGGACTTCGGATTCAGCATTCAAATTGAAGGATGCCTTTAATCAGTCTTTTGTTTTTGTTCCTTTTTGTTTTTTTGTTGTTTGTGTTTTTAGCACTAATTACCATTGTATGTCATTGCTTCAGACATTCTTTGAGAACTCTGATAAGACTTGAAATGACTGATTATATTGTTACCTCCAAGGTCCACTGTACGGTCTTTTTTTTTTTTTAACCCACCTTAATTTACAAATCATATAATGTATGTTTGCTTCTCTGTGATTTTTTTTAAAAAAATTATTGTTCTTATTTTCAAAATGTGAATATGAAACAAATTCTTTAAATTTGTAAAAAAAAAAAAAAAAAAATTAAATTTTAAAAATTCTAAATCGTTTAAATTAGATCCTGGCATTTGAAAAGGCGCATAGTAAAATATAGACTACAACATAAATCAGAAGTTTTTGGAAAATAAGAAAAGAGATTTTTGAAATTTTCTGTAAGAAGCTCTGCTTTATAATACTTTATCTGTTTTGTTTACAGTAAATGAAACTGAATAATACATTTTCACATTTTAATCCCAGGGGCTGCGTGGTTCTTGGATTTACCGGCTGGATGGCTTACATTATGTCCATTTTAACATTCGAGCACACTGCCATTGGCAAAGGGATGTACAGAGAACAAAAGACTAACAAGACTCTTGCTCAAGGCTTTGGCTTTTTGGCAGTGTGTGTCATTGTGTTGCTTTATGGTGAGGGATTTGATTTTGTATATATTGCTGAAAATACAGGATAAAAATAAAAACTAGGAATATATATTATTTTATAAATGGAAACAAGATGGGAGAAGATGAAAATAAGAATATTTGTGTTCTTCTGCTAGTCTTGAGTTAGAAGAATAATGAGGTGAAATGTTGTATTTCTAATCATCTAGAACTGAAAACCCAATTCACCAAGTATCCCTTCAATTATTTTTCACACACAGTTCAAAGCCTACCACTGATGTGCTATATGTACTGTTTGTTACCCGTTTTTCTTTGGTACAAGTCAGCAGGATGGTAAGCCAGACAATAGTTTCTCTCTCTCTCTCTCTCTCTCTCTCTCTCTCTCTCTCTCTCTCTCTCTCTCTCTCTCTCTCTCCTCTCTCTCTCTCTCTCTCCTCCTCTTCTCTCTCTCTCTCTCTCTCTCTTCTCTTCTCTCTTCTCTCTCTCTCTCTCTCTCTCTCTCTCTCTCTCTCTCTCTTATATATATATATATATAATATATATATATATATATATATATATATATATATATATATATATATATATATATATATAATATATATATATAATATATATATATATATAATTTATAATTTCTTGCTCACGTATAGGGCAGAAATTGATGATAAAAAAGGCTTCTTTATTGTTGTTCTCATACCCTTGCACACTCAAAGCCTATTCGTTCAGTAATGTTCAAGTACAGTCCACTCTGGATAATCGCAACTCAGTTAATCGCAACTTTCGGTTAATGGCAACATTTCCCAATAAATGGAATTAATACTATATAAAAGTCACTGGTTAATTACAACAAAATTTCGCCCTCAAAAAATGCAAACAGGAAATCATTTAAACAAAATCTCATGATTATGTTTCATCAAGGATGAAATCGTGACAGGTTGAAGAATCGCGAGTAAGCAGGATTTAATGTTACAGTAGTGTGTCACCGCTCTATTAGAGACAAAAGAGGGCGGAGCTTTGCAGTATGGATTTAGGATGTCATCTCTTGCCATTAAAAAGGAGCAAGGGGGTTGGGCATAGTCTTGACACAGGTAGACAATGACAATTGTTTAGAAGACTGAGCGATTTCCTTTGTTTTGAGATTGACAACTGTGCATTGTGACCAACGAGTTTGGTAAGAGCTTATTGTCTCTCATCACGGCTAATCTCTTTGACTCTTACAAATGTTGAGAACAAAAGAGTGAAAGTTAGTCCAATCTGAATAACATGTCGGCTTGCTACCATATGGTTTTTGTTTCAATCAAATTGCTCAGTCTGTGGTGAACTCAGAATAATATTTACAACAACTGGTTTGAGTTTAGCAAATGTATAAAATGTTGCAATCATGGACAGGAAATTCAATTTCGGTTAATCGCAACATTTTCGCTGATCCCAAGGTGTTGCAATTATCTGGAGTGGACTGTATTTGAATGGTTGTACTTGTAGAGTTATATTCTCAGATCTTTTCTTCAGGTTAAAAATTGTCATGAAGTCGTTTTATGACTTGTATGTGAAGGGGCAATTGAAGGGTGTAGTCCTATCTGTTTCCATGTGTATTGCTGGTTTAGAAATTGCTGTAAGTAAACCTTTAAAGTTTAATTTTTTTTTTTTAAAGATTAAGTGAAGAATATTTTTTTTAGTGTCAATATATTCATACGGGACATTTCCTTGTCTCTACATTGTTAGATCTACTCAACTTCCATTCTGGGTTCTTTTTACATTGCAATTTTAGCAAACAGTTTTAATTGGGGAAAAATAAGTTGATATATTTGAATAATAAAACATGTTTGGCAAACATTTGTGTAGATTAGTGAGTATATTTCTGATTACCGTCTTGCTATAGTTTCACTTCTTTTTTTTTTTAATGTATAATTGGTTGATGAGACTTTTGACATGAATTAATCACAAAAATAAGCTTGAATGATGTTTTACTTGATAAAATTATGTGCTGACATTTTAGAGTAAAGCCTTTTCAAAGATTCACTCTTAATTCATTGTTGTTATCTAATCGACCACTATGGAGATTTTATAATTGTATTTCAATTGCACCGCCCGATTGTGGCAACATGTAAGGTTGTTTTGATTAGATTTTCTTTAAAAAATGAATGTATAATTTTATTGCAGATTTTCAGCTTTTACTACAGAGAGCTATTGTCTGTTGGACTAGTGGCCCTGGCATTGAGGCCAGTGATCAAATTACGAATCACTTGTGATAAGAGGTGTGATTTAGCTTCAACAGATGTGGGCTGGTTGGTGTCTTGTCTAATAACAGCTGTTTTTCCTTTAATGCCTGTCATTGGGAGGGAGAAGCATTATGACTGGGTGTAAGTAACATAATTGACTTAATGTAATTTTCACTGTTTAACCCTTTATTAACCAGACAAAACTTCTTTCAAGTCATAACTTCTCTGGTTTTAACTACAGGCAGGTCTACTGTTTTTCACATAGAGAGCAATGATACTTGTCTGATTCAGGATTTATTTAATCCTAATTTGATTTACATTGCTGTTGCAGATGTCTTGGTCAAAACAGTAAGATATGAATCATTTTAAAATCGAACCTGGTTAATATGAGTCAGTAATATTCTGAAGGCCATTGGATTTATTTTACTTCTTGCCAGAGCGACAAAGAATAATTCAGTATTTAAGATTTTCTTTAAATCTTCCACTTTATCTAGAGTTTATTTGCCTATATATGAGAAAATGCAAAGAATGATTAGCGCAGTAAAAAGGAAAACTTTTGATTATTGAAAGAATACACAATGGGAACCATTGCCTCAACTTGTGTACGGTATTGGGAAACCAGGTACTAAAATTGAAAGTAAATTCTAATTTATGAAATTTGATACATTTATTGAGAAGAATGTTTGTTGTAATGCAACTTGACACCAGGTTCAGAGGATGGATCACATTTGATGTGTGCCCATCAAACATCCAATGAATGCTTAAGATTATAAGATTGGGTATTTTGTCTGATATTAAATTTATTTTCAGCATGGAATGAGAAATTATTTGATTGCTACTTCTTGCTTTGTTTATAGCTGATTTAAATTGATCATTTAGGTGGTAAATGCATTTGATTTTCATGTATACGACAATTAGCTTAATGGCAGGTTGTTACGATATAATAATAATGAATATTATTGAATTCAAACAATAGTGACCCTATCAGTGACAACTTTTTTTTTTACTGGAACCGGCTTATGTCCTTTGATTGCAGATGTCTTGGTCAGAACAGTAGGATTTGTCACTGATAGGGTCACTATTGCTTGAATTCACTAATAGTCATTATTATAAAAATTTTTATTAACAACCTTTCCTGTTTCCGGGGTAAATAAGTATATATGAATATATTGAAACTATTAATGCCTAAGAGACAAAATAATATGTCTTACATACTGTTTCTAATCCATCCCAACTATTGTTCGGATTAAATATAAAATTGAGAGGCACACTTGATGCATTTTTTTTGCTTTTAGAAAAAAAAAAAAAAAGAAATGTATTCAGAATATACATATGAATATTTGTTGTTTATAAACAATAAGAATAGCTGCATTGAGAATTTTTCTGATACTCTCTCAAATATGTATTGATTTCAGTATTGTCTCTTCCACAGGTGCTGCAGTGGAATACTAGCTATAGTTCTCGGTTTGATTATGTACTCTAAAGTGGCCTTTACTTCTACTAGAAATTCGAAATTGCTTTTTTTACTGCAGGTTAGATTTGTTGAGTGTGTGCATATGCGTGTGTGGGTGTGTTGGTTGATGGGTTGGCGTTTTTTTTTCTTCTAACTTTTCATTTTGCTGAAGGATCGCCCTTAAACAAAAAAAAAAAAGACAAGGGTATTTCAGACAGGACATTTAATGTAATGATTTTAGATGGGTTGTTTTAATCAGCCGGCTGCCTCACAATTAATGTCTTATACTCAATTGTTGCTCTATTATTGTATCCATGTTTACGTGAAATAAACAAGAGTCAGCATATGTCACAGATGCAACTAAAAGTAAAGAAAAAAAAGAGAAAAGAGAAATTTGAAAAATTTTAATATTGAAATAAAAGAAATGAATTTTAAAAGTTATTTAAAGTTATATAAAGCAACATCATTTTCATTATTTGATGTTGAAGTTCTTGCAATAAAGTATGGTTATCTTTTAGATAACATTAAAAACGAGTTTGGGGTTATGGCAGATGTAGAAAATTAATTCAATAAAGCACACTGCACACCCATTAGGTAAAAAATTGTTTATTCTTATTTCCTCATTTCCAGTGTAAGACGTTTCCTTTTGATACCCATATTTCTTATTTTATTATTTTTCCCCCCACTTTTAGGCAGAAATCGTTGTTTTTAGTACTATGGATATAATATTACACTTAGTTCTGTCAGCTTTTTAAAAAAAATTATGGTGAAGAAATGGATTATATTCATATCTAGTGACTTTCATTATTCATTTTTCATATCAAGTTATAGTCAAGCGATCCTGCAGGACCATGAAGCCCATGGACCATTAGTTCATTTATAACTGTTTATGTGACTTAATGCCTTAAAACGGTATTATGTTGGAGTGACTTAGATGCTTAAAATCGAATTGATAGTGAAAAATAGAATTTATAATGAAAAAAAAGCCGATTGGGTTAAATTTATACGCATATTAAGAGCAATGAATATTTTTTTTTAAGTGCAAAAACAAAAATCTCACAGTTTTGGTCATTTTGACATCAAAATCACTTTTCTGTTATCTTTTTCATCCAAAGTTATACTGGTTTTAGGTAGTGAGTCAACGTTTGTGGTTTGAAACTTTTCCTCTGAATGGGCATAATTGCAAAAATAAAATATGCCACAGCTAACCAAAGCTTTTGTATTCAATTGCGGCTTTCGGTACAAGGTCCAAAGAAACATTTCTATATAACATGGATATACAGCTTGTCTGGTGATATTTTAAAGATTTGTGTAATGAAGTGTCACAAGTGCTGTTTGACTTTTGATATTATAATGAAATGCTTATTTATGATAAGTTTTTAAGGAGTATTATTTTACATCTGTAAGGAGCTTATTATTTGTGGTTAGCTTTAAAGGACAACATGGATTTTTTAAATTCACAATAAGGATTTATTTTTGTGATTATTTCTTTTTTTTTTTCATGTAGCTGATGATGATTGTGCTGTCAATTATTATAGTCTTGGTGACTGCTGACAGTATTCATGATCGTAATGGACTGCCTTTGCCTTGCCAAATAGGGAGCTGGTCAATTTTAGGTGAGGAAGAGACATTTTATGTGTATTATTCATGGTCATATTTGTAATTCGGTCAGTCTACATCCCACTAATGATACTATATACTTTTCCTAAACAAGACTTTTTTCAGTTTGCTAGAAGCCATGATTTAATCCGTGATGAACACCTTTCCGTTGCTTTCAAGAACTGTTTATTAAGTAGCCAATTTTGTTTAAAATAACGTCATCCATTACTTACTTACTTAATCCTCTTCAGGCCTTGAGGCACATGGGGCATCCACCAGACGTCTCCATTTTTATTTTTTTTTGCGATCGGCTGCTTTTGCAGTGGCTGTATTCCAGGACAGGCCTGCTGCCTTTAATTCTTTCTCCATGGTCCTTCGCCAGGTTTCTAATTTATTTTTAACAATTATTTTTAGAATGTATACATATGTTGTAAATGCAGTTTTTTTGTTATTTAAGAGAACTTAGAGCAACACGGTAATGATCCTAACATTGAAAATATTGGTTTACATCTGACCTCTTGTGCTGCAAATCAGAGCAAATCACCTTGACTCAGAGAGCTTTTTTATCACTTATCACTCGAAGAAATAAAATTCACCCATGGATTGAAACAATTAAAAAAGAAGGCTGTAGATTCATTACATTTGATTGATTTGGTTGTAATATACTGTTATTTATTGTTTAAAATTAGATTTTAATATCAGAAAAGGAAGAAAGATCTAAAAGACAGTATGAATGTTTCTGTTCATTATAAAGGGGTTCAGTGAGGATTTGAATACAAGCATAGAGAGAATTTTTTTTGTTTGTTTGTTTTGTTTTGTAAATGTATTTATATACTTCAGAATTGATCTTAAAGTAACCTCATTTTATTTTTAAATATATCCCCAGCTTTATCATGTGTCCTGCCATTGCTGACTCCCACCACGCTCGGAGACAGATTGTTCTCTCTCACTCTGGCTTTCCTCGCATCATACTTGTTGCTCAGTATTTCGTATCCTTTGAGTAAAGATTGTCAGAAATTATTTGAAATGACAATACTGGGTGGGGTTCCTGACCTCCCATAGTGGGTAGGGGGGTACATACTGTGTCTTCTACCCCATTATAACTGTTTTCCAACATGTTTTCTGTCTTTGTCTTGGAATGAGATTACTTGGTTTTGTCCTCGCCCTGGCCGAAGTCCTAGCTGGGAGGGAAACAGTCAAATACATACTTAATGTGTTGGGAGATGATAGGTTTTTCCTTGTAAATCATCTGTCTGTTATGTATTATTATATTTGTTATTTTGAATATATAATATAGGAATTTGAGTGTATTCCTGTTTGTAGGGACCTGTGCTTGTGTCTGGATGAGACTTTTAGGTGATCTCAAACTTAGTACACTGATAGTGTGCTCTTGGAATCTACATCTGTTCCCTGTTTACTTACTTACTTACTTATCCGAACCAGCGACCACCTGAGCTCTAGCCCTTCGGTCTTGTGCCATGACGTAGAAGTTAGACGTCTTTTGTAGTTGTCCCAGGTGACTATAAAGTGTGTTACTGATGCTTGGATTTGGTGGGAGGAATGTGCATCTCAGATCTTCAAGAGGTTGACATTCAAGCAAGTGGTGTGTTACTGTTTCATTGGGGTGTTGACATAGGGGGCAGGAGGGGATGTGTCTTTTGTAATTTTGCTTAAATGGTTGTTGAGCGGTATGTGTTGTGTTCTTAGTTGAAAGATGATGCTTTGCTGGTGTCTTCTGAGCTTATTTAGGCAATCAGTCTTTACAGGAGTGGTCATATGGGAAAACATACATCTACCCGTGGTGCTCATTGCCCAACTGTTCATCCATTCTTCTCTCTTATTTGTTTTGATTATTTGTTTCGCTGTGTCTAAGGATACTGGAAATGATGGTTGTAAAAGTGCTGATCCGAGTCTGGCTAGTCTGTCTGCATTGTCATTTCCTGGTATATTTGAATGTCCCGGTATCCACTGGAGAGATAAGTCTACTCTGTGTGTTGTAAGGAATTCAGGTAGTTGAGATCTTAAACTATTGAACGTTGAGGAGAGTTTATCTAAATCGAGAGCTTGGAGAAACGATTTGGAGTCTGTGAAGATGACAGTGTTTTGAAGTTTTGAAGGGTTTAGCTGGAAAACAGAAGAGAGGTGTCGCAGTGAGGCTTCTATTGCAACTGCCTCTGCCTCGTAGTTTGAGCAGGAGCTTCCGCAAGAATTGTGGATTTTATCACAGGTTTTATCTGGGTATTCTACTACAAACCCATACCCAGCATTTTTAGTTCCTTTGGGGGCAGATCCATCTGTGTAAACATGTATCCAGTTGTCTGGGTATTCTTGTATTGTCTTCATTGCTAATGTTTGTATATCTGATTTGTTTCTATTTCTTGTTGTTTCTTCTACGAGGTTAGTCTTTATTTTTGGAAGTTTTAGTTCGGCGTATGGAGGTTTTTGACTGATTAAAATAGATTTTTCTCTGTTTTCTGGGAGTCTGTGTCTTTCATTCAAGTTGTTAGCAATGTGTAGCAGGGATTTTTGTTTTAATCTTGTTCTTGGTTTCCATTTCTCTGCCAGAATTCTGTTTGGATGGTTTTCCTCTTTTCGTTTGTATCTTTCAACCATTTCAAGCACTGCTGATTCTCTGCGAAGTCCAAGTGGTTCCACATTAGTATGTATTTCACATGCTGCTGTGGGTGTCGATCTCAGGGCACCGGAGATGAAGCGAAGGGCTTGGTTTTGTACTCTGTCCAAGGTTTTGTGTGTGTTTTTACTACCTACATTTTGGAGGGCTAAATTGTAGTCCATGACGGAACGCACATAGCCTAAATAGAGTTGTCGAAGCGAGTTTTTGTCTGCTCCCCAATTAGTACTGGCTAGTCGTTTTAGTAACTGGAGTCTCCTTGTGGCTTTGATTTTTACATTCTGAGTGTGTTTGTTCAGAGATAGTTGTCTGTCTAACTGTATGCCCAAATATGTGGGGTTTTCTTCTTTCGCGAGTCGATGGCCTTGGATGGAGAGTGTTATTTCTTTCTTGGAAACAGGATGGCTCTTAGTAAATATAGAGTAGACTGTTTTATTGCAATTTACTTTTAATTTCCATTTATCACAGAAGGTGTTTAAGCTTTCTAAATCTTCATTTATTCTATTGGAGGCTATTGGTAGGTGCTTTGTAGTATACCACATAACTAAATCGTCAGCATATAGGGCCTTTTCTGTCTGTAATACTTCTGGTAGATCATTTATAAAAATAAGAAAGAGAGTACAGCTGAGGCAGGATCCTTGTGGGAGACCTTCCTCTAATACTTCTCTGTTTGACAGTCCGTTATTAATTTTTGTTTGGATTGTTCTGTTACTGAGAAATTGTTTAATCCAGAAGTAGAGATTTCCATCAATTCCGTAGTCCATCATTTTTGATAACAACCCTTTCCTCCATACTTTGTCATAGGCCTGTTGGAGATCAACAAAAACCGCGACTGTATGTTTTCCATCTTGAAAGCCATCAATTATTTTTTGACTTAATCTAAACAATTGATCTTCTGTTCTTTGCCCTATCCTAAAGCCTGCCTGATATTTATTTAGTAGGCCACATGTCTCCAGCCACCAGTATAATCGGTTATTTACCATTCTCTCAGCGATCTTTCCAACACATGAGGTGAGAGATATTGGTCGGTAACTTTTCGTTTCGTCGGGTGGTTTATCTTTCTTTAAGATTGGAATTATAATAGCATTTTTCCATCCCCTTGGTACTATTCCTGTCTCCCATGTTAGATTTATAAGTTTGAGAAGCATCTGTTTACCTCTCACGCTAAGATGCAGGAGCATTTCATTGTGTATCTTATCTGGTCCAGGGGATTTCCTTAACTTGAGTTTTTTCATAGCTCTGTGAAGTTCTGACATGGTAAAGCCCTCTTTGAACAGATGTGAGATAGCTTTTGGGGCCTTTTCTTGATGTTTAAGGTCTTTAATCAATTTTTTGTCCTTTTCACTTCTTTTTGATGCCTTGTTTACTGAAGCAAAATGTTTGTTGAAGATCATGGCTTTTTTTTTGGTCATCTACGATTGTTCCTTCTGTAGTTTTCATGGGCTTTGGGTTGGTTTTCGGGGTTTCATTGTTAAGATTATTAAGTAAGGCCCATGCTTTTTTCCCATTTTGATTGAGGTCAATATTAGCGCATGTGTCTGCCCATTTCTTTCTTTTAGCGTTGTTAATAGTTCTTTTGACAATTGCCGATGCTTTATTGTACTCAATCTTGTTTTTAATGGTTTTGTTTTCCTCTAAGTTTTTCCTTGTTTCCTTTCTTGCATTTACTGCTTTTTCAATTTCTTTGCTCCAGAAGGGTTTGTAGTTCTGTCGACTACCTCTTGGAATTCCTACTTTTGCAGCTGCAAGAATGGCTTTGGTGAGGGCTTCGTTTAAATGTTCTACACTTGATGTATCTGTAATTTTTGGAAGCTGGTCATCTAATGTTGCTGTGAAAACATCCCAGTTTGCTTTCTTGAAATTCCATTTGGATTTCTGCTCAAATGTTTTCTTCTGTGTTTGAACTGTTATTTGTGTTAAAATTGGTTTATGGTCACTGCCTATTTCATCCAGGACTTTAATGTGACAAGAATTCAGAAGGTCAGAGGAGATGATGGTTAGATCGGGATGACTCAGGGACATATGAGCTCTGTGAAGAAGGGTCGGGACTGAGTCTGCATTTTGTAAAATGGTGAGGTTGGTTGTATTGCAAAGCTTTTCTAGTTCTTTTCCTGTGTTGTTTAGATTTTTGTATCCCCATAGTGGAGAGTGGCCATTGAAGTCACCAGCAATTATTGTGTTGTTGTATTGGGAACTGTTTAGATCTGTTAGGTTTATAGTACACCGTGGAGGGTTGTAAATGTTGTAAATGGTAAATTTCTTATTTAGGTGCCATAAGGTGACTTTCTGTACATCAGTTGAGTTCTGTGATGGTTTAGAAGTAACATCTCCCGTGATGTCATTTCTTATATAAGTAATAACACCACGGCAGTCGTCACATTTGCAGGTATAGTATGTATAACCAGCAATATATGGATCGCTATTTTTATACAGGGTTTCCTGAAGTAAAGCAATGTGAACTTCCTTTTCATTTAATAATTTCTTCAGCTCTGTCTTTTTATTCCTGATTCCACAAATGTTAATTTGTAAAATATTCAAATGTTTATGGAATTTCTTTGTCCCAGTAGCTGACTTTTCGCGCAGATCAGCCTGGGTACTCACTGTCTGGCGCGGACCTTTTTCGAGGCGACGTCCGAGCTCGTATGCTTTCCTTTTGTTTGTCATGGCATGCTGGGGAGTCTCTGGTCTGTCTTCCCACCCTAACCTGTATTCCTTGTCAGCTGCATAACATCAGGAGTTGAACTGCAGATGCATGTTCCTCATATAATTAATTTTTATAGGGTTTAGTCAAGTAGCCTTCATTTTGTCTTTCCACAGTCTCTTTCATGATTGACGGTCGCCCATTCCCCGCCACCTACTGTTTCCTGGCTTGCAGTTATCTATTTCAGTTATTCTTTCTGCTTAAAGGGCCATATTTCATAAACAGAGGATCGTCACGTCCTGGGTCATTTGTGTCGATGAGAGATTCTGTGGGCCTAAAACAAAGGGATACCAGCCCTTTCCCCTAAAAATCTCAATTTTTTAAGAAGGATACATGATTACAATCAATACAGAAGACATGGGCCACAGGTCGACCAAAGAGGGAGTATAGAAGTGTTAAAGTTACAGCACTAGGAAACAAGTATGAGCTATAGGGGTAGATTAAGAAAAGTAAGGACATACAGAGGACACCACACTACAGAATGAGTGTGAGGTGGGTGGGTGAGGAGCAGAGCGTGTACCACTCATCGGTGGGTTCTGTCTCCTGCACCTTAAGAGGAAGGGGTCCCACCTACTCCCTAGCCCGGTTATACCGCCGGGGACTCGGTCGCGCCCATAACAAACTCAGTAGAAACGGGGAACACCACGGGAAGGTGCTGTTATGGACACAATAATGCATGAGAGGCCATATGCAATAATCTCTGTCAGACAGGATTACGCGGCAATCAATGCACCTGGAAATGAGAGGTGTTGGGTTCGAAATGCACATCAATTTCCTTTCAGCAAGCGGGACGTCCGGCCCAGACCTTGCAGCTCCCCGTTCCCTGTTTAACCAATTCCCCTTTGTCTGCCTTATTCTTGGATGCTTTAATTGTAATTCTATAACTTTTTACTATCCCATTTTCTTCTTTTTTACTGGCGCTGATACAAGATCTTATGACAGACTTATAAAGTTGGACAAACGTTTTTATATCAAGATAGCTAAAGCTTCTGTATAATTCCAACAAGCTTGTTTTCTCTTTTTATACAATCACAAATATGTTCATCAAAACACAATTTATTATCAAAAATGATCTCCAAGTCCCGTTCTTAGAATGTAGTTTGCATAACATTCATATGTAATATTTATCCTTAAATAATTCTCTAGTCATGAAATATTCTTTTTCCTGTCACTTTCATCTCTTCTGTATTTTTGGTTGAAGTCAGAGGCTGATGGAGAGCAACATACATTCCATAAGGTAGGACTTTTGGCATTTTGACCGATGATTCTGTGTAATATTAGTAAGTTTTTGTATTCTTTGTTTATTTTGTTTGTTTGTTTTGTTATTATGTGATATATGATGATGAAAGCGATAAAATGCACATATTGTTTTCCTTACAACTTTTAGTCTTTTGGGGAGGAAGGAAAGTGAAGAACTAAAGGTGAAAAATAAAATGACAATGTCAAATAGGGATCAAGCTAATCATGAAATATATCTTTTTTAGACCATGAAAATTTCACTTTCATTCATCGTTCAACCTGCTGTTTTTCATTCAATTCCAGATAATTGCTTATTCCATACCACTTCAAAACGTAGAGCAGGTAGATTTCCTCCATCACGAGGATTCCAAGGACAGTTTATCCCGCTCACCCAGTGCCTGTAAAAACATGGAGATAGAGGATCTACACTCTGCCTTTGTATTTGTATCTTTTTAATTAAAATTACTACAAATGTCTTTTTGAGATTAAAATGATGTGTGATGGTGATAGCATTATATTTGTTCATTGCATTGATTTATAAGATACCATATAATTATAATGATATAGTTATTCCATTCCTTATTAAGAGTATGTTTCAATTATTTTGTTTTTGTACATTTTGGAAAAAATTGAGGAAAGCCAAACACCATCAATGGACAACTTCATGAAAGAGTGTACACTTTGTGTATTATGAAGAATTGGCTTAAAATCCATATTGATGGGACCTACTAACTTCTTTTTTTAATTGATTCAGTTTGATGTGTATCAAAAGTTTTATGAAAATATCCTCAATTTCCAAAGATATTTCTAATTGTCACAGCTTTTTTTGGGACTGGGAACATTGCAAGTATAAACAGGTAAATTAAAAGAAGTTTATTAGTGGTTAAGGGTTCCCGACAGCTCAGTTGATAGAGCATTCTCTTCACACTTAAAGGGACCAAGATCGATCCCGGGTGCAGTTGAGATTTTTTCTGACCCCCTTTCCATCCAGCAGTGATTGGGTAGCTGGTTCTGTTAGATCTGGTAGAAAGTACTTTGTGATAGTGTGTGTGTGTGTGTGTGTGTGTGTGTGTGTGTGTGTGTGTGTGCTGGCTTGCACATTTTATTTTATTTTTTCTTTTGTTGTTTTATTTTATTTTGTTTTGTTTTTGTTTGTTTTTTGTTGCTGTTTTATTTTATTTCATTTTTTTAAATTGCGTTATTTTTTTCTTTTCTTTTTTTTTTTTTTTTGGATTGTTTGTTTGGTTTTTTAGGAGGGGATTAATCTTGTGGAATTTTTTATTATTATTTTTTTATGTTCGTTGGTTATTTGGTTTTTCATGTAACTATTACCCAACACAACCAATCTTCTCTTTCATTCACACTATGACTTAATTCTTTCTCTTTCATGATGTCAGTCGCTTGCACTGATTTGACTTTCAATGGATTACCTCTGTAGCTGATGACTTCATCAGAACTTTGGTAGCATTGAAAGGGGAACAAAATTTGAAGTACTGTTGGTTTTGACCGAGCAAGAGTTTACTTCTTGTGGACTGCTTGTTACTTGTTCTCCTTTATTTAGATTTTAGTAGGATAAATGATTTTAACTAAATTGTACAATAAATAGATATATCTCATTGTTTCGTATTAGTCTTTTTTATTCAGTTTAACGTTTCACCTATACTCTTTATTATTGATTTATTTCTTTTAAAACTGTGTCCCTACTTTATTAGGAATGTATGTAAAATATATAAAATGTCATTCTAATGATAATGATTGAAGGAAAATATAAAATTCTGTTTCAGCTTTGATCCAGCATCGGTATACTGTTTCTTGGCCATCCTCAGTCCTTTCTGGATGGGAGCTTTACTTATGCTAAAGGTAAAATTTATATTTGTGACCCTCCGCCTCGAAACGGTATTAAGTCGGATTTTTCAATTTTGGGTTTTTGGTACCCAATCACAGCTCATTTTATGCTTTAAAATTTGATACCAAATTTATATAATTCTGATTATTTATTGTCGAGATATGACCGTTTGAAGTAGGGAGAGTGTGAAAACCAAGTTTTAAAAAAATCGACTTTGAAGTGAGGCACCGTTTTCACGCAGTTAAATTAATGGGCAAAGATAACTCCTTAGATACGGACATCAAAAATTTGACGAGAATAGTGAAATTTGGCATGAGCTTAGCTTATACATTTACTAATGTACATACAAATTTTTGAAATTATCCAAATATTACTTTTGTAGTTATTCATTATTATGTAAGATGTTCTTAAAACAAATAAAACACTGGAAAAAAAAACGCCGACAATTGCTCACTTTTTCAAGAATTTTTGATATTTAAATAAAGAATCAATGAAATAAGAATTATTAATGTGAATTTTTTGTCTTATTTAATAGAGAAAATACGATTTCAAAATGCCAAAAGTTAAAGAAGGTTGAAATTTGATAGTACAGTTTTGAAACTACGTGAAGCCGGGTGGGCAGGGAAAAAATTATCAAGAAAGAGGATTAGAGAGGAAGAGAGAGAATGAGAGAGTAAAATACACACACACACACACACACACGCATGCACGCACACACACACACACACACACACACACACACAAACAGACACACATGAGAGAGAGAGAAAGAGAGAGATATAGAGAAAAAGAGGAGCGAGAGAGGGAGGGGAGAGAGACTGCTTGTGTTAAGAGGACGCGAGGGAAATATAATAAAGATTGAAACCTGTATAAGTGTGTGTGTGTGTGTGTTTGTGTGTGTGTGTGTGTGTTTGTATGTGTGAAAGAAACAAAGGGGAGACGGAGAGAGTGAGGTAGACATGAAGAAAGGGATGGAGGCGGAGCAAAGAATTGGGATAGTTTAAAGAAAGCATTTTGTTACAAAGTAAGTCATAGTCAATCAACTGGAAACATATTGACCAATGAGATTGCAATTAAAGAAATGGGCTGGTCAAATCAAGCATTGCATTGTTTCCATTTTGAGTCAGATAACAGCTTGAGGAGGAGGGGTGGGGCTTATTGTGTAGTGACTTACATGAAAACATGTTATTGAATCTCTCAAGTTTTCCTTAGCGTTCCACCACATTGTTCATTGTCTAAAAAGAACCCCCCCCCCCCCCCCTTTTCTTTCAGTATACAAAGAAAGCACGACAAAACGAACATCTCTCTCTCTCTCTCTCTCTCTCTCTCTCTCCTCTCCTCACTCTCTCTCTCTCTCTCTCTCTCTCTCTCTCTCTCTCTCTCTCTCTCTCTCTCTCTCTCTCTCTCTCTCTCTCTCTCTCCCTCTCTCTCTTTCCCTCTCTCTGTTTGTCTCTCTCTCCCCTTCATCTACCTATCTATCTATCTATCCACCTATCTATCTACCCATCCATCCATCCATCCATCAATCCATCTATATGTCTGTCTGTCTGTCTGTCTGCCTGCCTGTCTGTCTGTCTGTCTATCTATCTATCTATCTATCTATCTATCTATCTATCTATCTATCTATCTATCTATCTATCTATCTATCTATCTATCTATCTATCTACATATCTATTTATCCATTAATAGGTTAGTCTGTCTGTCTGTTTATCTATCCATTTCATTTTTTAGTTACAGTTCATTAATTGTTGAAGGCTCTATCTATTATTCTGCTTTTGTACTTAAAATTAAATATTTATCCTACAACAATCTCTGTAAGTGCAAGATTAGGTAACTGTTGTCCTATTAAGTCTTAGCATATCCTATAATTTCATGAATAATTAAAGAGGGACAAAGGAGGACCCCCACCTCAATCATTACCCAATACAGCTAGACACAGATATAAAAGCACGTGGTGTGTATCAAAATGCACAAACACACACGTATGTAACACACGCATGCTGACGTCATGAAGCATCGCCCGAGCATTATGGCCTACAGCCACAGCGCATGTGATGAGCGTTGACCAATCAGAATCATTCATTTGTAAGGTTGTCAGGGAAAAACCTAGACTTGTTTACAGTTTTTAAAGTGCATTATTGGTTGAACCATGAAATTATGGAAACAGTCATGCTTTCTCCGAGATAGATAAAGACACGCCCTTTGCTTTGATATCTTACATCTTATTGGTGGAGAAAAAGACTCTGTATTACTAAGCTTTGGAAAGGGTGGCTCTCTGAGAGAAAGTCAACTCTCGTTTTGAATGTGTCACTGATAGTTGCATTTTTAAACTTGAAATTTATATAACTTATCGTCAATGTTTATGTTGAATTATTATGTTTTCATGTAGAAAAATTATTGTAGTTTCTGAAACAACCAAAAACTGAAATTTGATAATTTTGACCATTTCCACTTTAAAACCGGTTTTCTTCGTTTTCCAAATCCCGACTTAATACCGGTTCGAGGCGGAGGGTCACATTTGGATTTGATATTATAAGAATATTAAATGTTTTTAACAGATGTCTGGTCCAAGATTTTAAAACCTGCTACTGCTATATAAATTTGATATAAATCATTAAGAATGCAAATCTGCCAACCGTACTAATTTGATCAGAAAATTCCTGATCTGTTTGCCCTGTTCCCTAACTCCCAATTACAGATAGATTTTCCCGGTTAGAGCTTCACGGTTTTATTATTTTTAAAAAGGAATGTTAATAAACATGATAAATGACAATTGAGAAGTATGGTAATAAAGTTTGCTCACCATGGTTATGTTTGATAGTATGCCTCATTTTCAAGTATTCATTTGACTTGGATTTGGTAACAGCAACAGGATAACATCCTTTTATAAGAATAGCATACTAAAGTTGGAAAAAAATGAATTAATAAAAAATAGATAAATAAAAACAAAACAAGACAAACTCGACAAAATAGGATAAGTTACTATTTTCTGTTATTTGCCTGTTGGATTTGTCATTAATTGTCAGTCAGTGTGGCAGGCTCAAGTTTGACTAATCTAAAATTAACTATTTGACATTTTGAAAAGTTGGCAGTTTTGAGAACAGCGTTGAGTAGCTCAATTTGAAAATCTCTTGTTTCAAATGTCAACATAACTGGTTTGATTTTGTATTTTGTTAATTTAAAAAAAAAAGGAATTTGATTAGAAAGGATTTATCATGATTAAAATGTGTATCCACATTCCTCAATTATATATCCCAATGATAATATGTCACTCACATTAAATACTACATGTCATGATTATACCCATTATCATAAATACAAAATACAAATTACAGGCTGTATTTATTCTGTAGTTTGGGAGCAAAAGCTCTGATTTACATTTGTATCAACTCATTGCGTAGCAAACACTGTAGATTCGAATTAGTCTATGATTTCACACAATGGGGAACAAAGGTGTCTTGTCAAAAAAACTGGTTCCAATCTTATTGAAAGTGTAAAACCACTCTTCCGGGTGAATTGATACATACCTTGTATAATTGATCTTTTGGTTTCAGAGCAATGGCATCTTATTTTCTAATCTAAATATATGCTGATCGTCAAGAAAGATCATACAACCTTGCTCTTTTACATCCCATAATCCTAATAATCTGCCTGTACATCCTGTTACTAAAATTATTATGCCATCATATGATTAAATATGTAACCTATTCATTATTAGTCATCCGAAGAGCTGGTTATTTACAGGCTTCCGAAGATTTTGAAACAGAAAAAGTAGGTGTCACGTCATGACTTTTCTGCCCTATTATCTATTTCATAAATATACATAAACATCTTATATTTTATGCAATCATTTTTGTTCTGAGAGATTAATTTCAGATTATTATCCACCAATGATTGCTCATTTACAATAAGTCCACTATAATATTATTATCATTACATTGCATCATTCTCAACAGATAGCTATTCCATTCCTGCTTGTTACATGCTTTCTCCGTGCTGTAGTTGTGGTAACACACACTTCACTGAGGTCTCTCACTCTTGTGGTTTTACTTATGTCGGATTTCATGGGTCTGGTAAGTTCCTCAAATAGTTAAATATCTCTTTATTCATAAAGTGCCTCTAGATTGAATTTGTATTTTGTGATCAGTTAAAGACAGAAGACCTTTAAGGCCTTCAAATCCTGTTTATTCAAGTTTTTTGGGGTTTTTATAAACATTTAATGGCAAGTACTCCTGCCTTGATAATCAATAAGCCTTGGGGAGAGAAGGGGGGGGGGGTTGGAAATGCCAGTATATAGTGATAATTTAGAGAAAAATGACTTAGAAGTCCCTTAAAGCCATTAAGCCATCGGAGCTGAAGTATACCCCAGTCTCTGCCGCATCAAATAACAGGAGGTGTATATTATGTTAGCCCGAGAGAAAACTGCAGTATAGATAATAGAATGAAAGACCTAGATTAGTAATGCCTTTTTTGACCGAACATCGGATCATAAGCATTGATGCTTCAGCAAAGAGCACTTTACGAATGTGCTGCTATATTTTTTTTTTAATGTTTATAATTATTATTATCATTATTATTAATATTACTATTATTATTATTATCATCATTATAATCATTTTTATTATTATTACTATTATGATTTTTTTTTTTTTTTTTTTTTTTTTTTTTAAATTATTATCATAATTTTGGAAATTTTGCGACCAAAAGCAATCACGTCATCCTTTTTGTTGTTTTTTGTTGGAGTTTTTTGTAATTTTGTAAAATCAAGTAGAAGACTACTATTGTATTTAAGAATAAACTATTCTCATCTGTTGAAATGATTAAATGGGATTTAGTGATGTGACAGTAAAGTAATTAATCCTGTACACTACGGCTATTTTTTCAGAACCATGTTCTCGTGAAAATGTTTTTTTTTAAATATTCATGGAACAAAATCGAACATTGTAGCCTATAGAATAATGGAAATGCTGTACAAAAAATGTTTAAATACCATCCCATGGGTATTTATTCTAAATCAGGGGCCGTATCTTGGAATGACTTTTGGGTTTAAATTAAGAGCCTTTTCGTGGGGATAATAACAATGTTAAATCCAGTGTCAAGTGATTTTCTGTGAGTTATTTTAAAACCATTATTATATTATTATTGTGACTTAAATCACATATAGGAAAAACAATATTTGGACAGATTAGTGCATTCTATTTACTCACCAATATTTCATTATTATAATTTCCTTTTTCATTTCTTTGACAGCATTTCTTTTTCCTTGTGAAGAATTATGGCAGCTGGTTAGAGATTGGCATCACTATCAGCCATTATGTCATAGTCATGACTATGATCATCTTTATTCTCCTTCTCCTTGGGGTTTCGTACACTCTCACAACAGGGGAAAAAGCTAGACTGTTTACATTCATACAACGGATCTGCAGGAGCAAGGACAATAATAAACATTGTGATGATATTTAATTCAGTGATCTGCATTTCAACATGCCAAAAGACTTGATATTAGTTCTTTTACCACCTACGGCGAGAGATTATACTACTCAAAACAGTTATACACAGTATTTTTTTTTTAACTTTAATCTTTGTCTTTTTATTTTTGAATTTTTTACCTCTTGCATTTCGATATTGAGACTTTTTTGTTTTTAATATTTGTCTTTCTTTTTTTTTTTTGAATATGTTTTACACTTCGCATTTTGATATTTAGACTTTTATATTTTGATCTCAAATGATTTTTAATGTTAATATACAAAAGTATCCCAAAAGAGACTAATAATCTTAGTTTCTTGTTTTGTTTGTTTTTTTGATTTGTTGTTTTGTTGTTTTTTTTTGGTTTATTTGTTTTGTTTGGGGGTTGTTTTTTTTTGTTGCTGTAGGTTTTTGTTTGTTTTTTAAAAAAATATTTTGTTGGGGTTTTTTTGGTGTTCATACGATTTGTATTTTGAAAGCAATTTGCATCTCTGGAGCAAGTTTGTGATATTCAGAATTTCATCTTACTGAACATCATTTTGAAGAAATGATGACAAGACAAGGTATATTTTTTAAAATTTCTTTTGCATTGAACTCAAGTTGAATTTAACCAATTTACGCTTGACGGACCAATAAATACTTCCAAATTCTACAGATATACAAATATAAAACTAATAAGCAAATGTTTATACAGTTATTGACATTAATGGATTACCATGTTTATTATAACAGCGACTCTTTAAATGTTTTGCACAGCTTGCAGGGGGAAATGTGAATTTTTATTTACAAATGAAACATTTTTAAGATGCGTATTGGTTTCATGACCATTAATATTGTAAAGTCACAAACGTTCAACCAATTTGAAATCATTATTCATTCTCACTTTTTTTTAGAATTTATTCATAGTGTGCTTTTTCTTTAATGTTGTGTTTTAGATTAATTTTAACTCAATATTATTTTTATTATAGCCATTTGGTTTCAACCCAAACTATGTCATTGTACCAGATTTTAGTGCCATAACATGTGTTTTGATAAACTGGAAATTAATTATTATATTGATAGATTTTGTGCCATATTTTTTCCACAAATATCATGCAACAATATTTTGAATTTAATAAGAAGTGTTCAACATTTAACTATTAATTTAAGAATCTGAGTGCTGCTTCTGAAAACTGAATAAACAACTTTTTATAACAAAAAAGTAGTAACAACAAAAGACACTTGAAAGTCAAGGTGTGTTGTTTTCTCTGGTTTTTAAATCGATTATCAAAACATCTGGTAGATGATATAATTAAAGATACAAATGCTCCAAATATGTCGTTCAGGTAAGCTATACAATTAGTTGACACACACCCTCAAGGCAGTGACCAAAAAAAATGTTACGGCTCAAATAATGAAAAAACAAAACGTTATTTTTGAAAAAACAACCAGTTAAACAGTTTTACAGAAATTCGTTCTTGCCAACTTCCTTTCTCTGAATAATGACAAATGATCCGTTAACAAGGCAACTCCGGTATGAATCACGCTTCCAGTTTATAAAAATTACCAACGATTACAATGTAATAGGTGAATGTAGATAAAGATAAAGTGATACAGAAATAATTGGATCACAGCTGTATTCATAAATGAAAGACATGCTATTGTCTCAAAATTATTGACTCATTTTACTGAAATTTTTGCTATGTGGTAACTCGCTTTAGCTGTTTCTTCTATTTCTTTAATTCTGTTTTCCTTTTCCAGGTTGCTCTCTGTCTATGAATAAGACGACTTGGTTTTCTCCTGTCCCTGACCTTGGCTTAGAGGGAAATAGTCAAGTGTATAGTATTAGTTTTTAGAGATTTTTTTTTTCATTGTAGATGATTTCTCTGTTATGTACTGTTATAGATTTTTGTTTTGAATGTAATATTTTGTAAGCATTTGAGTGTATTCTTCTTAGTGGGATCCTGTGTTTTGTCTGGATGAGACTTTTAGATGATTGCGAACTAAACACATTCTGGATGGAGGTTTTTTTTACCTCCCATGGTGGACAGAGAGGCCACTTGCTGTGTCTTCTACCTTATATGTCTTGGAATGAGATTACTTAGTTTTGTTCTGTCCCTGGCCAAGTACTTTGCTGGGAGCGAGGGAAACAGTCAAATGTATAGTTATAGTTTTGGGAGATGATTTTTTTTTCCTTGTAAATCATATCTCTGTTATGTACTGTTACATTTTTGTTAGAATGTATAATTGTTTGTAAACATTTGAGTGCATTCCTCTTAGTGGGTTCCTATGCTTATGTCTGAATGAGACTTTTGAATGATCTCAAACTAAGTACACTGATGGTGTGCTCATGGAATCTAAATCTGTTCCTATTTGAACCATTCCCCTTCGTCTTACTTTTTCTCTTGTGCTTTCAATCGTAAATCTAGAATTTGTTGACTATCTCATTTTCTTCCTTTTTATTGGCACTGAAATGACCTAAATATGTCGCAAGCGCCATAAATCCCTAGAAAATATAGGAAAACACCAAAGCACATTGATAGATTGCTCTTGGATTATACTACTGCTCCCTATTTGATCCAGTTACCTTTGTCTTACTTTTTCTTAGTTGCTTTTAATTGTATTTCTTGAAATCTTTGACTACACCATCTTCCTTTTTGCCAATACTGAAATGACTTCTGTGTTGCAAGCGCAGTAAAATCCTTTTAAAATAAAAAAAGTGACCTTCTGGTATTTAATCTGTATGTGATGTCTTTCAGAACTTTACTCTGGTGACTGTTTTCATAATTAAGTACCAATGACCATTCATATTTATGAAATAGACCACAGATTTTTCATAAACATGAAAAAATGAAAATTCCCTCAATTATTCAATAGATTAAGAAGAATGAGAGAGATCTGAGCCTGAAATTTTATTCTATATCTATTCCTGTCGAGCAGATATGAGAATATTCTCTTGGTTTTTTTTTTAAGTTACAAACATGAGAGAGAGAGAAAAAGAGTTTATTTTCCTTTGAAAAAATTAAATGGTGTTATGACATCATTGACTATAGCTGTATTTGTATTGTGATGTCATGTATTATACTTTTATTTTAATTTTTTTGATTTGTTGCATTAAAACTGCGATAGTATTTGAGAAAATTGGGGATCAAATTTATGAATAACAATATCTTAATTATTTTTTAAAATAGAATTACTTTTGAAATGGGTGTCAGTAAAGCATTGTTCAAAACTGTAAATTAATGTAAAATTTTAGCTTCTGAATGAAAGATCATTCTTTTCAGTATGTCTAATCCAATATTATGAGAGTTCTTGTTCAGATGTCAAATCTCCAGATGCCAATGTGGTAGACCTGTCTTCGTGAAAGATTAAGTTCATAGAATCATCATTGATTCGGGATATGGACCACTTATTCAACACGCAAAGATAAGTATTTTCAGATATTGTGTTTTATGAGAAGAAGAAAGGACTGTAACATTTAAATTTTGATGTCATTCAGAAAATATTTATTGTTTTGTTCATATTCCCAAAAAAAAAAAAAAAAAACTGCCTGGGTTTAGGTTCCCCATATTCTCAAATTATTTTTCTTGACTTTCTTGCTCAGATAAAAGGTCGACTCGTCATTGAAAACCACAGGCAATTGAAAACCATCTTTGTCACTTGCATTAATCATTGTTTGACAAAACTGCATCCTTTTATGCTTATCACCCATGGTCGCTGTGCCTGTATTAATTGATACTTATATGGTCTATATCTTAAATCATTTTCTCATTTCTCTCCAAATGTTTGAGCTCAAGCTTTCTACTTAGTGCACAAGTTGATCCAATGAATCGACTTCCCACTGAATGAGCTCAATATGTTCTCGTGTTTAAGGCATTCCTGCTTATTTGTTGGGGTTTTTTTTTGGGGGGTTTTTTTTTGTTTGTTTGGGGTTTGTTTTTTTTTGGAAGGGGGGGGGGTGTTTGTTTTTTATTGTTTTCGGGGGGTTTGTTTTTGGTTTTTGTTTGGTTGTTTTGTGGGGGATTTTTGGAGGGGGGGGGGGGGGGGCCATTAACATTTTTTTCTTCTCTTGAAATTTCCAATCCATCGTGACGTGAGACAATCATTGGGTGCTTTCTTCGTGGTCAACTGGTTACAAGACCCCCTTTGAGCGTTAATGACAAATTTGCACTTAGCAAACAGAAGTACCCAAAATTGCTGTTCCAACATTTTTTTTATTTTCAATAAAATGAGCAATTTGAAACAATAAGTTTGAGTCTAAAATATATATATATATATATATATATATATATATATATATATATATATATATATATATATATATATATATTTATATACATATATATATATATATATATGTAATGCGATATACACTCCAGCACGATTTCCTCAAACGCACGGTTTCCTCGAACTCATTCGAATTTCCCGAATTATTTTCCTTAATATTCTTTGTTATCATTCCATTCCTTCCTCTAACAAATTTTTACCTCGAACACGATTTCCTCAAACTAATTTCACCCAGCCGACGTAAAAAAAAAAATTAATTAATTATTAAAGGGGTTTTTTTTTTAATTGCACTGGTGACTTCGACCACGGATGACTTACTGTGATATTGGCAGTTACTTTTGTGTGTATCTACACTGCATAATAATAATAATAATCATAATATACTTTATTCATCCAAAAGAGGAAATTCGTTTACAGACGTGGCATGCATAAAAATTTTTAAACACAAAGTTGAGAATCTATGGCGACACTATACATATATATATATATATATATATATAATATATATATATATATATATATATATATATATAGATATATATATATATATATATATATGCAAATGTACAAAAAATTGTAAAAATATACAACCAAGAACCAATAGCAACACTTTATATATTAATTTGATAAATTGAGATAGGCCATACCTCTTGCCTTTAGTACGAACTTGTGTGTGTATATTTAAAAGAAAGTATTTAATTTAAATCACAGTTGCGCGTAAAAAATTTGAACACCATGTGGCATAAAGGAATTAAGGTGACGTGTTGTCTTTGTTTTTATAGATATAAGGCGACGGCTCCTCATGGAGAACAATATATTTGCATGTGTGTGTATGCAGTATAATACACAATCAGTCAATCAGACACACACAGCCATTCACACACTCCATCACTGTTTCGCAAAAAGACACCTCTTAGCTTATTCTTATCAGTTCCAATTTTTCAATGCTGCGCGCCATGATGAGCTGATGGTTGGCTACGGCAGGGTAAATGAATTTTGTGTTACAGCAATCCCCTCACCTTCCAACAGACACACAGCCTGTAGCATATCAATAATGTAAATAATATTAAAGATCCCTTTATACATCCTCATTCAGAAATTTGTTATAGGGTTTATTCAAAGGGAAGACTGGAATAACACATGTATCAGCCGCAGCACAGTGCCGCAAAATGAGCTTGCTGAGGCCACATAACACGGTGGATATTCTAACTAGGTATCTTTTGGGAATGAAGCAAAGACCATACCACTGAGCCTACCCGCCCCTCCCCATCAAACATCAAGGCAATATACGGTTTCCTCGGACGTTTTTGCACGTCCTGAGGAGTTTGAGGAAACTGCGCTGGAGTGTAGGTCCTGTGTGTACTATGTTTAAGAATGATGAGGTTATTTTGTGTAGTTTTCATCGTCATTGACATTATCATTCCCATTCATCATCATCATCATCATCATCATCATCATCATCATCGCCACTAACATCACCATTCAGAAGCATCATTATCACCGTCATTGACATCATTTATATACATCATTATCATTGTCATTGACATGATTATCATGATCATCATCATATACATGATCATCATCACAATAATCATCATCATCATCATCATCATTACCTCCAACAACAACATCATCATCATTATCGTCGTCAACTTTTATTATTTTTTTGTAGGATATATTGTTTAGTTAACTCTCTTTTTATTACTTCCTTAATTTTTGTTTGAAAACGATTGATTGTTATTATGTTGTTTAAAATATCTCAGTTTATCATTTTTATACGTATTTCTTCCATGAACTAAGACTTCGTTATCATTGTCATCATCATCATCATCATCATCATCATCATCATCATTCATCATCATGATAGTCCCCCACACTAGAACCACTATCATCATAGCCATCAGAACCAAAATCATCACGATTCTCCAATATACAATGGTGTTTTTTCTGATGAGATTCTCTGTATCAATGATTTTATCTGATTTGTATTATTTTATGTCATAATTGGTTCTTTCGATTATTTTTCTTCGTAACTACTTCAAACAATAGACCTATGCAATTTTTGAAAAGAAACGAAAATACATGAAAAAACTACTAAGTTTATAAATAGTTTATTATTTATATCCCTCTAGACAACAATTGATTGTCATCTCTTTCGCAGCAGTGAAATGGTACATTTGTAAGTTACAAACTTTTGAAACGGATTTATCATTTTATTATTTATTTTTATTTATTTTGTTAGTTGATCTAGAAGTATGCGACGTTAACATATGACTTTATAGTTTATGATTCATTGTACATGACATGTATTAATATTATGTGCACCTAGATTTACGCAATCTTGCTCGCATTAATTTCTGAAAGATCGCACAACACCTTTTTTGATATAATTTATTCTTTTATTTATTTTTATGTAATGTTGTATTGCGAGTGTATATACGGGTATTGCTTAAGGTTTTCTAGTTCTATATATTTAATTCTGTCTAAGATATTTGGGTTACTTTATAAAAGCAAGTCTTACTTATGCATCAGCGCAACAAACATTAAACTGTATTTCATGGCACTCTATCCTATGGTTCACAACTGGCGTATACTATTTTCTCAAACGTGATTAAATATGTTTCGTGTCAGTTACAAACATTATTTTTAGTTTGTGATTTTTTTTCTTATGTTTTAAAATAATTGGCTATTATTTTTTTCCAACATTTGAAGCTGGAAGACTAAAGAAGCTTCCCTTTGGATCGAGTAGGATTTCTAAAAAGGTATTCTCTTGTTGTCCTGGGTGGAATTTTCTGACCTCCCATAGTGGGCAGGGAGGCCCTTACTATGTCTTCTATCCCTATATACCTGTTTTCCAACTTGCTTTGTTTCTGTCTTCGTCTTGGAATGAAATTACTTGGTTTTGTCCTCTGTGTCTTCTACCCCCCTGTTTCTGTTTTCCAATTCAATTGCTTTCTGTCCTTGTCTTGGAATAGGATTACTTGGTTTTGTCCTGACCCTGGGTGGGAGGGAAACAGTCGAATATTTAGTTATAGTGTTTGGGAAATGATATAATGTTTTTCCTTGTAAATCATCTCTCTGTTATGTACTGTTATTTTTTTTTTAACATATAATTGGTAAACATTTGAGTGCATTTCTCTTAGTGGGTCCTTGTACTGGTGTCTGTGTGATACTTTTATGTGATCTCAAACTAAGTACACTGATAGTGTGCTCTTACTCTTAGAATCGACATGTTCCTTACTTGAACTAAACCCCTTCGTCTTACTTTTTCCTCGTCTTTTTAATTCTATATCTAGAATGTTGTTACTATCCAATTTTCTTCCTTTTTTACTGGCACTGAAGGGGATCCAGATAGCTCAGTTGGTAGGGCACTCGCTTCGCAATCAAAGGGTGCCTGGGCGGGGTTCCTGACCTCCCATAGTTGGCAGGGATGTACTTATTGTGTCTTCTATCACCCTATATCGGTTTTCCAACTTGCTTTCTGTCTTTGTCTTGGAATGAGATTACTTGGTTTTGTCCTGGCACTGGCCGGATTCCCTCGCTGAGAGGGAAATAGTCAAATGTATAGTCAGTTTTGGGAGATAATATATTTTTTTCCTTGTAAATCATCTCTCTGTTCTGGGTGGGGTTCCTGACCTCCCATAGTGGGCTGGGAGGTACATACTGCGTCTTCTATCCCCTTATATCTTTTTCCAACATGCTTTCTGTCTTTGTCTTGGAATTAGATTACTTGGTTTTGTCCTGGCCCTGGCTGGGAGAGAAACAGTCAAATTCATAGTTATTGTTTTGGGAGATGATATTTTTTTCCTTGTAAATCATCTCTCTGTTATGTATTATTATATTTGTTATTTTGAATTTATAATGTAAGCATTTGAGTGTATTCCTCTTTGTTGGATTTTGTGCTTTGTCCGGATGAGACTTATAGGTGATCTCAAACTAAGTGCATTAGTGGTATGATCTTGGAATCTACATCTGATCCCTATTTGTTCCCAGTTCCCCTATGGCTTACTTTTTCTTGAGTGCTTTAATTGTAATTCTAGAACTTTTTACTATCCCATTTTCTTCCTTTTTACTGGCGCTGATATAACCTAAATGTGTTGCAAGCGCCGTAAAACTCTTAAAAACAAAAACAAACATCTCTCTGTTATGCCGCACTGTATTATGTTTTCTTTACATGTTTTATATGGTTTGTAAACATTTGAGTGTGTTCCTCTTAGTGGAGACCTGTGCTTAATGTCAGGATGAGACATTTAGCTGATCTCAAACTAAGTACTGTGATGGTGTGCTCTTGGAATCTACATCTGATTCCTATTTGAACCAATTCTCCTTTGTCTTACCTTTTCTTGGGTTCCTTACTTGTAATTCTAGAACTTTTTACTATCCCATTTTTTTCTTCCTTTTTTACTGGCGCTGATATGACCTTAATGTGTTGCAAGCGCCGTAAAACCCTTAAAAACAAAGCAAACAAAACATCCCGAGTACAGTCGAGATGTTTTCTGACCCCCCCTGTCCATCCAGTAGTGATTGGGTAGCTGGGTCTGTTAGATCTGGCGGAAAGTACTTGCGATCGACTAGAGTCCTATCCAAAGGGTAGCAATCAATTGCTATTGTCCGTTTCACTCTAGATAAACCAGGATAAACTCCGGCTCCATGGGCGTAATGGCTCTGAAGGCCTTTTTTTTTTTTTTTACTGGCGCTGCTATGGCTTAAATGTGTTGAAAGCGCTATAAAACCCTTAAAAACTAACCAAAAAACTGGCTTGGAGGGAAACAGTCAAATGTAGCTATAGTTTTGGGACATAATGTGTTTATCTCTTGTAAATCATCTCCGCTATACACTGTATTATTTTTGTTTTACATATATAATGATTTGTCAATATTTGAGAGTGTTCCTCTTAGTGGGGACCTGTGCTTGTATCAGAATCAGACTTTTAGGTGATCTCAAACTAAGTACACTGATAGTATGTTCTTGGAGGCTACATCTGTTCCCTATTTGAACCGATTTCCCTTTGACTTACTTTTTCTTGGGTGTTTTATAATTGTTATTTTACAAAGTTTTTGACTTACTCTTTTCTTCCTTTTTATCGGCGCTAATATGACCTAAATATGTGTTACGAGCGCCGTAAAATCCTTTAAAAAAACAAACAAACAAAACTCTTGTTGCCCCTTCCGTGTCATTCCCACCCTTGTCGCTTTTGCTTTTGTTTCCACTGTGGCATGGATAGAGTAAGATAGCTTGGTTTTGCCTACGCCTTGGCTTCCTTAGAAGCAAGATCACTTTTTATCAGCCGAATTAAAGTGGCCACTTGTTGCGCTGATCCTGTGATGATGTTTTTTTTAATTATCTTTCGCTAGACCCAACCCTCTTCCTCCTCCCCTCCACAATAATAATAATAATAATAATAATAATAATAATAATGATAATAATAATAACATGATGAAATGAAGCTCATTGAGCATGGCAAATCCATGAAAATGTGCAAATAAAATGTTATGGGGGCAAGATGGCCGAGTTGGGGGTGAAAATGCAGATTGGATAAGGCATTACACTTCTACCCGGGGGGGGGGGGGGGGGGGGGGGGGGGGGGGTTAGAGTCCCGCCGTCGGCAGGCATATCATTCCCTTTATTTATTGAGCAAGAAACTTACCCCGTGTTGCTTCCCTGGCATTGCTGCTCTACGGCTGACGCCTGTGATATCTTGAAATTCTCACGATAGACCCTAAAGAAAATTTTCCTTGAGGATGAATAAAGGAATGTTTTATCATTTCATTAATTTCTCTTTTCATATCTTAAGGCAGTGTGCGGCTATGTGGTCTTCTGATATGACACTCGCTTTCGGATCGTAAGGTCCTGGGTTCGAGCCTGGCTCGGTGCAACGTTGTGTCCCTGGAAAAAAAAAAGCTCTTTAGGACCGTACTCGGGTGTAAAATGACTACCTACCATTAACAGCGTTGTCTCTGTCGAAAATAACTATAATATCGCCTAACAGGCGTCATGTCTCGTTTTACATGTTAGGCAATGTGTTGCTGTTGGTCACGTACCCTTTGTAAAGTGCTTTGAGCACCGTTTAGTGGATATTGCGCTATATAAAGCTCGGGCTCAATGTTGGAAAGGAAATACTCTCAATTCAAAGGAAAATAATCTCTATTACAAGAGTTTTAAAAAAAAACATAAATACGTTCGATTATCAGATCTGCAATATGTCCACGTAGAGTAAAAACTTTTAAGAATCTTACAACCCTACTTCTATCCCTGTAAAGTAATACCTTTGGTCACTCAATAGAACTATCTATAGAAAATTGATTTGAAATCGATGCCCTTCTCTGCATCCCACATCCAAGTATGTATTCTGGGTAAGTTCACAAATTATTACACAATATTCAGTACGAGTGTGCACGTGCGTAGTAGTACGTGGAGAGGGGTAGCGGTAACAAACAATATATTTCTTTTTTCACTCTCTACAATGAGAAGCGAGAATTCCATGTTTCACAGGATGCAAACAAGCTGTCTAGATATGGGCCATGCATTAGTCAAGTTCTCTTACTCCTAGGCGAAGGTACCTAGAGATCACGGATGATAGGATTAGGATGCAGACAGACACGCTGTCTCTTAATCTGAATGTTACTCGAAGTCCATTCATTTCTGAGTATTTGAATTTTAGGGCGCGGAGAATTGTTAATTGTGGCAGCCATTGTTGGTGTCTATGCTGAAGAGGTCTGATAATCTTCTCTGTCTAAATTGGTTGTGTTCACATATAATTCGGGAAGAGCTTTCCAGTCTTTGATGGTGCAGGGTGAAGGTATATGAATATGTAGTACTAGTAGATGTTTAAATTTGCAGATTGGTGTCTAGTATTTTTGAGTGAGTTTTTCTTGGAATTCGTGTGTTTCATTGTATGTCTAGGATTTGGTGAGATTGTCGTCATTTTGTTTGTAATTCTGAACATAAGAGTTAATCGTTCTTTCCGTGAGCCCTGTAAGGCAGTCCATCCAAGCTGCTTTGGGAGTTGTAGACATTGTAGACGTATCTTGTAGGCGGCGTTGCACAACTTTAATAGCTTTTATATTACATTGCAAGTGGATCCCGAACTTAACTAATATTCTCTTACAAAAGAGGATCTAGACACGAGTGGCGGTCTCCTCTTTTTATTCCTGATCATGTGGTATATGTGATTCGACCACAGCCGACGTGCATGAATATATGTACACGTCGACCCTAGCTAAAGAAGAACTGTCTGTCAGGATTGTTTCATCCACGAATTTTCATAATTTCATTTTCCACCAGTTCCAACCCCCTAATTAATGCATTTGACTTATGTAATGCTGTCGTTGTGTCAATGGCAGTATGATAGTTTTTCTGCATTATGAAGTGGGAAGCAAAATGAATAAATGAAAGATGAAATGTGATCTCAGATTTTCAAATTTGGTTTTGAATTAGAGCTATTTAAAAAAAAAAAAATTGTATCAGGGGTGTTTACAGCATAGGCTAGTTATTATGGAAATTGCTATTTTCTCTCTGGCTTCTACTCATTGTCAACGGAATTTTACAGATTATTCGGACCGGTCTCTTTGCCGACTTGTTTTTTTTATGATTTGGCGCATGCGCATTTCAGCATTGTTTATAAAAAATGTCGGACAAGCAGTTTGAAGATTGGCATTTAAGTTTCGATATTAAAAAAAGTGATTGTTTTCTAAATATTCGTGTATTAATTTCCTCTTGGTTGACGAACAAAATAATGCCCATGACTTTTTGAAGAGCTGTAAATGTGAGTTACAGAAGTAGAGTGATGAACTTTCTCATTTTTGAGACCTCTTTTCAACATTAGATTTTGTTGAAAACTGCCTCTCTTTGTAGCTTTGTTGTTGATTGTTTTTGTTTACACTTTACACTTTCATTTCTTCAGTTATATTTCTTATTTATGCATGGACATCACTATTTGATTTTTTAGAGTTAAACCAGGGTTTGTATCGACACAAGGCGAGCGATGTTCTCTTTGTACTAATTTTAAATTTAGTGTCAAATTTTTATGATGGAAATTTATGTCGTTTCTCACATTCACACCACAATCACAGATAATCAGCGGTCAGTGACTGTCACCGTTATCATTTGTAGGTTTAAATAGGCATAAGACAGACCGTTGCCGTTATTCATTGATCCGTTTGTGACTAATCATAAGCCGTCTTTCAGAAACCTTGTCAAATAAATTTTACACATCCCTACAGACTACAGCCTACACAAAAGCTCAAATAATAAGTCGGGGACAAAAAATTCTTGTTCAAAAACGGAAATCATCAGTCATCAGACCAAAAATAAATGAATAATTTCTTTTAAAAAATAAATGCTCAGGACAAGCGGCAAATACATCTGGAAAACAACATAGCAAATATAGAAGATAGTAACCAACTTGGCTCGACAGCCAAATCACTACTTACTAAGACTGAATCAATAAAGTTTAGAATTAGAAAATGAAGTGATTTTTAACGGTAACGCAAGATCAAGAAGAAAATAAACAAAGCAAAGATGCCAAATTCAGTTGTCAAAGGGCTTTATTAAAATTAAAAATGCAAGTTTTAGGCTTAGGCTTGTAGTAACTACAGTGATTGCCAGAACTCGGTATTCTGGCTGTAGGACTCCATGGCTAGGATGGGTCCAGATGGCCGGTGATCACGGCATGGGTGCCAGTTTTCCAGTTCATGCCGGAATTCTGGTTTCGTAATATCTTGAATTCAAATACCTCTGGTTTCAGTGTTTTGAGTAAAATAACCTAATAGCATCGGTAAAAAATCGAAAACGTGATTCAGCCACCTTTTCAGTGTAGTGTATGGATACGCACTTCGATAACGGCCACTCGCCCATGGAGGTGTGTCATTGTGTCAATATGTTTGCTGTGTAATCATTTAATAATGGTATACGAACGGTGATGAAATAAGAGTAAAGTTTAGGCCACATTTTCAGTAGGAATATTTTCAGGTTTTCAGATTTTAGTTTCAGGTTTCAGCACTTCTTCCTGCTGGCACCCATGGATCACGGAATTACTAAGTTAAAACTAGATATTAAATGGATAAAGTTAAAGTATAAAAATATAGCTTACCCTGAACTAGGCGGTAGGTAGTTTGAGGTTATAAAGAGTGTTGGCTATTAGTGAGAATGAGAGAGTGAGTGTAGAGTGAGAGATAGTCGAGAGGTCCCCTAGGCTTTTATATAAGCCGGGTCAGCTCAGGACGAGGCAGTGCGGAAATATGAATGACCATTGCTAAGGTCACTGTAGCCGTACGATTGTTTATGGCTAGAGATCTCTTCAGGCTTAGGAATTTGAAACTGAAAATTGAAAACGCCAAATTGGCACTGACATTTCTGCCTCAATTCGTGTTTTCAATCAGCAAGGAAATCGTGAATCGGTCCATAGTCCCCCCCCCCCCCCCCCCCCCCCCTCTTTCCTTTAAAAAATATGTTCACTACTTAGCTGCCATTTTGATTGGGCTTCTTTTGTTCATTCTAACCACTATTTCAGTCAGGAGAATTGATGGTAGTTGGGACTTGGAATTATTTTGCGTTAGCAGCAGCAGTGTACTTGTTGGCATGATGGTCTGTCCTTCAATTGCTAAACTTTGCTGTTTCTTTTCTTGTTCTCACTTTACTTAATTTAATTTATTGGTACACATGCAAAAGAAAATTTTTTAATAGATCTGATTATATTATTATTATACCCTGAATCAGAGATAAATGAAGCAAAATTTCTGATCCAAATTAGTGGAAAAATGTCCAGCACATAAGTATAAGTTTGACTTACATAGAAGGCTTTGTGGCTGTCGAGCCAAGTGGGTTCCTATCTTCTATATTTGCTATGTTTGTTTTCCAGATGTATTTGCCACTTGTCCTGAGCATTTATTTTTTAGAATTATTCATTTATTTTGGTGTGATGATTTCCGTTTTTTGAACAAGAATTTTTTTTTTCCCCTCTGTTTAATTATTCGTTTTTGAGCGAGATTCTCTTTTCTTTTTTATCTTTTGTTTGGCCTCAGCCTTGATTATTTATTTGTTCTGTGCATGAGAAAAAAAAATTATAAATTATTTGTTATGTACTTTTAGTTCTAGGAGTTTTTATTTTCCTTATAAATTATCTCCCTTATGTAGTTATATTTTTTGTTTTGAATATCATGATTTGTAAGCATTTGAGTTGAGTGTATTCCTCTTAATGATGAGGTCCTCTGCTTGTGTCTCGATGGGACTTTTAAGTGATCTTAATCTTAAATTAAGTACACTGATAGTACACTCTTGGAATCTATTAGCCACTCCCACGCCTCGTTCTGAAAAAAGTCTGCGAAATTAAAGGGGAGGCAAGAGAAAATCAGCTGATCGTTAAAATAGTAACAGAAAAGTGGAGGTGCTCGGCAATGAATGCAAGAAAGACATTTAAAACGCCGTAAAAATGTTTAAAAATCACTTAATGTTATACGAGTAATTACCATCCATAACAACCTGTCAAATTCACATATATGTAAGATGCCAAGCCAAAATTAATAATAAAATAATAAAGAACACGATTGACCGTTGACTACACATGCATACGAGTACCAGAAATATTTTGTAAACAATGTAACACAATATAATGTGTAAGTTTCAAAGCAAATGCAACCACAAATAACATCAAAGAACAATGTGGGACTACTGTTTTAATTTCATAAAACCAAACGTATATTTTCTGCCCCCGATATTGAACGTGTAGTTAGTATGTATCGTACAAACATCATTCGTTTAGACAGGTAGTCGGGATTCTAGCGCCAGTTTTATTTGGGCAACCGTGATTGGGATTTCACTCAATGCACTTATTATTATTATTATTATTATTATATTATTATTATTATTATTATTATTATTATTATTATTATTATTATTATTATTATTATTATTATTATTATTATTATTAATATAATATTAATAATAATAATAATAATAATAATAATAATAATAATAATAATAATAATAATAATAATAATAATAATAATAAGCAGTTGAAAGCAGTCTTTGGTGTATAAGTGCATATGTACATTATTTCTTATAATAAATGCTTCAAAACAAAACAAAACAAAACTAAAAAAAAAAAATAATAAAGAATAAATGAATAAAAATATCTATTTGGGCATTTACTTACATTAATAGTCTTGAAAATCACAATCACAATCCATGAAAATTAAATATCCCAAAATCCGAAGAAGACATGAATTTAATCCAAAATCCAACACAGGAATGTATTTTAATAGGAGACAGATATCCTATTAAAACTATAGCATGACTTGCAAACAACAATACCCCACTCTGCGTTTAACGGGCTTGTGGCCGTCACATTGTAAATTGTGACCGCATTAGGGTAATCGGTGTCCTAAAGACTGACATACTGACATTCATACAATCAATGAGAACTATAAAGAATCCATTCTAGAATTCAACTACAAACTGAAAAGCATGATAAATATCACTCTATCAAATAATTTTCTTTGCACAGGTTCACTCACACTCTCCTTTATTGCAAAACATTGATAAGTGAGAAAAAGTTTGTATTTCAATTATAAACTTAATCACATAATCTAAATGATGGAGAATAAAAACAGTTAATTATAAAAAATTTCACAGATCAAGTTATCTATTGAACTCCGCATATTTAGCTTAATTACTCAATGACCATAAATTTTTTTTAAACTGCATTGTTTCATTTAAACAAGACCATGACGCTTATGCCTGGACCGGGTATTCACAACTTCTGCATTTGCATTCCACTTTTGAATCGAAGTAATCTCTATCTTATCCGTTTATTTGCAAAGTTTCTGCACTTTATAAATAAGACCATAACGCTTATGTCTGGACCGGGTATTCACAACTTCTGCATTTGCATTCCACTTTCGAATCGAATTAATCTCTATCTTATCCGTTTATTTGCAAAGTTTCTGCACTTTATAAATAAGACCATAACGCTTATGTCTGGACTGGGTATTCGCAAATTTCTATTGTGTTCCACTTTTCGAATCGAATAACATCTATCTATCCATTTATTTGCAAAGTTTCTGCACTTTATAAATAAGACCATAACGCTTATGTCTGGACGGGCATTCGCAAATTCTGCTTATGTGTTCCACTTTTCGAATCGAATTAATCTCTATTATCCGTTTATTTGCAAAGTTCTGCATTTATAAATAAGACCAGACACTTATGTTAGATTGTTCGCAAATTCTGCCTTTGTGTTCCACTGTTCGATTAGAATTAATCTTATTTATCCGTTTATTTGAAAAGATTCTGCACTTTATAAATAGACCATAACGCTTATGTCTGGACTGGGTATTGCAAATTTTCCTATTGTGTTCCACTTTTCGAATCGAAATAAATCTAGTCTATCCGTTTATTTGCAAAGTTTCTGCACTTTATAAATAAGACCATAACGCTTATGTCTGGATGGGTATTCGCAAATTTTCCTATTGTGTTCCACTTTTCGAATCGAAATAAATCTAGTCTATCCGTTTATTTGCAAAGTTTCTGCACTTTATAAATAAGACCATAACGCTTATGTCTGGACCGGGTATTCGCAAATTTTCCTATTGTGTTCCACTTTTCGAATCGAAATAACATCTAGTCTATCCGTTTATTTGCAAAGTTTCTGCATTTTATAAATAAGACCATGACCTTATGTGTTAGATTGTTCGCAAATTCTGCTTTGTGTTCCACTGTTCGATAGAATTAATCTCTATTTTATCCGTTTATTTGAAAAGATTCTGCACTTTATAAATAAGACCATAACGCTTATGTCTGGACTGGGTATTCGCAAATTTTCCTATTGTGTTCCACTTTTCGAATCGAAATAACATCTAGTCTATCCGTTTATTTGCAAAGTTTCTGCACTTTATAAATAAGACCATAACGCTTATGTCTAGACCGGCATTCGCAAATTCTGCTTATGTGTTCCACTTTTCGAATCGAAATAACATCTAGTCTATCCGTTTATTTGCAAAGTTTCTGCACTTTATAAATAAGACCATAACGCTTATGTCTGGACCGGACATTCGCAAATTTGCTTATTGTGTTCCACTTTTCGAATCGAATAATCTCTATTTTATCCGTTTATTTGCAAAGATTCTGCACTTTATAAATAAGACCATAACGCTTATGTCTGGACTGGGTATTCGCAAATTTCCTATTGTGTTCCACTTTTCGAATCGAAATAACATCTAGTCTATCCGTTTATTTGCAAAGTTTCTGCACTTTATAAATAAGACCATAACGCTTATGTCTGGACCGGCATTCGCAAATTCTGCTTATGTGTTCCACTTTTCGAATCGAAATAACATCTAGTCTATCCGTTTATTTGCAAAGTTTCTGCACTTTATAAATAAGACCATAACGCTTATGTCTGGACGGGCATTCGCAAATTCTGCTTATGTGTTCCACTTTTCGAATCGAAATAACATCTAGTCTATCCGTTTATTTGCAAAGTTTCTGCACTTTATAAATAAGACCATAACGCTTATGTCTGGACAGGACATTCGCAAATTCTGCTTATGTGTTCCACTTTTCGAATCGAATTAATCTCTATTTTATCCGTTTATTTGCAAAGTTCTGCACTTTATAAATAAGACCATAACGCTTATGTCTGGACTGGGTATTCGCAAATTTTCTATTGTGTTCACTTTTCGAATCGAAATAACATCTAGTCTATCCGTTTATTTGCAAAGTTTCTGCACTTTATAAATAAGACCATAACGCTTATGTCTGGACGGCATTCGCAAATTCTGCTTATGTGTTCCACTTTTCGAATCGAATAACATCTAGTTTATCCGTTTATTTGCAAAGTTCTGCACTTTATAAATAAGACCATAACGCTTATGTCTGGACGGGCATTCGCACATTCTGCTATTGTGTTCCACTTTTCGAATCGAAATAACATCTAGTCTATCCGTTTATTTGCAAAGTTTCTGCACTTTATAAATAAGACCATAATGCTTATGTCTGGACCGGACATTCGCAAATTCTGCTTATGTGTTCCACTTTTCGAATCGAATTAATCTCTATTTTATCCGTTTATTTGCAAAGATTCTGCACTTTATAAATAAGACCATAACGCTTATGTCTGGACTGGGTATTCGCAAATTTTCCTATTGTGTTCAACTTTTCGAATCGAAATAACATCTAGTCTATCCGTTTATTTGCAAAGTTTCTGCATTTTATAAATAAGACCAAGACACTTATGTGTTAGATTGTTCGCAAATTCTGCCTTTGTGTTCCACTGTTCGATTAGAATTAATCTCTATTTTATCCGTTTATTTGAAAAGATTCTGCATTTTATAAATAATAATAATTGTTCAAAATTTTACCTCACACCCGATATTAGAAGTACAAGTGAGCCAGGTGATGAAGATTGTCAAACAGTGTGACAGATGAAATAGGAAGAGAGAGAGAGAGAGAGAGAGAGAGAGAGAGAGAGAGAGAGAGAAAAGAGAGAGAGAGAGAGAGAGAGAGAGAAGGATGAGAGAGAGAGAGAGAGGATGAGAGAGAGATTCGTTTTTTGTTCAAAATTTCTCTCTCTCTCTCTCTCTCTCTCTCTCTCTCTCTCTCTCTCTCTCTCTCTCTCTCTCTCTCTCTTCTCTCTCTCTCTCTCTCTCTCTCTCTCTCTCTCTCATATTGCACAAGGTTGTACTATTTTACTATTTATCAAGAACAGCCAAGGTGGCAACCCAGTCTCTGTATAAACTAAGCAAGATGGCAACAGGGACCTCGCTCCTTATCCAATGCCGAAGCTTTAATTTGAGTCAAACGGTTTGGTTAAAAAAAAAACACCCAAAATAAGTTCGTGTGTGATGGAAGTTGAAGTCGGCTTATTATAAAATCGTTTATGGTCTGTTTGGATTACCCTTTTTAAATAGAAAAGGTGAATATAACATAAACTTGAAGAATAGGCAAGCTAAATGAAAATTAAATTGACTGATTAAATGAGTACGCGAGGCTGAGTTGCGAATGACTACTGGGTTCCGACATTCCGATCCCAGTGTCATTCATGTTCACCGTACCGTGTTACTGTCTACACACTACACTGCATTGTTAGTGACTGGTCATGTCTTTTTTGTTTGTATGTTTTACGCAAGCTTAATAAAAATTAAATTGACTGATTAAATGAATACGTGAGGCAGAGTTGCGAACGACTCATGGGTTCCGACATTCCGACCCCAATGTCAGTGTCAGTCATGTTCACCGTACTGTGTTACTGTCTACACACTACACGGCATTGTTAGTGACTGGTCATGCCTTTTTTGTTTGTATGTTTCTTTTAATATGGGTCAATTTACAAAGAATAATAATAGAAATGTTCAAAACAAAAACTAGATTCACTCTTACGTGCCTGTAATGAAGTGCTTTCCACAAACCGTGAGCGAGAATGATGGTGGAGGTAATGGCAACCATGTGGGTTTGTTATTGCTTCCTGCCTCCGTCAACCCACGCATCCAGTTGCGTAACCCACGCTGAATCTGACCAATATCTATTCCCATTTTGAACCATCCCCTTTGTCTTACTTTTGGTCGCGTGCTTTTGCTTTTAAATCGAGAATTTTCCACTATCCTGTTTTCTTCCTTTTTAGTGGTACTGAATATCTTAAATGTAGCGCAAGCACCGTAACGTAAAGCCATTAAAAACAACAAAAAACATCTGGTTGTATAGGGAAGTACAATAGTGCAATAAGCAAGGGTGATTGACCTAGAAAAATGATGACCTAGTTCAAATGCTGATTTGAGTTTTACCTTTGTGAGAAAGACTATGTTTTTCAATGTATTAACCGTTAACCACTTGAATGTTGAGTTGATGTTTTTAAGTGCATCCAAATGGGGACTTAAAGGTGCAAAGCCTAAATAATGCACAGCATTTTTTATTTCACTCTAACTCTGAAATTATCAATCAGGATGCCTTAAACTATATATATTTGGAAAGAGAGAAAGTTAAATTCAAGAATTTCCAGATAGAAAGCGTGAAATCATGAAATTATTTGATGTTTTGTGTGTATGAAGTGATGGCAAGCCATAAGACTCACTTCATTTTCATAATTTAAAAAAAGATCAATTTGACTTCAGAAAATCCAGAGTGGCACATCTCATCTAATTATTGGTTAGAAAACCATCATAATAGGAACATAAAAATTGAAAGAAAAATATTTATAGTGCATGATTTTTAAAAATTAATCGGCGTATGATTTCTCAGGAGAAATTTCCCCCCTAACATATTATTTATCTTACAACCACTTAATATGCCGTAAATTCATTTCAAACATCTGTTTGAATAATCAAGCCAACCATTTTGTAAATGAGAAAGAGTTGCCAGTTGTTTTAAGTGATAAACAACTGGAAAAAAAATGTCCTGAGACAGAGGACAAATTCATCCGCATCACACTCAGCCTTTCGCAGACGATGTCATCCCCATCGCACTCTAGTGGCAAGGGTCTAATTTCTAAACTGCATAACCAGTAGTTTGTAGCATCAAAGAAATTTATCCTGCTTTACATAGCTGCCAACCGTTCCGTTAAAAACGGATTTGTTCGTATTTGACTTCCTGAGTCCGTAAGTCCTTACTTTTAGTTCAAAATCCGTATTTTGTAATTTTTGACTAATTTGTGGTAAACAAGGCATGTGAGCCGAAAGAATTATCATTATTGATCCATTATTATTACTATTGTGTATTATTACTATTGTCTAATAATTATTGTTATTATTATTATTATTATTATTATTATTATTATTATTATTGGTGTCCAGTGAGAGATGATGAGCAAGGTTTAAATCAGCACAGCATAATCTCCATTCCCGTGTAGCTCTTTAATTTGAATTATGCCTCTATCATAAATGATTTTCAACAATTAAAAAAATTCCAGTTGTTTATATGACACCTGTTTTTTACTCAAACCTTTCATAATGTATTGGGGATTTGCATAGAATATGGATGTTAGCCTCAATATACTCTTAATATTCTAAGACAGTATTGATGCTTTCACTATTTGTTACAAATATTATTTTAATTAAAAATAAAATTAAATCCACATCTTTGATTGGAAGGTATTCAATCAGAAAATCAATTGCTTCTATTTCCCTTTATTAATTTATGAAATATAAATATGTGTCATATCTTGTTACTCTGTATTTGATCTCAGATCTTCAGTCCCTGTCCTTATAAATAACGCAAACAATGGCAAAGTCTGCAAAAAATTTTGAGGACACTATAGAGATGTCCTCAGAAAATGGAGGAAACCCTATTGAGCTATTTATCAGGTGAGCTTGTTATTCAGTTGTATGATCGTCCTATAGGATATATGTGTGAAGCATTTGGATATTTGCTTTTCATTTTTATACAGAAATTTGGCTTTCATATTTATTTTTTTTCTCTTTTACTGATATCATTACAAGCACCTTGACAAATACAGAGAAAATTGACTGTCTCTGCAATATTACTAAAACCAGTGAAAACACAATCACATTCTGCCATAGGATTGAGAATTTGAAATTGCTTTCTTTGGACGCTCTTTCACTATATACATATTTCAACATGTTGATTGTATTATTAAATAAACACATTTCTTTATAGTATATGTGAGATCTGTGTTCCTTTTATTCATTTATCTTTTTACGGTTCCAATAATCGCACTGTGCATGAATGCAGGGGGATGGGGTACGTTTATTATTATAAGGCCTATCGATTTTTATTACAATACATTTGTGTTATGCTTTGTTGCCCATATTTTTTTATCACTGTTAGGTGTTTTAATTCTGTTTTTCTCTTCTTTTTTTTTCTCAAAACTTCAAAACGTCAACAAAAAATGTGGTTTGAAAGCTGAAGAAGTTTGTAATTATCAGGGCATATATATGCATTAATTTTGACATAGATTATGGTATTCTGTATATTTGATCTTAGAAAATGAATTCTAATGAATTTGTATACTCCAATCCTCTTAAAATTCCATAATAAAAAAAGAATAAAGTTAGGTTTTTGTTTGTTTGGTTTTTAAAAATTATTCTCATTAAGCCGGAGATGGCATTTAATATTATATTCACATTTTTATTTCCCCATCTATCCCTACAGCAAAGAGAAGAAAGAAAGAGTTTCTGAGCTTCTAGTAAGTATTCCATATCTATCATAGTAATTATTGACATTGAATGAGGTGTTTATTAGTATTGTGGTCAAATATTTGTGGAGTCTCTTGGCAGCTCATAATGCTTATCACATGCCTCTCAGGGAAAATCTATGTTCCTGGTATGTTAAAACCCAATGTAAAAGCACATATATATGGTGACCATATTTTTTATTAATTCTACACGTCATAACATGTCATAAGGGATTTTGTCATAATTAGCTGAACATTTAATACAGGACACATGATACATATTATGTTGTTATGTTTATATTACTTCAACTGTTGAGACCATCACAAGTATTGTATTAGGCCCATGATTTCTAAAGTGTGAAATGGACAATAGCAATTGTTTGCTAAATTTTGGATAGGATGTTAGACCCAGTCACCCAATCACTGCTGTGTTAACCGAGGGATGGGGGGGGGGGGGGGCAGAAAGAAATCACTTCACCCAGGAATCGGTCTCCGTCCCTTTGCATGAGTAGTGAGTGCTCTACCAATTGAGTTTTTGGGATCCTTAGACCAGTAGTTTAATTAAAATTATCTTCATTCCTAATTGTTTGATGTTTTATGTATTTCAGGTTCAAATGTCCAATCTGACAAATATTGAAAAACTCTATATGCATCTGAAACTACCCCCATGTCCAGTTGTTGAGGATGAAAATAAAAGGTTTGTGAGCATTTTTCCCCCTATAGCATACCTGCCAGTCTTAACTTTAAAATATATATTGATGGTGATGTAATTACAGTAGAACATGAAAGTAACGTACTCGGAAATAGCGAGTAAAATCTAAATCCCCGTTTTTTTCTCTTGAGTCTATAAAATTAGCATGAAAGTAGCGAGTATGAAAAAGAGTCGACTCGGAAATAACGAGCATTTCCTGCCCCAGCCTAGGACTTCGAACGAAGTAAAGCAAAACAACAGACAAGGGCGATTTAAATATTTTTAGCCTAGCTTCTTTTCTTTTCTTATTTTTCGTTACGAGTAATATTACATAGTAGCCTAGTCTGTAGTAGTACATAGTCGGCGAAACAAATTTGGGTGGGGGTTGGGTGTGTGTGTTTGTGTGCGTGTGGGGGTCAATTATTCACCCAATGTGGTGCCACGCGACGTGTGAGGTAAGCGCTGGCAGTCAACATGCCTCACTTCGCAGCATCGGTCAGTGAGTCGCATTCGTTAAGTTAACGAACGACACGATCAGCGAGAGAGGTGAGCGTGGAACCATCATTTCAGTGGGTCAGTGATTGAGTGATGCGCTTGCTTATCTCATCAAACATGCCTAGTGCATACAAACACTCGCGCACACACACACACATACACGAAATCTTGATGGAAATGGAAGGGGTGGGTTTTAGGGGTGGATCAAATTCAACCCGTGGCCATCATTACGTAGTTAACGAAGATCGTGTTCAACCCCGCCCCCACCCCACTTTATCCACACACAGTCATTTGCACGCACGTGCGGCACACACGCACAAACACACACACACACACACACATTGTCTTTCCATCTTTTTGTACAGTTTCCTGGAAACTCTGGAATAGCGAGAACTCGGAAATAGTGAGTAATCAGGAGTGGACCCGTCGAACTCGCTATTTCCGAGTTCTACTGTATTTTCAATGTAAATAAAAGCCAACTTTTTATTTTAAACAATCTTAAAATTGTTGCTGTGTTTATCAGTTTTAAAAGTGTATTTAAGTTGTTTTCGCACACCATATATTTCAGCATTAATTGAAGAATGAATTGGTTTTAAGGACACTTATGTCATTTGATTGTATTACAAAGGATATGTCAGTACGAATTAATTTTGTTGTCTATTAGAAATTCTTAATTAAGCTTACTCTCAAACTTAAGAAATACAGTGGAGATAATTAATTTATGAGGGTACTATTTGGCAACGAACCATACAATAAACATGAGAATAAATTATGTGGTTTCTGGTCAAACTGATTATTCATCCTGGCTGACCTGTTTTTGCTCTGAAAATTTGTTCGTTATGTCAGTAACTGTATCGAAATAAAATTGGTAGAATTGTATGAATGCAGGTTGATGATCGGAACATAAATAAAGCTATAGCCATTAACCTCATATTTTGTTCAATGAGATCATATTTTTTTTACCAACATGTTGAATGCAGCACACAGTGATCACAAAAGTTATTTGTGTCATAATGAAATTCCATCCCTCATTCATTCCCTCTAAGAGATGTCCCAATTATTATATGAATTTTGCAAGTGATTTGTCAATTATATAGGAATAACTAATTCATTTTAATGTTTGTTTTGATTTTTTTCACAATTTATGCAGTGAGAGTCCCCCCTCAGGTTCTGTATCTCGGACATCAATGGCACTTAATTGGGTTCAATCACATTATGTTGAAGACAGACGAGTTTGTCTTCCTAAACAAGAAGTTTATAATCATTACAAGTAAGCTTATTCAATTTATCTTTTATATCACTATTTTTTTCTTCCCTTTAAAAGCGTTATTCTTTTTTAGGTAACTTTTTATTATGTACAAAATATGAATATTGAAATTATTTGTTTGGTTTGAAGCAAATTAAGCAGTTAGTTGTCTGTTCCAATTGCTGTGCACCATCCAGTCATGTATCTATCTGTCCCCCAGAAATATGCAAAAAAATATCCCAAATTATGCGGGGGAAATTGCAAATTATGCGAGGGGGGGGGGGGGAGGCAAATTATGCAAGAGAAATTACAAATTATGCAAAACAAGAAAAAAGTAATAAATCGCTGTCTAAATTTTCCATTGCTTTATATACATTTAACCAATTCAAAAGTAAAGAACTACAACGCAAATTCAAAACTTAATTTTTTGTTGTAGCACAGAAAAGCTAGATGTCGCAGAGACGTTGTGCTAAGACTCCTGCGCCTGTCTGCCAATATCAGATTGTAAACAGAAAAGCTGCGCTCAGCATCAGCGCTGTTGATCGTGGTGTATATGTACCACTTGGCACAAGCAGCCAAAGCGGGCACTTCATCAGAAATGGACTGCCAAAAATGTGGCACGTCAACAAAAGAGGTGATGGAGTTTTTCACCGCGAGGGGCCCAAGCTGCCGGGTGTACCTCTTGATCTCCTCGGGTACAGTTTTCAGCTTTATGAGGCTCTCAAGTTGATCCCAAGGTGGAGACAGGAGCAGCTTAGCGGGGTTGAAAAATGGGACCTCTCTTAAAAAGTCAATCCCTGGCTGTCAAAGTTAAAGGGAAGTCACTGTCACGTATTTGGGAACATCGTCAGACTTTTTCGGTTTCATTTTTCTTCATACAATGAATTGTCATAAATTCACGCTAAAAACCATATTTTGCATAATTATGCGGTAAAAGGTGAATTATGCGGCCGCATTGCGGTAAGTGGCAAATTATGCGGCCGCATCAGTCGCGTTTTCCTGGGGGGCCAGATCTATACACCTATAGAAATAATCAATGATATGTTTTTTTAGGTTTTGAATTTGTTTTTGTTTTTTTTTGTGTTTTAAGGATATATATGGCAAATATATATAAACTTGGTACCAGGGTGAACCAGATGCTGAAAATTTCATTTAAATACGTTATTAAATTTGATCTCAAATAACATGCTTTTATTCAGAAGGCTTATCTTTTATTTTCTGAAACACTTTTTGGAGCTTATGGAGTCATGATTAAAAATAGATCTTGCAACGTCATCAATTAAAAAGTAAAAACTAGAAATTTCTTTATTTTTGTAGGTTTTAAATTTAAATTCAGTTTTCATTGTGTAATTCTCCCTAACATATAATACCAGATCGTTTCCATTTTACACAAGGATGCTTAAAACTTGTTTGTTATTTGTTTCATTTTTAGTTTTAATTATTTAATATTATCTTCTTCTATTCTTCCAGGTTTTATTGTAATAGCAATGGAATTCATCCTTTTGCAATGACAGATTTTGGAAAAGTTATGAAGACAGCTTTTCCAAGTGTCCATGACAGACGACTGGGTCAAAGAGGAAAATCAAAATATCCTTTAATGTATATATTATTCCATGCATTGTTTCCAAAGAGAATCTACTGTAATCGTTAAATTTGATTTTGTTTGCTTTTTAACAAATATTTATATATTTGTTTGCATAGTTATTCATTTATTTATTTTTTAACTTTCTTAGAAAGATAAATTTTTTTCAAAGATTGGAATTAATTGTCTAAATAACTCGGGAGTCAATATTATTATTATTAATTTAATGATAAACTGGTCAAAAGAAATGGGTTTAAAAAGATGAGGGGTGAAATGAGATTAAAATCAGGAAGTTTTTTCAGCATGATTCAAAGAATACGATTTTAATAGAATGTTTTTGTCTTTATCTTCTGTTAAAACCTTAACAAATATCTCACATATTTTTATGGAGGACTGAGAAGAAAGTCAACAAATGGAGATACATCTGACCAGGAATCTGTCAAAACTGAAGTGAGCCCATAAAACAATAACACTACTTGGTTTTGTAAAGCAATTTTAGATCTAGTCAAAAATACTGCATACTCACTCTCTACTCATTCAACTTCATCATTGATCATCCTTAGAGAATGGTTTTTATAACAAAAGCATTTGCTTTTAGAAAGTTTTGAAGCTTAATGCCCATTTCAAGGCATTTAGGTTATTTAAAAGATAGTTATGATTTATAGTATACATTAATATTATATGGGACAGAGCTCTTAAAAACCTGAGAATAAAAAAAGTAATAATTTTAAAAAATTATTATTTGTGCCAAGAATCGAATCTAAACGTCCTAATGCAAAGGGAGGTACTTATCACTACCTACACCATTGGTTCATCCAAATCATGTATTGTATTATGCCAAAACCCCAGTAATATTATGAAATATCAAATGAGTTGTAACGTTCAAGGTTATGAGATGTAATGAAAATATTTATGTTAATCTTCTTTTTTTTTAAAGATGGCTAAGACATACTGCTATATTTCTCCAGTCTGCATGCATTAGTTCATGATTGTGAGCAGATTATTTTTTTGTCTTTGAATCCTTTAGGATCCACAGCCCTCTGACCATGAGGAAGAGCTGGATACTCTCTCGTCCCAGCTAGTTTGTGAATGGGCAAGCTGTCTGTTGGGAAAGAATTTCTCCAGTGTCAAAAGCTTAGCCCAATATTTAGTCTTCAGTGGGGCATCATGTGGGAAAAAGGCAGCTCTCTTCAATATGTTGTTGGATATGGATGGCTGGGGTGAGTAAGGAACATACGAGGCTGTGACAACAGTTCAGGTTTTTTTTTTTGTTTTTTTGTTTTTTTTTTGTGGTGACGTTTGCCTCAAAAATACTCCAATAAGAAGTTATTTGGAAAAAGCAAGGAAAAAGTATGTTTTCCTTAGTATCTATCAGTTGAGTGATGTAAGATAAAGCAGAAACTGGCCATCTAGTTCCAATACAATAGCAAAGATAGTTTCTCAAAGCTTAAATTACAATAATTTTGATGCTGGATCGTGAGTTTTTGGTTTATTTTCATTATTTAAACCAGAGAAACTGATGGAAAAATTTCCTTAGTTTTCACAAATAACTTAGCATTGGAATATTTTTGTGGTGAGCGTCACAGAAAAAAACGAATTTTTTGTTTTTTGCACAGCCACATATGATAAAAAGTTTGTGGGGTTTTTTAAGGGATAGGAGATGAATTAGGTCAGGATTGGATTCTCTTTAATTCAGAGATTTAAACATTGATGGCATGTTATGTCAGCAACAAAATGTTTTAAATTCTTTAGCCCTTCTATTGAAATGTTAAAAGAAAATAAATACTGACTCCTTCTTTTTCATTTTTATGCCTTTGAATGAAAACGATAGTAATGCGAATCATTTTAATCAAGTTAGACAATGAAAGGAAAAATGGTATGAATAATAATTTATCCAGTGCCTGTTTTTTACTTTTACTTAGAGTTGTACACGAAACAACCATCCTATTGGGGGGGGGGGGTTGAGGTAAAGGCAGTGGAATTTTAATTATTTTTTTACGAAACGGGGATACAGTACTTTTTTTTAAAATGCAAAAATAGTAACAAGCTTTCCTCTTTTTTCTCTGACAACTTACAGGTCCTGCAAGTATGACATCTGATAAAAGGAAAACAGAATCTCTTCTTCAAGACACACAGGCGTTACTACAACGTAAATTACACCAGAAGGAAGTTTTGAAGGAGCACAAAAGTCTCCTCAAAAAGCTAGAAGACACTCAGAAAGATGCCTTTCCAGCTGCTCATCCTACTGTTGCAAGGCTAGCAGTATTAAGCCCCAGTCTTCATGCTCTTCACTCGCTGGATACATCCACTTCTCATCCCTCCACAGTTCATGTCTTGAATGTGCAAAGAAACATGTCTTCATCCTCTAATCCAATTTTATCTTTGAGACAAGAAATCTCTGAACAGCAAAAAGCTGTTCTCGATAAAAGTGCATCAGATGGATACACAGGCATAAAAATGAATAAATTGAGTCAGAATGAGATTCAATCTGTGGAAGGGAATGCAAGCCAACCCTTCTCTGATACCAACCCCCAAATTGATAAGCTAAAGAGTGAAACTAAACATTTTAAAATGAAATCATCAAAATCGCTTGAGGAAGGGAATCAGAGACAGTCAAAGAGAAACAGTGATTTTCTTTACAGTGCGAATCAAGAAGGGAATAGTAAACGCCGTCGATGTATTACGTCTTTGGGCATGTCTGAATTGAAAGAGCAATCATCAGAATCTGTTGCAGAGAAAAGGGAATGCAAGAAAGAAGCTGCTGTCACAAGGCCTTTCTCTTGTCCAGTTTTCAAGGATCCTTCACAACTTTTTATTAGTGACATGGAAAGTGAGGATATTGAGACATCTACTCAATACTCAGAAACAACCAAAGTCTCTAAAGAGATTCCTGACATTGATATCTCATCCTCTGAGAATCATGGTGATAAAGCATCTAAAGCAGAGAGTTCATCTTCCTCTTTTCATTTTGTAAGGAAACCTACTGTGATATCCATCAAACCTCCTGAAGTCAATGAAAACAACGAACCACTATGTTCCAATGTAAATGATAACCTTTGTGACAGTGATAATGTACATTTGAACCCTGTGAAAAAATCCAATCGTATAATGAGCTCAATTTTATCATCGTCTGATTCAAACATTCCACATCATTTTAGCTCGGTAACTAACAATTTAGCATCTTTAACAAGATCGTCATGTGGAGATTCTCAAATGATGGACGAGTCATTTTGCCAAAATAAAGATGCTGATAAAACCATCAAAAGAGAGGCTCATACTCTAGATAATGCTTACCTCTTACCTTGTCAATCGAGTCGTAGTGCATTTGTACGTGTAATGAATGGGAAAGGACACAGTAGTAGTGAAATAATACCAAGACCCAGGCATTCGTCTTTTGATGAGTCCGTACATAATGGACATAGTAAAGAGAATGATAATGGTGGTTCACCTGATACAATTGATAAACTTTTCAAATCAAAAAGAAGCCAAGAGATACCAAATTCATTCACAAAGTCATCAGTAGTAGTTGATGAAGCTACAAAACCGGGTCCTGGTGAGGGTTTCAAATCCATTGCTGTGTCATCAAGTGACAGAGTTCCTCTGACAGTATTAGACATGGCAAAAGAGGAGAAATCCGAGGTTCCAATTATGTCGTCAATATCAATAGAAAGTGTTTGTTTGAAATCTAACTCATCTGAGTCCTTAAGGTCTACACCAATGCAATTAACCAGTCCCACAATGACGAGCCCTGTTAATGCCAAGAGGTTGACCAGCAAGTCTCCTGTCACACCACCAAAACGCCACCAATCTCGAAGTCGATTCACACCTATTAGGCCAAAAATAACTGGATGTTGTAATATATCACCACAGAAAAAAGACATGAGACCTGTCTCTACTATCCTCAAAGAGCAACGAGCACGCAGTGCTCAAGAACTACTAGTCAATCTTGCTACATCTTACCAAGGTGGCATAAAGGTACAGCTACCCTCAGAGCTCCTAGAACTTTCTTCTGATCAATCTTCTAATATCTCTTCCGTTTTAGGTTCGCATAACAACCAAAATCTGTCATGTCAGACTGCTGTAATTTTAGAGCCAGTCTCTTTTAGTAATTCAATCAACAGTCAAGCTTCACCACTTATTTCTCCCCAGACTAATTTTTCTTCATCAGACATAACCACAGTGCCTCCAGTTTCTAGTACATTATCAAATTTACTTACTGGAGGTTCAATAGTTTCAGAATCATCTAGTTTTTGTTCTTCAAATCATCAGTCTACCTTGATACCATCGTCACCTGTATTGTCATCTACAAATTCCACATCGACCCAGTCACAAGAATCACCAGTCGTTGTAGCTAATACTAAAGCTGCAATGTACAGTCTTAGTAATGCTGATGTTGGGAGACCTTTGCCAAAAGTTTCGAGCCTCCAGCAGCTATTGCAAGGAAGTAAAGACCAGACAAAGTCACCATCTTCAAAACCAATACAGCAAAGTCTGATCAATGTTTCAAATATCAAAGGTCATGTTGTTGGTCCGAATGCTAATGGCCAAACATTTTTGTTGGTGCCAAATTCTGAATCAGTAACTCTACCGACTCACCAAACCGTATTGAAGACATCCAGTACAAATTCAACAAGCATATCAAGATCACCAAAAATGAAGCATTCCATGAGTTCAAGGCTAACTCCAAATTCAGGAATTTCCTCTGCAGCATTATTGTCCGAATTAAGTCAGCTTGCTAGTGTTTCAAGTGAGGATATTGCCAAACAACCTGTTATCAAACATGACTCAACCATTTCTGCTTTTCAAAAGTGTGAACCTAATAAATTTGTAACTGATAATAGCAATGATGCAAATTCTCAAGTGAGATGTCAGAAAGGGATAGGTAATTATTCTGATTGTGAGTCAGTGAGTTATGATGAAATACTTGATGGCCAGGTTATAGGCAGTGATATTTGCTTACGCAAAAGGAAAGCGAGTAAAAGTCAGGATGACAAGTCCAATGAAAAGAGGAGACATAACACTGATAATTCAGAAGTTAATGAAGTAGTCTTTGCAAAAACAGATGACCAAATTGAGCAGAATAAAGAGTCTGTCTTAGAGAATAAGCAGCTGACTTATGAAGCAATTGGTGAAAGTTATTTGTTGTCAGCTAATAAAATGGAAGCATCTGATACAGAAGCCCTACTAAATTTGATAGATACCCGATCCATGACAGTGAAACAAACAGTCATGGCTATGAATTCCCTAAAGGCTCAAATGAAAATGTCAGGCTTGCCTATACCAGCAGTCAAGATGGATGAAAATCCAATAGTCAAAGAGGATGACCGGATGGAAAGCACAACCTCAAACACTGGATTATCAGATAAAGTGTTGAAAAGAACTCTGCATGTCATAAAGAGAAATACAAGTCTCAATCTAGAGAGTTTGGAAAGTGATGCTTTACTAGACACAGAGCTTTCCATTGACCATCATCTTGTTGGTGATATTAAACTCTGTAAGAATGGAAAATTGGATAATAAAACATCTGTTGCTGTTGCAGCAAAATCTCATCGCTCACGTTCATTAGACAAGCAAAAAGAACAATCAAGAAAAAACAAGGATTCTTCTGTTCCTACTATCAGCTCTAAAGCAATACATTCCTATCAGATGATACTGAATGAAAAGAATAGGCCATGCAAGGATAAAAAGGCCATCAAAGAAGTAGTCTTGACTGCTGGCAGTCAATCCAAGGATGGGGGTCAAAATGAAGATAAGGTTGTGACAGGGAATAAACCTGAAAGGAGAGGTCAAAGACGAAGATGTGTTTCAAGTACACAGGACGTTTTGCAAAGTCGATCAAAACCTTTATCCTCTGCATTTGAATGTCAAAATACGAAATCTCAGTCTGAGGTAGATGCTTTCGATGCTCTTCTTTCTAAAATGCATTCAAAGCAGCTTTCGACTCGTAAAGACAATATTCTCAGATCACACTCTTCTCTTGTACAAGAGTCAGAGCTACCTGTTGATATAATAGACTTTGTTACAGAATCCATGTTTTCAAGAAGGGATAGTTTGGAGGCAAACTCGGCTCTATTTAATAATCAGGAATCAGTTGGGGCCAGAAGTATTTCAGTACCCAATACTAAACCAGACTTTATTGATCTGAGACAGTCTCATGCAAACTTGGTTTCTTCTGCAATCCATAATAGGTCTCAATTTAGTACAGAGTCTTCACAATTATGTATTCAACCTGCAGTTGTGGATAGCATGTCTAATACGGAGGATGCAGAAACAACTTCATCAAAGAATGTTTTCCTCAGTCCGATTGGCCCAGCTAAATTGGCAAGAAGATCATCAGTTGAAAAATCTTTAGTCCAAGGACAAATAGATAGATCTGTGACAAAAACGCCCATTGAAATATCAAGTCCCAGTTCAATGGTTCAGTTTGCATCGAGTGAAAGAATTCATCGCACAAAAACTCCTGTTGATAAAGCTCTTTCAATTGAAAAGTCAAAAGCTCCAATCACACAGTCCATAGACAAAGGCTACAAGTCTCCAGTCAACAGGACTCTTGTTAAAACCCCAGTTGAAAAATATTTCATTAAACAATTGAGTGACCCCTTGCCACCCAGGTCTGACTTGATGCTTCCTACATTGGTATCTGTCAGTAGGGAGGATACATCATCTGTTCAGACCTTGATCTCGGATGGAGGTTATACTAGTGGCAGTGTAAGTCAAACTCCAAATTCAGACTTTGGCCGCAGCAGCTTAAGTCAGACTCCTGTATCTGATATTGGTTATAGTAGTGTTAGTCCTAGTCCTGTTATGATGTCATCAGCAATATATATTGGAGATTGTGGGAGAAATCTATCACCAGCCACTATTTTTATGCCCTTGAGATCTGATTCCGCTTTAAGTTTGAACAGTAATAATATTAGGTCAGAGTCGCCAACTAATGCTAATGTCTCCAATCAGAATGATGTTTTATCTGAGGTTTCAAACACTGCTGAAAATCACAGTAAAAGCAAAAATTGTCCAAATGAAGAATTAATCTACACAGACAAAAAGGATAAAGGATATATTTTACCTCAGTTTACCTCCGAAATATCAGAATTTCCCTCTCTACTGGAATCTCTTAATTCCAAGGCTTTGTTCTTGAATGACATGGAAGATAAAGAAGACAGCTCAATCATTAAGTCTACGTCAAACACGAAAACCCTTTTAAATTTGCTTACCTCCCCCCTACAGAGTATTCCCACACCTCCTGTAAGCCCAAGCATTTCACCACCAAACACCCTTCCCTTACCATTCAGCATTCCATCTTCACCATTGCCATGTCCTGGGACCAGTCCTTTAACTTTGACATTATCTACAGCACCTTGTTTCGCCCCTCCAATTTCGTCCTCATCCAGTAGTTTGTCAATGTCTGCCCACATACAACATGGACGTCAGTTTGGTCCCAGCCCACATTTTCGAAGTCAAGATCTTCCAAGCCCAGCTTTAACGGCTCACAGTTACACTCCATCCCCTCAGGTTCCTGCAAGACCCCCATCGTCACCCCAACAGTATTCATCCCACCCTTCACCTCCTTTCACTCCTTGTTCCCTGAGATCTCTCCCATCCCCAAGGTGCATGACCCCAATATCCCACAAATCTTTAATCTCACCTCGTTCCGTCACTCCGTCCTCAGATCCCTGCCATGCAGCCCCAAACCGATTCATGCCCATTCAGTCATCTGGAGTTTTACCCACATCTCAAACTACAACTCACACATATATTCAACCTATAAGACCAGTTGTAGCATTGGCTAGTGCTTCCTCAAGTCATAATAATAGCAACACAGGCACCATTAAAACCTCTGGGCCCCAAAGTTCCAATGGCAGATCACTCTTAGTTCTTTCTACATCAAATTCTTCTGTTGGCAATTCTGGACTGACACATAATTTACAGTTTGTCACTCCAAAGTCTTCACATTCACTATCCTTATCACAGCCTGTCAGGCATGGTATTGACAGCACTAATTCCATAAGTACTTCAGAGCATAAACCGCTGAAAGCTAATTCAACTTTAGTGCTCTCTCTGTCAGGGGATATTGGGCCATTATCCAATCAAGGAGGGGATTTGACTTGGGGAAATGCTGAATCATCAACCCAAGGACAGATTGAATTAACCAAGCATACATCTGCTTATGGAAAACAATTAGATGTATTGCATCAAGCAAAAGATAGTGTCAACAAATCAAATAAAAGCCAACAGTCCTTAGTCTTCAAGTCTCAATTGTCATTATCATCAGCATGTACGCAGCCTCATCATTCCAAATCACGAGAACATTCAATATCTTCTTCCATTTTAAAACTACCAAAATCACAACCAAGTTCGAATTTGCCAGATCATGTTTCAAAGTTTCTCATGAGCACAATATCTTCTTCGTCACGAGCTTTCAAACCACCTCTAAGTTTATCATCATCTGTATGTTCTTTCAAACCTGTGACGATAACTTCAACTACAATTCAGCATCCTAACTTTTCAAAGTTAGAACCGGCGTCGGTACTTACCCAGTCACAGTCACCCAGTACAGCAATGTGCACTCTACAAAAATTTGATCAAGGGGTAGACAGGAATAGAGGTGTACATTCAACACAGAATTCAACTCAAAGTAATAAAGAATCTGATGGCTCATGGGTTTCCAATACTGGCAATCAAACTTTACTCAATCTAACAGCTGGAAATGGCTCAGCAATGGGTGGCATCAACAATCTAAATCCAAGTGCACAGGACGAATTACAAGCTACTCTAGATGTGTTGAAAGACATGGACGGTCAATATTTCCTTTAGATTATACAATCGTTAGTGGTGGGTTACGTTGCTTATTCAAACAGACAAGACAGCCTTCTATAAACAGACCTGCCCACTTGAAAATTTAAAAATTCGTAATTTTAAGGAGATAAAAATTGAAGCTGCCATGATTAACTTTAATAATCAACAATTTTCCCTCACAAGGACTAAATGACACTTCAAAATCTTTAAAATTGTGAAGTCTAGCATCAACTTTCGTTTTCAATAAGTTTTAATGACTGAGAGATTTTCATGAACTTCTGAAATTGGAGCTTATATGTCATAATTCTACTAATTTTTCGTAATAGTGGTCAGGTCTGTATAAGTATCATTAAATGCCGAAAGAAAATAGTGGCCTAGAAAGCAACAGATATTGTGGTGTAGGAAGGATACTCCCTGTGAGTGCTGTCTTTACTGCCCCCATCCTTCTGTTCTCTCTCTCTCTCTCTCTCTCTCTCTCTCTCTCTCTCTCTCTCTCTCTCTCTCTCTCTCTCTCTCTCTCTCTCTCTCTCTCTCTCTCTCTCTCTCTCTCTCTCTCTCTCTCTCTCTCTTTTTTTTTTTAAATAATATGAATTGGGGAAATCAGGGATTCGACTTGAACGTCAGAACCTGCCAAGTCACCTGATTCTTCTGCGACTTTGAGATTTTTAAAAACAACTTCTTGCTTCTTCTCCCCAACATTGATTAAATCCTCTTGACCCTGTGACTTTAGTAAGCATGATTTTTTAGGCTGATTTAGGTGATTGCATAATATTCTAACGTCGACCAAGAAACATTGATTGAAACATTCATATAATTGACAATATTGCCATCAGCATTTTGTCACAGTGGAGACCTACTGTATGTCATTGTTTGAAATTGCCAATCTAAGTGGGTGTCGCTGATTTCACTCTCAAAAGTTTGGCCAGTCTCTGACAGCATTTTAAAAGAAAATCTCCAGATTATTTTTTTTTAATCCCTCTACATCTTTCATTAAATATATGACGGCTATAACATGGCAACATCAATGGCACACAAATTTCCAATACTCATCAAATTGTTTTTTTATTATCATGTATGACTAAGCATGTAATTACTACATCAATAACTATTATGATACTGCTGCTGTTGTTACTATTACTCCTACTACTATACTCTTACTACTACTACTACTATTACTACTGCTGCTGCTCTACTACTATTACTACTACTACTACTATTACTACTACTACTACTACTAATACTGCTACTACTACTACTACTTCTACTTTTTTAAAAACTAGAGCATTAATATGCGTTATATCCACTAAATGTTCTCAATACACTTGACAATTGGTCCCTAGCCAACACTAACACCTAACATGCTGGACAAGACATGAGGCCTGTTGGACGATATTACATTTTTTTTCAACAGAGATTATGCTGTTAACGGACATGTACTCATTTTACACCTGAGTACACTGAGAGAATGTGAGTATAGGGTCTTTTCTAAGGACTCAGCTATGAACCCTGGACCTTCAAGTCGAAAGACGAGAGTCATGACACTAGACCAGATAACTGCACGACTACTACTGCTATTACAAGTAGTAATAATTCTTATTGAGCCTTTATATAGCGCAATATCCACTAAACGTGCTCAAAGCGCTTTACAAGGGGTCCCTGGCCAACAGCAACATTTAACATTTATGACGGGACATGACGCCTGTTAGACAATATTACAATTTTTTTTTCGGACAGATACAACGTTGTTGGCAGCCAGGTACTCATTTTACACCCGATTACTTTGAGAGAATGTGAGTAAAGAGCCTTCTCCAAGGACTCAACTATGCGCTGAGCAAGGCTCGAACCCAGGACCTTCAGATCCAAAAGCGAGTGTCATACAAGACCACATAGCCGCATGTAGTAGTATCAGTATTATTAGTAGTAATATTTCTACTACGAATACCACTTCTTCTGTTACTACTACAAATACGACTACCACTTTTACTTCAATCACAACTACTGCTACTAATGATATCACTTCATGATATAATAGGGAAGGGATATGGCAGGGAGTTTGCTTTGGTTCCACCATTCTTGTTATGTATATTGTTACCATCATAATCATATTTGAAGCCTTTTAGTTTTGCTCTCACTCTCAGGCTCCAAGTTCAAAATCTTGTAAAAGAAGTTCTGCCTTGGGTATTTAAAGGCATGAGAAATAATTTGTCAGAAATGTTCTGAACTGACCTCATCGGAAGACATCTAACCAAAAAATATATCACCCCTACCCCCTGTTATTTTCGTGTTGTTTATTTTATTTGTTTCTTTACTGTTGAAAGACAAGATGTATATATATATTGTTTTATTTATGACATTCTGAAATTGTAAATTTATTTTGTTGATATGTATTATATACATATGTAAATTATAGTAATTAATAACGTTCATAAGATTTTATACAAAATGTGTGTATTATACTGATCATGCAATAAAATATTTTCATATATGCTCATCACAACTTATCATTATCAGTGTCAAGTTTGTTTTCAGAAGCTACATTTTATCTCAGGTGTAAAACTGTCGCCACTTGAGTATGTCAAAGAAAATAAATACTACAAACTTTAATTCAGGCAGTCAGAGGAAGAAAGTAGTCATCAATTTCATTCAACGCTTGGTGAAACACTACCGTACTCTGGCTTAACATCTTTAGCTCATCTATATCGATAGATTAAGATGATCCCAACTTGCTACAGTTTTAACTTTACATTATAAGAAATCTTAGATATAAGACTTGACAAGTTTGGGAGCTGGGCGAGGTTTTCTGAACTCCCATAGTGGACAGGGAGGCACTTACTGTGTCTTCTATCCCCCTAAATCTGTTTTCTGTCTTTGTCTTAGAATGAGATTTCTTGATTTTGTCCTGGCCGCGGCCAGATACCCTGGTTGGGACGGAAATACTCAAATGTATAGTTAAGAGTTTTGGGAATTGATATTTTTTCTTGTAAATCACCTCTTTGTGATATGCAAATATCATTTTTTGTCGTAATTATAGGATGATTTGGTAACATTTGAGTTTGAGATCACTTAAATGTCTCATCCGGGATCAATCACAGGTCCCCACTAACAGGGAGATGATTTGTTTTCCCTGTAAATCATCTCTCTGTTTTGTTTTCTGTTTTGGATATATTGTGGGATCCTGGGCTGGTGTATGATGATACTTTTAGGTGATCTCAATCTAAGTACACCGATTGTGTACTATTGGAATATACTTCTGATCCCTATTTAAACCATCCCCCTGCTCTTTACTTTTTATTCTTGGGTACATTTACTTCTAATTCAATCAAACCTTTGAACAGCCTTTTATTCTTTTTTTTTTTTTTTTTTTTTTTTTTAACAAAGATCGCTTATCTACCGTGTCTGACCATGACAAGTACAAAACGATTTCATCATCACATATGTCATTAAAATGCCTATGTTAAGTTTATTTCAAGATGGTGTTGCTTTTCTTTACCTCCCGTTATTTCTGAGTGGAGTCTTTTAACCGCCCGTAGTGGACAGGTGGATCATTTATTCTATCCCCTTATATCTGTTTTCCAAGTTGCTTTCTGTCTTTGTCTTTGAATGATATAACTTGGTTTTGTCCTGACCCTGACTGGGAGTGTAACAGTAACAGTCAGAATCATAGGGAGATTATATATTCTCCCTTGTAAATCATCTCTCTGTTATGCATTGTTTTGTTTTGTTTGTTTTGTAAGCATTTGAGTGTATTCATCTCAGTGGATTCTGTCTCTGGGTGGGACTTTTAGCCGATCTCAGACTAAGTACCTTTCTGGTTTCTTCTTGAAATCTGTACTTTGAACCAGTCTATCTTTTCTTGGGCGCTTTTAATTGTAAATTTAGAATAGTTTGACTACCCCATCTTCTTCCCTTTTACCTACGCTGAACTTGAAATGATCTCAAGTGTTACAAGCGGCGTAAAGCCTATTAAATTATGAAGTTAAACTTCCCGCGATTTATATTAAAAAAAGAGAGAGAGAGAGAAAAAAAACAAAGCACCTTCTGAAGTTGTTTTTCCATACATCATGATGATTGCCAGGAATCACTCATAGTGCATGGGCCAGTGGGCGAAACCCTCCCCCCCCCCCCCTGGGGGAGTTTTCGCCACATGGTTTTTCTGAAACAGCAATATATCTTGAGTATTAATCCGGGTGTTACCGTTTTTTCAAGTGTCATTTACGAGAGTTACGGCCCTTGAAAGGTCATTGGGTGCAATTTTTTGTGAAATCGTTTTTGTGCATAAAATGTTGTTTTATCACCTTAAAATTGTTTCACATACAATCAATAATGGAATTTTATTGTAATTTCTCATTTTTTGCCTCATATCATAAAATATTTTACAAAGCCATATAGCGTTTTTAAATCTTTGATAGCCATTTTCTCTATAATTTGAAAAAAAAATCTATTACAGTGTACTTGTTTCCCTTCAGGATGAATAAACAAGAGGGATTTTGCACTAGCACAATTCAGGCATGCTTCAGGGACATATAACACAAATTAATCCGGGTGTTACAGTTTTTTCAAGTATCATTTACAGGAGTTATGGCCCTTGAAAGGTCATCGGGTGCAATTTTTCGTGAACTCATTTTTGTGCATAAAATGATTGTTTATCACCCTAAAATTGCTTCAAATGCAATAAATAGTGGAATTTTATTGTCATTTCTCATTTTTTGCCTCATATCATAAAATATTTTACAAAGCTATATAGGGTTTTTAAATCTTTGATAGCCATTTTCTTTATAATAATGAAGTCCCCAAAGGCTGTGCAATTGAAGCTGCAATTGAGAGTGCCTCATCAGAGGAAAGAAAACTGCAAGAAGCTGCTGTAACCTTGAGATATTTGATTCTGGATTCTTTCAAAGATCATTCACAAATGCCTTGCCCCCCCCCCCCCCCCCCCCCCCCCCCCCCCCACATCAGAGTATTTGCTATCTGCTCAAGACCAACTTCCTTCTGCTCTGATCAAATTTTTTACTACACTCCTATCCAAGCAAGGTGCAGGACATATGAGTAGTAGGTCTGAAAGACTTGTACGTTCCATGGCCCAAGATGTTTGATATAATGTCACTTGTGGACAATGGAAAATGCCTAAACATTTACTTCTGGGGATGACTGTGAGGCATTTGACTGGAAGTTTTCAGATTATAAACATCCTTAACCGCTTTGGACATTGCTCATCCCACTCTACTCTTTTGGAACTGGAGACTGCAATGTGCGACAGTGTTGTTGAATGCTCCACAAATCTTCCTTCTGCCGCATTGGCACATCCAAAAATCACCCATTTTTGCTGGGATAATTTCGATCTCACAGAGGAGACCACTGATGGGTCTGGCACCACACACTCTACTCATGGCATCATGATCCAAGAAATAAAAGAAGGAAACTTGGAAAGAAAAATAGAGCAACAAAATGTCACGACTGGAAAAACAAAGAAAAAGTCAGCAACTTTCAAACCCATCCAAATTCAGCCTTGCTTTGCAACTGGAAGAGCAGAACCTTCTCTGACTGTTTCCACAACAACAGTAAAAAACAATCAAGAAAGACAGCTGCACCAAGATAATTTTCTGTGGGTGTTCTGTAGGATGAAGTTGAATTCAGACGGAGAACGTTTCCCTGGCTGGAAAGGTTGGCTTTCATCAACAACTCCAAACCCCCAAAATGAAAATGAAACCAACATGCCTTCAATTGTTGAATATATGCCTGTCATCAATGCTCCCATAACTGAAGCAGCTACAGTACAGAAGGTGCTACAACTATCTTTGGAGGCAACACAAGAGCTTGGTCAGCCATATACATTTGTAACATTTGACCTTGCTGTAGCAAAGAAAGCTTACGATATTGTCTGGCAAAACCCACAGCTTTACAAAACAGTCATTATTCACCTGGGTGTCTTTCACACCATAATGTCATATCTTGGTGCCCTGGGAAAGCTCCAAAGTGGATCTGGTTTTGAAGAAATTGTGACTGAAGCAGGGCTATGTGCACATGGTTCTATGGATAGGGTTATGAGTGGAAAGAACTACAACAGGGCTATACGAGTGCATGTGTCTGTTTTGGAGGCTCTAGAGAGACTTCTGCTTGCAAAATTTGAGCAGGACACGGATTCAAAACTCGGTAAAGACCTCATGCCTTACATAAAGGAATTCACCGAAGGAATATCAAGCCATACAGCTAATAAAATTCTCCAGTCAACTGTGTATGCTGAGTTATTTTCCCAGTATGAAGCCTTCAAAGAGAGTGTCCGCTCAGGAAAGTACGGAAAAACTGCACAATACTGGATCCAATACATGGACAGAGTTTGGCTTCTCCTCCAGTTTCTGCGAGCTACAAAGACTAACAACTTTCTTCTTCATATATCTTGTTTAAAAGAACTGTGCCCACTGCTTTTTACCATGAATCACCACAATTATGCCAAGTATCTCAGTGTATATTTTGTGTCAGTAGCCAACCTGATTATTCCCATCCAGGGGGCAAAAGAAATGTTACAAGATAATGGATTTAGTGTCTCCAGATCAAGGACGCCTGCTGGAAGAATAGCAGTTGATATGACCATTGAACAAACAATAAACAAACATGCAAAGACAAAAGGAGGTATTGTTGGTTCAGCAAGAGTCTTCCAAGCTATTACCGTTGGAGTGTAACAAGACACAATCGAGCAGAATATGTATCAGCAACCCAAAGAATGATCAGCAACAACAACTGTATGGATATAGACACCCACAAAGAATTGAGCCTTGCAGAAAAAAGACAAAGTGAAAAGCGAGTGCAAAAGATCCTCCAGGCATTTTCAGCATTTATCAATCCCTTTGAAGTTGAAGATGGTCTGGTCAGTCTAGCTTCAGGAATGAAAGTGCAAGAGGATGTTGCTGATGACCTGCTAGCCGTGGAAAAAATAGGAAAAAGATTGTTTGAAAGTTTTGTTGAAAACAGACTGAAGGAAAAGACTGTAGAATTTCACAAGCCATTAGAAAGGAACAAGACCAAGACATTTGCATCATTGAGGAAAGTGGTAACAGTGAAAAAAGACATGAACGTGGTCAAAATCAAGGCACAAAGAAATTTATTTGGCCAGCTTCTTGTTTTGTCCCAAGAGCACAGTGTTGATCTTCAAAAAGTTCTTCGATATCCTCTAACACCTACTCCATGGTCGCTGGCTTCATCAGATGGTTTACCTCTGAAGACCAACAAAGCAACTCTGTTGCACAAGCTCACGCCTGACAATTCATTAATGTTCGAGGATTATGCAAAAAAAAAACAAACACCGTTTACATTGTTGATGGCAATGCACTGTTACAAACTCTGTCAGCAATCCCAAATACATTTGGTGAAGTACTTACATGTTCCTCCTTACCACAAGCAGCTTGTGTACACTTTGTGACTGATACTTACATAGAAGATTCAATCAAAGGTTGTGAGAGATTGAGGAGATGATCTTCTGAAGATAATGCATACTTGTTAAGAGGATCTGAAACAACAGTGCCCAGACGTTGGAAATCATTTCTCAGCTGCGTTGATAACAAAAGATCCCTTATCAGGTTTCTCCTCAAGGAATGGGAAAGTAACGAATATGCAAAGAAACTGAGAAACAGGGAAATCTTCTTTGTCTGTGAAGAGAGATGCACCTTACTTTACAGTGACACGGATGAATTTACCACAGCTGTACCTTGTCTAGATCTCTACTCATCACAGGAAGAGGCAGACACACGAATTATACTGCACTGTCAATATGCTTCCCGCCAACCAAACTGTGAAACAATTGTTGTCAGATCACCAGACACGGATGTCTTCTTATTTCTCCTTTCATTCTCAGAGACAATTGGAAAGACCCTGATTTTTGATACTGGCTGTAGCAACAACAGGCGACAAATCAATGTCTCTCAGATTGCAAAGACTTTGTCTAAACAGATGTGTGATGCATTACTTGGTGTCCATGCATTCACAGGCTGTGACACAACAAGTTGCTTTGCTGGGCAAGGAAAGCCGAAAGCTCTAAAATTTCTTCAAAAGGAGGAAGACCTTAGAATTCTGTTCTCCAGATTTGGAACATCAGCAGCTGTTTCGAGTAATGACTGTCTCATGTTAGAGTCATTTGTGTGCAAGCTGTATGGCAAAACCTCATGCACAAGTGTCAACAAAGTGAGGTATGACATAGTTCGCCAGCGTTTCAAAGGAAAGAAAGGTACCATCTCATGCAGTGGTGGAATTGATCTGTGTCAGATGCCTCCTTGTAGTCAAGTATTGTCACTGCACATATCAAGAGCCAACATTCAAACTCTCATTTGGAGGAATGCAGTGTGCCAGAATCCTAGCATTCCAAAACCAGAGGATAACGTTTGGCAGAGAAATTCTGCAACTGAATTGGAAGTACAGTGGTTCAAAGATGCTTTCATTCCAGATGAGTTGCAGGAAATTGTGTATGAAGAAAGCTGCACCAGTACTGACGAAGATACATATGCCGAGGATGGTAGTGATAGCTTTGACAGTGATTTCCTTGACGACACTTCAGAGGACGAAGAGGATTTTGCTACTGATGATGAGGATATGTAATAAATTGGTGAGCAGTGCAAACTGTTAAGGAGTAAAGCATGTTTGCAAAACACATAAGGATATTGTTTTTATGTACTTACTGCATCTTGAATCAAGAATCCCTTTTGAGTATCAATTATTCTTCATAATATAACATGCGATTTCGTTCAAAAGTCTTCGGTAATGATGCTTCACTTGGGTTGTGAACAAATTAGTCTTTATTCATGATATATCTATTATTTTTACCACACCTTCAACTTACTTTTAAATGTGACAACTGGACATCAATACCATGTTTAAAAAGAATGAAAATTATGATGAATTTGGCATCCCACAAAGTGGAGAAAAATTTAAGGTTTGCGTACACTTTTAGTTTTTCCTGTGACGGAGAAATATGAAGGTTGTTGTTGAGGCTTGGGCCATAGCTTTCTTCAGTGCTACATTTTTAATGAACATGCTGTTTTTGGCCATATTTAAAATAATTTTTGTGTAAAACACTGAAATAGCCCATAAGTTTAGATATGACACTTCATGAGATTACTGACAAATTGTTTCAACTTTCTGTGAATCTATATAATATTTACAAATTGAAAGCTTGTGCACATAGTTTGATAGTATATTCAATTTCCTTCAGTTTGATACCCAATTTGCATATATTTGAATTAATATTGTAGTCTCCAGAGCCTTTGAAAGAAATGTTGTCTCTATTTTGCAAGGGGACACAACTCACTTTTTTCAAAGGGCCATAACTCTCTTAAATGACACTTATTTTTACGGTAACAGTGGAATTTGTATGGCCAATAAGTTCTATTATTTGAAAAACATAGTGGCATAAACTCCCAAAGGGGGGGGGGGGGGGGGGGGAGGGGGGGTCCCAGTGGCCTAAGCACTATCACATTTTGCTTAACTAGGGGAAAATAATCAATTTTTATTAAATATTGAATGAGTTACTGGTAAGATCCCTTTGAAATATCCATTACAGACTTACAGGTTAGATGACAACCAACAACTTTTAAAAATTAGCCTTCAGGTTTACGACTTTTTGAAAAGCCGTAGGTAATCTTAATCCTATCCATGAGGTGGAAGTGGAAGCTTTGTGGCCAGAAGGAAAAACAGGCTTTTGTCTTTTGTCACTGGACGGAAAATATATGAAATGCAGACGGCGTTAGGCTAAACTTTTGCTTTCCTATAGATAGTATGCGCTTGGTTAAGAAGCTCATAACATTGCCACCCGGAAGTATAACGGACCAACACACAAAACAGTGTGTATCCATGAACGTTTATAGTCGGGTAAATACAGTTCAGTGAGCATTACTCATAAACGCGGATGGCAAAAAACATCAACAAAGACCTGAGTGACGTCATCTTCCAACTATCTATTGATGCATTGCGTTCAGTCAACAACAAAAAAAAAACTCACAACATCCCCACAGCCGGATATAACGTACAAACACACAAAACTATGTGTAACCTTTAACATTTATAATCTGATTAATTAATACAATTTAGTGAGAACTACTCATAAAAATGGCTGGTTAAAAATAATAACAAAGACAGTGAAGTCGATCCTTCTATTCTCTCAAGGAAGGGCCTTGGTAAAACTTCATTTATTTCACACACATGCATACACACTCGGTGAACGCTCACGCACATATATATACCCCTCTTTTCCTTTTGTCTACTCGGTAGTGATTGGATAAAGGTGTCAAAACTAGCGGAAAGTACCATGCAATTGACCTGCGTTATGGCGCCTTTGTAAATTAATAATATTATAAGGAGTCCATGTCATTCGTCACATTTTAAATTTACTAGGGCCTGTTTGAACATGGTAAAAGAAAAAAAATTCGAAGATCTAAGCAATATAAACATTGAAGGGGAAGTGTTATCAATTACTGTACTTTGGAAAAACACGAATTTTTATATTTGGCTAGAAAACTCGTCCTTCAAGTATCGATCGATTTAAATGACCTCATCTTGGCAAAAACTCTCAAACCTGGGAACTCGTAAGGCCCGAGGTTTGAGAGTTTGCCTAGATGAGTGTCATTTAAATCGCTCGATACTTAAAGGACGAGTTTTCTGGCCAAATTTTAAAATAATATGTGTCTTTCCAGAGTACGGCAGTCAGCTGGTTAATAAAACCATTCATCTTTTCTATCACGATTACAAAGTGAAGCGAGTTAGGGGGGGGGGGGGGGGGGTGTCAATAGCGCATATATTATTATAGTGTGGGTGTTCTTTGTAGTGATTGATTAATCAAATGGCATCAACCAATATAATGGTCAAATGTGATAATATGGACCTTTTTTATTGAATTATTTATGGGACCAGTTTTGTGTAATATTGTGTCGTGGTTGAATGCCCGACGATAATCAATCTCATTGTCATTTTCATCATCATAAGAATCGTCGTTATCATCATAATCATCATCTTCATAGCAATTATCACAATCATGTATATTTCTCCTCCTCCTCCTCCCCTCCTCCTCCTCCTCCTCCTCCTCCTCCTCCTCCTATCATAATAATAATAATCATCATCAACATCAACTCTATAGCACATCATCATCATTGATCATTTCATCATTTTCAATATCCGTCGACATAATCACCACCAGCATCATCATCATCATCATCATCAACATCATCATCATCATCGACAGCATAACCACTCCTTATCACCGTGATAACCATCAACAGCATAATTATCATTACATGTCTCCTTCTTCTCTTCTTCTTCTTCTTCTCTTCTTCTTCTTCTTCTTCTTCTTCTTCTTTTCTTCTGTGATTATAAAGTTCAAAACTCGAAGTACCATGCATTGACCTGCTTATGGCGCTTTTAATTATATTTATAAGGTCCATTCTTCTCCTTTAAATTTACTAGCCTTTTGAACATGTAAGAAAATTCGAAGTCTAGCATTAACATGAAGGATGTTTCATTACTGTACTTTGAAACCATTTTATATTTGCTAAAACTCGTCCTTCAAGTTCGTCGATTAATGACCTCATCTTGGCAAAAACTCTAAACTGAATCGTAAGCCGATTTGAAGTTGCCTAATGAGTGTCATCGTTGCCGTCATCATCATCGTCATCGTCAATATCATCATCTTCGTCATCGTCATCATCATCATCGCCGTCGTCGTTATCATCATCATCATCCTCATAATCATCATCATCAAAATCGCCGTCGTCGTCGTCATCATCACCATCACCATCATCATCATAACCATTATCATCATCACCACCACCTTTTTTTATGTCCAGTGACATAACAATCACCATCAGCGCCCTACCATCCTTGCCAAAATCAACATTCCAACTGAAATAAACATTCCAAAACTCTCCGGGAATGTGTCGGTCATTGCTTTCATTGAGCTCCCCAGTGGTCACATCTTTCAACACACCATAGAGCAGTGAATTACTGGGGCACAAACCGAGTTCGCTGACCTCGACCACACCTGGTGCCAAATTCCCCGAATAACCTTAAGACATACTTTATCTAGAACCACTCATTATTTTGTGATTGACAGTTGCCCCCTTGCTGTATAAAACACCGCCTTAGTTAAATAACATAATATTATTCCAATTTCAGTTTCCAGACAACTTACGTTTAAACATAGTTGTTTAGGACTAATATAATTATATTCACAACTCATTAATGAAATAACCCTTTCTTTGTACTTATGTACCCAAAAACACACATTATCTGGCTCACCAACGCACTCATTCCCCCGTCGCCTGCGTGAGTGAGAGTGAGAGAGAAATGAACGAGACGAAACGCGATGTTTGATATCTGTGCCTGAACTATTGCTCGCCCCTTTTCGCGTTCTTTTCATATTTTTTTGTTCACGGTGTTTATATTTTGTTGATGTTTTTCCTCCACCTCTCGTTCGCCTTCTATCTACGTTCTCTCATTCAAATGGCTTGCGTCACTAAGTCAGTCAACCCTTTTGCCATCATCCACTCATAACATAACCGTAGGCTGCTTCACGCATCACTACTCACCACTCATTCTGCCTTCCCTCGTGACAAAATGTGTTAGGTATTTCTCGTGAGATTTTTAACTAAAGTTAGAAAATTTAACCTGTGACTTTCTACAAAGGATAAAATAACAACACATTTCATTTGAGCAAGAGGGGAAACATTTTTTGTGATTTTAAGATTTCTAATTTGGTGAGTACTAGACTCTATATATCATGATTTATTATTCTGATAAGCCCAGTTTCGAAATAAACAATTAGAAAAACATAAACAAACCATAAACTTAATCACCATAGGTAGTTTACAGGTTCTTACGGACTTCATTGATGACAGAATCGATGGACGTTTACACTACTTTAATTTTTATATCAAATCTTAACTCTGTAAATCTCATCATTTTGATATAGATAGAACGAAATTGACGTCACTCAGGCCTTTGTCATTATTTGTTTTTTGTTTTGTTTTTTGTTTTTGCCTTCCATTTTTATGAGTAATTCTCTATCAACCAGACTATAAACGTTCAAGGTTACACATAGTTTTGTGTTTTGGTCCGTTATAATTCCGGATGGCAATGTTGTGAGCTTCTTAACCAAGCGTATACTATGTATAATAATAATATTATAACTTGCCATTTTTCTTTGATTAGCAATATCAGGATGAAATAAATCAACGTTTGTAATGTAGAGATAGCAACGAATTTATAAATGTATGATGTCTGCCGTGTTGGAATTGTCCTAAGATTCGAATATTTAAAGCTATTGATTAAAACTTCAGCTTATATAATATTATAACATAAGCAAATTGAGCAGTAAAGTTAGGTGCCCCAAACGTAAACAAAGGTCGAGAAGCACGTGGCAAACCACATGTTCCTGTCTTGACAGCTCACGTTCCAATGTAAATAATAGAAAAAAATAACCTTTAAAATTTGGCTGTTAGGTGGCAAAAGAAACACATATTAATAAATACTCGATCATGCATCAAATAATGTCTAGATATGGATATTTTATGGAACAATGGACGTTAATATAATTTTTATCAAATTTAATCGAAATTCATCATCTATCTGATATTTAGACGAAATGACGCAAACTTCATTTGCGTGTGTTTTGCTCCATAACGAGTAATTATTACACAGACTATTTCATAATAATTTATGCCTTATTGTCTTATTATTCTGCAATGTTAGTTTTATGTAAACATATTTATCAATACTGAAACTTGATATTAGCATACAACTCAAATAATCAAAATTGAGAACCTTATATATGTGCTGGTATTAATTCGCCCCTAATCGAAATCTACAACTGTATTGATTTAAACGTTTCACTTAACATATTACTGCTAAAATTGTATGGACAACTCGAGTTTCTACATAACTGACGTTAAAACCAACCCATTAAAGACTCGTAGGAATCTCTCTCTCTCTCACACACACACACACACACACACACACACATACAATTATATATATATATATATATATATATATATATATATATATATATATATATATATATATATATTATATATATATATATATTATTTTAATATTTACCACAATGTTTGAGACAGTCTACATTAATGTTTCAGGCCTAATTAGCCATCGTCAGGACTAAGTTGGTTTGTTGACTGTTGTTGTTTGTTGAAGTGGTTCCGGTTTGTAGTTGTATTTGTATCAAACACGATTCAATATATATATATATAATATATATATATATATATATATATATATATATATATATATATATATATATATATATATATATAATACCTAGGCCTACATCTATATTTTGTTGATAGTACTAAACAAAAATGAATATAACAAATAACATCTTTTATAAAGAACAAAATATCAAACACGTGAAGTTTCGGACTCAAAACCCTTATTCAGCAAACATCAAAACACAATAAAAACAAATACATAATTACTTAAACACCAGATAGACGGCAGTGAAATATATGGCACGTCTTTTCTTACTTACAGAAATGATGTGCCATAATACTTCCGTTTTGTTAAAGAACATATTATGTGCTATTTGGTTAACATTGCATATACTGTGTTATTTAAAACAACAGCAGAATATTTTTCAATGCCTTCTCTCTGGGTTTTAAATTAATGTATTTATGTTTTTATTGGGTTTTTTTTGTTTTTTTTTTTTTGTTGGATGAAGAATGGTTTTGAGCCCGAAACGCCCCGTGTTGTTTATCTGTTCTTTTGTTTTTGTTTTTGTTTTTGTTTTGTTTTTGTTTTGTTTTTTGTTTTTTTTTTTTTTTTTTGTGTGTTTTTTTTTTTTTTTTGAAGCTGTTATATTCATTTTTGCTTACTACTTTTAACAGTCCACAGCTTCTAGTACCTATGCATCACTTAATATTGTTAGTAGAGGGGAGACACAAAATGTCCAAACCATTCGACTATGTGATTATTTGAAACAGAATTCGTCTCGGCCCTTTCCTCCACCTCCACCCCTGTTTTATTCCTTTTTAAAAGTTTAACGAACTTTAATTAACACGATTCAAACACATCCTACGTAAAATCGCGTTTTAAATAATATCACGGTAAAAAAAAAAAGAGATAACATAATTTGGCAAGGACTGAGAATACAAATATCCATCACTGCCTGTCGCAAGGTACACATTTATGTCAAAAGCCGAAAGGGTAATATGTATGTAAAGCGTCTTACCCGACAACAACACTGCGAAGCCAGAAAAAAAATATTCTCTTTCATTTTTATAAATATGCATTGTCAACATTTTGTCTCTGACCAAAATCATCGTTGTTTTGAGACAATAATATTATTTTAACTTGGCTAATATTGTTTTGTTTTGTACTGACATAATTTGTAAATAATGAATCGATTGTTGTTGTTGTTAATTGGGTAGCTAGCGCTGGTGCAAAAGAAAAATGTTAAAAGATGCGGATATACAGTGGCAGAGAAAAGAAAAGGAAAATTCCTTTTTAAAAATTAAGCCTTGACCGTAGATCGATAATGAAATGGATGATGACATCATCGCTTTATCGAATGCTCGCCATAAAAAGAATGGGGAGGTTCCCATCAAATCTTGTTTTCCACGATCTTACGCCAGATTCCATCATGCCTATTTATAGCAACAAGCCCAATCAATTACCGCAGTATTGTTTTTCAGCTTTGTGTCTCCGCCTTGCCTCTCTTCTTATTCTTTCTTTGAAATATTATGACACATAAAATGTAAGCGTGATAAGTTGTCGAGTTATTTAATGTTATCTTATCAAAGAAATTAAGGATATTCCCGATGTATAACTTGAAAGGCTGTGATGAATCATAATATTACGGGTCGAACTTATGAAGGGAAGTTGTTGACTTAATATGGAATGTATGCGTTTTCTTGTTTGTCTCCAAATTGATTTTGTGTTAGTGTTTCCTGGATGAATAACAGTATTCTCCTCTAGTGATCAAGAATCAAGTTTTTACGTCGTGAGTATAGGAGAAATGATTATTTTGTGAATTATGATTTTAGCTTTTTACTGCGTTGACGAAATGATGAAGTTGGAACTTTCGAACAGAGCGATCAGGGGCCGTTAGCATTGGTGATATTAATTATATTACATGATCAAGAATCAAGTTTTTACGTCGTGAGTATAGGAGAAGTATAGAATCCGGTCAATACGGATAAGGGGTGTGGCCGTCCTATATGAGGACCCTGCCCTGGTCTGATGAACAATTCAATTTTTACACAACGATCCATATAATATAATTTATTCACCAACATTATTGATTGTCGCTGGTTAACAGCCTTGAGTGTGCAATGTCAATAGATATGGATTTTTGTAGCGTGTAACTGGTTTTGAATGAAAGGATTACTTGTCATCTTATAGATAGGACTTTTGTACTTGCATTGATTTTCGTTTGAGTTCACCAAAGTGACGGTTGAAAATATTTTTGTCCGATTTACCAAAGAGGAAAAACCGAAATATTCAGTCGAATGCACATGGAATCTTATTATGATAGAACGTTAACACACCTTTTCTTTCAACAATTTCAATACATCGACCAGACATGTTGCATAATCGATCCTAATGATTCCCCCCCCCCCCCCCCCCCCCCCCCCCCTGTATGCCGTGTAGACACAGTACTAATTCCTTTGTTACATTATACGCTATAAACACACACACACACACATAATACGAACACACACACACACACACACACACACATCCTTGTGTTTTTGTCTGTGTTCATTTATTTGTTTTGCCGTAAAGCGCATTTTTTCATTTAACAGTAACAGTGGTGAAATACATTTTTTTGTTCGTTTTAGTTTTGGAATTGCCTGTGATTCATACTGGACTTTCCAGAGTGAGTGTCTCATTTTTCAACATCTTTTGAATGATAAAATGACGGGAGGAAAGGGGGGGGGGGAGGGGTGTGTGTAAGAGGGTTGAGAAAGAGAGAAAGAGGGGAATCCTCTCTAACAATGATAATAGTGAGTAGTCCTGAAAAGAACTGTCCCATTAAATTGAGGGCGTTGGCCCTCTTCCTCTTTCCCACCCCAAATTCTACTCTTATCAGTCAATAAACTTGATGTGTTTTTTTCTATTCTTTTGGGTGCTTTTATGCGGCTTTTTGGTATAGTGGTGTGACATTCGCCTTCGGACCGATAGCTCCTCGGCTCGAGCCCCGCTCTGAGCGACGTGAAGTTGAGTCCTTGGTAAAGGCTCCTTGTGTGGCTATATTATGGTCTTGTATGATACTCGCCTTCGGACCTGTAGGTCCTCCGGTCGGTCCCGCTCTGAGCGGCGTGAAGTTGAGTCCTTGGTAAAGGCTCCTTGTGTGGCTATGTGATCTTGTATGTGGTATGACACTTGTGTTCGGACCGGACGGTCCAAGGTTCGAGTCCGCTCAGAGCGGCCCATAGCTGAATCCTTGATAAAGGCTATTTACTCATATTTTCTCACCGTAAAATGTGTACCTGGCCGTTAATAGCGTTGTCTCTGCCGAAAAAATGTGCCACCATCTTACAGGCGTTATATTTCGACCTGCACGTTGTTATAGGGATTCATTGTAAAACGTTGTGAGCACGTTTAATGTAGATTTCGATGTATATATTATGCTCAGTGCTTTATTTTTGTTTTTCAACTGCCTGATAATCTGATTTTAGATTTTGCGATTTCTTTTCACTAAATACCTTTCCTTATCAATATATTTAATTGACCTTCTACTTGTCAAAATTCTTAAACCAGAGACTTCTTTTAAACCTCATGATAAGTTGTGTGATAGGGGCGGGGGGGGGGGGGTCATTTGCCTATGTGGAGTTGTTTTGGGGTTGTTGTTTTTTGGGTTTTTTTATTTTGTTTTGTTTTGTTTTGGGGGGGGGGGGGTGGTTGTTGCGTTGTTTTGTTTTTGTTTGTTTGTTTTTTAGGGAGGGGGAGGAATAAGAATCGTTATTTTAACAGTTTGTCAGTGCACGTGACTGCTTATGAAACTCAAAGCAGTGAGTGGGTGACTGAGGGAGGTAGTGAGAGAGGGAGTGAGTGAACGAATGAGCGAGTGAGTGAGTAAATAGATGAATGACTGAGTGTGTAAGTGAGTGAATGGGCAAATACGTGAGTGAGGGAGTGAGTGAATGATTGAGTGATTAAGTGATCGTTATTTAGTTGAAAGACTGAATGAGTGGGTGACTGAGTGAATGAGTAAAATGAGCGAGTGAATGAGTGAATGGCTGAATGAGTGAATTAGTAAGTGAGTGAACTACTGAGTTCGTGAATGACTGAATGAGTGAGTGGGTGAGTAGATAATGACACAGACGGGTGATGAGGCGGTGACGTAACGCAGTATCACGCGAAGCCTGACAATAAAACTATTTAAATTGGTTATTTCCCTGTTTACTATTATTGAGTAGAATGACTCACTCATATCAGAATTCACATACGCATGGGAAACAATGAATTGAACGAAAAAAGATAATCATTGATCCCTGAAATTATATAATTCATTTGGGTGGTTTGCGGTTTTGTGGAATGTTTCTGTTGAGAAAAAGAGAGTGCCACTAGATACACGTCAATAGAAGTTACTTGATTAAACGCATTCGAAAATCCGTATCAAATTATAATTAACATTCAGGTGACACAGTGATATAATAGTCCCATTTCTCCTCCTCATTATCCTCTTCCTTCTCCCCTTTTTCCTTTTCCTCCTCCTCCACTATCACCACCACCTCCACCTCTTCCTCTTTCGACCCTCTTCGTTTTCGTTATCAAACTCCCTCCCCCCCCCCTCCATCCCTCTCTCCTCTCTCTCCTCTCTCTCCTCTCCTCTCTCTCTCTCTCTCTCTCTCTCTTTCTTTCTCTCTCTCTCCACTCTCCTCTCTCTTTCCCTCACTCTTTCTCTCTCTTTCTTTCTATTTCCCTCCCTCTCATTCTCTCTCTTCTCCTCTTCCCCCCCCTCCCCCCTCTCTCTCTTCCTTTCCTCCTCTCTCTCTCTCCTCTCTCTCTCTCTCTCTCTCTCTCTCTTTCTTTCAATATCCCTTCCTCTCATTCTCTCTCTTCCCCTCCCTCCCTCCCCCCTCTCTCTCCTCTCTCTCTCTCTCTCTCTCTCTCTCTCTCTCTCTCTCTCTCTCTCTTTCTCTCTCTCTCTCTCAGCTCTCTTCTCTCTCACTCTCTATTTCTTTCTCTCTCTCTCTCTCTCTCTCTCTCTCTCTCTCTCTCTCTCACACACACACACACACACACACACATACACACACACAACCTATTTTCTTCATCACTCTTCCTAATCCTTCCACTGTTTTCCCTTGCTTTGTGTAATTTTAATTGACATGGATTTTTCTTTTCTCCACAATTAAACTGCACCAAACGCATTGTGCTCTGTGCGCACCAAGTTCGAAACCGACTTCTACCAATCAATATTACAACATTGTCGACAGGTCGACAGCTTTAGATGTGAATGCTGTTTGTTATGCCCTGATGAGGACAAAGAGAGCAAAGAAGGAAAATATAGAGAAGGAGTAGCACTGAATATTTGTGTAAGAGATTAAAAAGACCAGCATGTGAGCGGGACAGTGGAATTTGATATCGTCGGGCCAGATTATTTTAATTTGCTTATTTATTTTAATGCCCACCCTGATGTGCACACATTGACAGGTCTGATAATCGAAAGCAATTATGAGCTCGATTTAACACCGTTGTAATGGACTCATGTCTCATGTAGTTCCATATCTGAAGCAGACGTCGGAGGTCATCTTCCGCCAAGCTGATCTATCTCTTGCCAATTCTATTAAAGCAGCGCCACCTTTCTCAGCTTCATCTGTCCAAGTTCTTATCCCTTTCAAATACGTTATTCTTTGTCTTCCTCTTATTCTTTTTCCATTCATCTTTCCAGTCAAGGCGAGTATTTCCAAACCAGGGTGGCGGATAATGTGTCCTAAAAATTCCATTTGGCGTTTGATGATTTTTGTTATCAGTGATCTTTTTCTGTTTGCCATTTCTAAAATTTCTTCATTTCTTTTCCTTTCCATCCATGACACCCTCATCATTCTTCTGTAAAACCACATTTCCACTGCCTCCAGTCTTTTAACCATGGTCTTGTTTATGGTCCAGCTCTCACAACCATATAGCAGCACAGACAGTACATAGCAATCCAGGACTTTGATTTTGTTTTCATGCTAATATTCCTGTTTTTCATAATTGTATGCAGCTGGTTGAATGCATTCTTCGCCATACCTATTCTTTTCTTTATTTCACAATCTGATTTTCCATTGGATGTTACATTGAAGCCTAAATATTTGAAACATTCAACTTGTTGTATTGTTTGTCCTCTGCTTGTTATTACACAGGCTGGTGGGTTATTATTTTTAGATACCGTCATACATTCTGTTTTAGATATATTCAGTTCCAGTCCCATATTTTCACTACTCCTGACTACAACATCCAGTAATTCTTGTAGTTCATGTTCAGATTCTGCCAGTAGAACCGTATCATCTGCATACCTCAGATTTGTTACATTCTTTCCTCCAATACACACCCCCTTCTTATGTTCGATATCTCTTAATATCATTTCACTATAGAGGTTGAATAAATCTGGAGACAAAACACACCCCTACCTAACTCCTCTTCTAATAGGTGTAAAACTGCTTAGTTCATTGTCAACACGCATTGCTGCTTCTTGTTCCCAGTACAAATTCCGTAATATTCTTAAATCTTTACCATCAATGTCCAAGGATGATAGAATTTTGAATAGTTTTTCGTGTTGTACTTTATCAAAGGCTTTGAATAGTCGATGAAACACATATACAGATCTTTATTTACTTCAATACATCTTTCCATCAGCATTGATAATGTGAATATTCCATTTCTGGTACCCTTGTCCTCAACAAAACCAAATTGCATCTCCCCAATTTCAGGTCGTATTTTATTTCTTATTCTTAGTAAAATTATCTTCAAAAGAATTTTTGTGAGGTGGCTCATTAGGCTAATAGTTCTGTGTTGTTCACAATCAACTGCCCCTGGCTTTTTTGGTAGTGCTATAAAAATGGATCGTTTCATATCAGTTGGCATTTTTCCTGTGTCATACACTTGATTTAGAAGGTTTGTGATGAATTCAATCCCCCATTCACCCAGGCCAGTCAAGGCTTCAATTGTTATGGCATCAGGTCCTGCAGCTTTTCCATTTTTCATGCTTTTCATGACGTTCCTAACTTCATCTTTCATTATAGAAGGCCCTTCCAGTTCTTTTATCATAGGCATTTCTCCTCGATTATCAAAAAAAAGTTCTTCAATATATTCTGACCATCTGTTTAGAATGCAGTCTTTGTCCATGATGGTGTTTCCACGCTTGTCTTTGATGCATCCACTTTTAGCACCTGATTTAGTTTTGTTTGTCACTTCTTTGATTTTCTGATGGAAGAATTTGCCATTTTTTTCTTTGCAGGACATTATATAGTGACATTGTTCATTTATCCAGTCTTCTTTAGCTTCGTTGCATTTTCTTTTTATCTGCCTGTTCAGAGTCTTGTATTTTTCTTCCTGATTTTTGGCCTTTCTTCTCTCATTCATTAATTCTAATATCTCTGGAGTAATCCATTTCTTCTTCTGCAACTTAAGTGTGGTTGGAACATTTTCTTCTAATGATGCAGCAACACTGTCTTTAAACTGCTCATATTTCTCTTCTATATCTGTTAGTTCTCCAAGCACTTCAAACTTGTTTCTTACTGATAGTTCAAATTTTTCTTGTATCTTCTGTTCCTCCCGGAGAATGTCTAGTTGGTATTTAGGTTTAGCCTTTGCTCTTTTGCAGATTTTCAATTTAACTCGTATGGGGCATAGCACAGGTATATGATCGCTGTTACAGTCAGCCCCCGGCATAGATTTGGCATACAAAACCGAGTTTCGGAAACGTTTGCTGATGAGTATGTAATCTATTTGGTTTCTCACTCCATCTCCAGGACTTTTCCATGTCCACTTCCTTCTATTGTGGTTTGTTGACCAAGTATTTGTGATTGTCAGATCATGTTGACGGCACCATTGAATAAGACGATCACCTCTGTCATTTTTGTCTCCCAGACCATGTGTGGCCCACAATATCTTCTATTCTTTCTCGGCCCACCTTGGCATTAAAATCGCCCATGATGAGTTTTATGTCTGAAGACTTAAACTGATGCATTGCTTTATCTATTTGTTGATAGAAATTTTCCACTTCTTCATCATCGTGACTGGTGGTTGGGGCGTATATTTGTAAAATATCAAAATCAAAAGGTTTTGCTTGTAGTTTGATTGCCATTACTCTGTCTGATATGGGCCAGAATCCTTTGACTGCTCGCGCCGTTTTATTATCTAGTATAATTCCAACTCCCCTTTGGTGTTCTCCTCCTCCTGAGTATATAATTTTACAGTCATCATAATTAAGTTCTCCTGCTCCTTTCCATCTAACTTCTGATAATCCTAAAACATTGATATTCAATCTCTTCATTTCCATAACTACATTTGCTAATTTTCCTTTCTGGTACAGACTTCTTACATTCCATGTTGCTGTTCGTAATGTTTGGTGGTGCACAGTAGCTGGATGACGGTCGAGAGTCACCTGTTCACCTGCATGACTATCTCTACCGGACGAGGCTGTAATCGAGTTGCTCGAAAAACATCCATTGACGTCGTTGACTAGATTCGCTTGGACGGACATCATGACGATCTTGGGATGATACGTCAGTGGTTTCCCGTTGCCTTCTGACGGATTTTTATCTGGTTTACTCCATAGCCTTTTGACCTCCCGGTCATAACCCACAAGGCAGTGGGAGCATTTGGCAGGTTTTAAGGCGCCTCCCATTCACCTTGATAGTCCCTTCATAGAGTATATGAGGCATTTTGTATGTGTAGCTGTGCTGCCAGACTACCCAACCTCACTCTCCACGACTATCGCCAGTTGGTCCGCGGCTTTACAGCTAACCTATAGATCAGGATCTGTAGGCCGTTCCACGATCCGCCACCTGTGGACGCGCTGGGTTGGGGATGGTCGCCCCAGCTGTACCCAGTGTAATGGACTATAGAGCAGTAAAGTTAGGTGCCCCAAACGTAAACAAAGGTCGAGAAGCACGTGGCAAACCACATGTTCCTGTCTTGACAGCTCACGTTCCAATGTAAATAATAGAAAAAAATAACCTTTAAAATTTGGCTGTTAGGTGGCAAAAGAAACACATATTCATAAATACTCGATCATGCATCAAATAATGTCTAGATATGGATATTTTATGGAACAAAAGGTAACATTTTCTAAAATTTATCAAAAGTTACAGTCTATCTATTTTTAGACCAGAGCAAAATATTGCGCTGGTGTGAACAAAACGAGAATTATTCGGAGCCTGATTTTCATAATAATTTAGCCTTATATTATTATTTCTGCAACTGTTAGATTTTATGTAAACATATTTTCAATACTGAAAGTGTATTGCCTACAACTCAAACTACAAAATTGGGAGACCTATATTGTGCGTAAATTATTCCGGTCCCTAACGGAAATACTAGCAACTTGTTATTGTTTACGTTTGGGGCACCTAACTTTACTGCTCTATAATTGTGACCCATCGTCTCAAAACGGTATTATGTCGGAACAAAGCATATGCTTAAAGGCCGAATTTAATGTTAAACTGGTCAAAAATATAAATTGTTGGCATTAACACCCTAAAATATGGTATCCATTCCCCTCAATAAATAATACAAACTCAACACAAGTCTGATATTTCTGGCGATAAATTCAATTTTCAACATCTTAACCATCCCGACTTAATACCGTTTTGAGGCGAAGGGTCACAATTTGCGTTGGTCTGAGAGTATTTCCATTACAACCATGAGCCTATTACATAACAATTTGGGTTATCAGACTTGCAAATAAATGCACGTTGGTCTTTCCTCTTCACACTGAAAATGAAGATGAAAGTTCTCATGGGATCATACTGCTCATGGAATCGTTTCTCAGGTCTGAAACGTACTGTAGCAGACGTCAAATTACTAATTCAATAAAACGAATAGATATACATGCATACAAAGCGCACCATTTCCACAGGTTACACGTGTTCAATGAGCTTTACAATGCAACCATGTGGAACACACCATAAGTCGCCAGCCATGCGCTCGTTTTGTACACACCCTCTCACAATATCCGCCACTGTTTTTTGCCAAGTACTCATTCACATAATATGTGACCCACCGATCGATCCCGATGAAGTCGAAATTATTTTTTTCCTCTGATTCTCCTGTCCACTCAGTAGTGATTGGGTGGCTGGATCTGTTAAATCTGGCGAAAAGTACTTTGCGATAGACCAAGGTCCTATCCAAAGGGTAACAAGCAATTATGCCCATTTCACTCTATAGAAATCGGGCTAAACTCGGGCTCCATGGGGCTAATATTTTGTTGTTTTTTGTTGTTTTTTTTGTTGTTGTTTTTTTGTTGTTTTTTTTTTGTGAGAAAGGCATACATTCGGTTATTCATTTACACAAGCTTCCGGTTGTCAAACGACTTCTCAATCCTTCATATTACATGTATTATAACACTTCAGCAATCCTTTCGATATCCCGCCAGTTTGACCTTGTGGGTACAATTATTAGTCATACAGTTGCTCTGACACAGATTTTGCCCAATCCTTTTTCAGATACGCGTGACTGATCAGATTTCATGTAACTAAACTACCGTAAGTAAGGCTTTCAGTTTTTATTTTTTAAAATTGCCACACTATTAAATGAAAATTTCTGTAGTCGTGATAATGTACAAGACAGTTAAAGAGGATTTATATCCACAATTTTAACTAACAACACAGTGAGATACGTGTTAATACTTGTCTTTGAGTTAATCAAAAAATATAGTTTTTATATTTTACTTACTTATCCGTGTCCTGCGCTTGTATGCACGTTGCCTATCATTAATAGTATGCCGTCATATATTTACGTGCAAAAAAATAGGTAGCTTTCTTTTGCTTTTTTTTTTCTGTGTGCTTTGTCAGTATAAAAAAAAAAATCAATACTTGAAGGAAATCTTTTTTTGCCTGTTTGTTTTTCTGGGTCGGTCGTTTGTTTGTGTGTTGTTGGTTTGTTTATTTATTTATTTATTTATTTATTTATTTATTTATTTATTTATTTATTTATTTATTTATTTATTTATTTATTCATTTATTTAAAAAAAATTTTGTTTATATTGGGGGCGGGGGGAGGTGTTGTTGTTGAGTTTTCTTGTTTGTTTGTTTTGTTTCTTTTTTAATTCTAGAATGTTGTGCTGATTTTTTCATACATTTGTGGTTATTCATTCCTTTTATAAATGCGGCCCAAATTGTATTGCATTGACATATTTTTGACTACTTTTTTACTTTTTTTTTTTTTTTTTGCGCGTGCGTTGAGAATGTTTGTAAGCGTAATGAGTGTGTGTGCGTGTGTGTGTGTGTGTTTGTGTTTGTTTGTGTGTATGTGCTCATGTGTCTGTGCATGCCTGGATCTTAAGTGTTGGATTGCATGTAAAACGGCATTTCTATCACGTCAAAATGTCAAAGTACAGTTTAATACTCATTCAGTAATGTAACCCAAATGTTTCATAACACAGGCTATCTCACCAATTCCACTCGATTTATCTCCCTGCTTATCTCTTACCCGAATGATAAGATATCCTTGGCATGACTCGATCACGCCTTTAGAAAGAGTTGTTTGGGTTTTTTTTAAACGTGAGCTTTTATATAACGTAATATCCACTTAACTTGCTTAATGGGCTTTACAAGGGGTCCCTAGCAATAGCAACAACGAGATGTGACGCCTATTAGGCGGAATTACATTTTTTTTTTAACGACAGAGACTCCGCTGTCAATCGCCAGGTCCTCATTTTACACCTGAGTACGGCGAGAGAATGTGAGCCTTTCCCCAAGGATTCAACTATGCATGCGCCGCTGAGAGCGGGACTCAAACTCGAGATTTTCCGATCCGACGGCGAGTGTTATATTACAAGACCACATAGCCGCACAAAGAACGTACACACTTCATAATGTAAATTATTTGTGAATTTGTGGTTTTGTGGTATTACAGTCGCCATTGGACCTGTAAGCCCTTTGTTCGAGTCCCGCTATGGGCGACGCAAAGTTGAATTCTTGGAAAAAGTTCAACGCAAAGTTGAGCTCCTTGGAAAAGGTTCTACGCAAAGTTGAGCTCTTTGGAAAAAAAGCTCTACGCAAAGTTGAGCTCTTGGAAAAGGCTCTTACTCATGCCCTTTCACCGTAAGCAGATTTAAAATGGTACCTGGTTGGTAATTTTTAAAAAAAGTATTGTAATAACACTTTACAGGTACCTTGCCTCATCCTATTATACTATGTCAAGTATTTTATTTATTTATTTTTTATTTTTTTTTGGCTTGAGGCGATTTGAACATATTAGGTGAATACTGTGCTATAAAAGAGTTCAGTTTTTTTTTCTTTCTGATGTAAAAAATAAAATGCGAACAATGGCTGGAAAAACATTGACCTTAAACATTATTGAAGGAAAGAGGTGTAGTGATTAACTTAGATATAGCCCAGCTGTTGTTCTCGTTTAACATACTATTTTTGACAGGGTAACGCCCTTCTTATGACGAAAAGTATTTTACTCACGTATTGTTGTCAAGCTGCAGTAGGTACAATTACAACAAATTATGGTATTGGAATGTTTTGGTATGATGATAACAGTATGACCCGCCTATGTCAACTTCGCATAGGTCGAGTGTCGTATAAGACGACCTCCGTGGCTGGAAACGTTTCTACATGTGACCCACCAACCCAAAAACGTCGATATTATGATTCGGGATGAATCTGGCATGTAAATGTGAATTTAAAGAGTTAAAGGATAAGAAATATGAACTTTTAGTTGGTTGCGATGTAATAAATTATGTTTATTCTCCACCTTAACGAATAGAATGTATCTGCCAAGTTGTATATTTTTAGCGATACACTCAATTTCCAGTGCCTAGCTCATACAGACATAGTACCGCTTTGAGAAGGTGGGTCACATATTTACTTCCGATTTTCCTCCGAGTTAGCAAAGTCAACCCGCATAGACACTTTTATTAATTGGCGTACACTGTACATAAACGTTTTATTGGCAGCCAACAATTTCAATGACCGCCAATTAGATGGCTTAATGACTGGCCCCTAATCGCCATCATCATCGCCGTGAGCACACACCAGTCTACGGACTCTTGACATAATAGCTCAACCTTGGGGGACAGTTCGGCGACATAAAGGACGTTAACAGTCATCATCTTGGTAGTGATATCGGTGAAAGTAGAAGTAGTTGTGGTGGTGGCAGTGGTAGTGAAAGTAGTAGTAGAAGTTGTTGTTGTACATAGTAGTAGTAGTAGTAGTAGTAGTAGTAGTAGTAGTAGTAGTAGTAGTAGTAGTAGTAGTAGTAGTAGTAGTAGTAGTAGTGTGTAGTAGTTAGTAGTAGTAGTAGTAGTAGTAGTTGTAGTTGTTGTTGTTGTATGTAGTGTAGTAGTAGTAGTATAGTAGTAGTAGTAGTAGTATAGTAGTAGTAGTAGTAGTTGTGTAGTAGTAGTAGAAGTAGCAGTATAGTATTAGTAGTAGTGGTAGTAGTAGAAGTAGCAGTATAGTATTAGTAGTAGTGGTAGTATAGTAGTAGTAGTAGTAGTAGTAGTAGTAGTAGTATAGTAGTAGTAGTAGTATAGTAGTAGTAGTATAGTATAGTAGTAGTAGTAGTAGTAGTAGTAGTCGTAGCAGTAGTAGTGGCAGTAGTAGTATAGTAAGTAGTAGTAGTAGTAGTAGTAGTAGTAGTAGTAGTAGTTAGTATAGTAGTAGTGTGCAGTATAGTAGTAGTAGTAGTAGTAGTAGTAGTAGTGGTAGTAGTAGTGGTAGTAGTAGTAGTAGTAGTAGTAGTAGTAGTAGTAGTAGTAGTAGTAGTAGTAGTAGTAGTAGTAGTAGTAGTAGTAGAGAAAGTAGAAAACGCTATAATGAAGGTTTCTTCTTCCCTCTTTCTTCATCATCCTCCTTCTCTTCACCAACACCCTGACCACCCTCCTCCTCCTCCTCCTTATCCCTCATCCTCTTCCTCCTCCTCTTCCTCCCTTTTCTTTCTCTCTTTCTTTATTTCTTTCTCATGAATAATTTGTCATAATAAATGTTTTTAACCTATATCTTCACACTCGTCTTGTATATATTAATTTTTTTTTTTTAATGAAGTATAATATTTGTTTCTATTCCTCAGATTGTCTTTCTTCATCCTTCATTCAACATTTGCAGCACGCTGAACGGAAATAACTATCGCAATATAGGAGGTGGTGACTCACAAAAGATTTTGTTTCATTCATACAAACGGGATCATCACCAACTCACGGTATTCAAATTTCTGTATTCTGAATGACAACTGATGAATGGTAATATCGAAACAGGAAACAGCTGCCATTCATGAAATTATAATCAAGAAAATGAATACACCCTCGTTATAAGTGACGACTAAAATCATTGAATGATAGTAGTCCATCCCATTCATCGAGGGAGTTAGTCTGAGATTTGGTGACAACAGATATCATCACAGATTTGTTATTGACGTCTGTTACGCTCTGATTCATGTGTGGAATAATTAATAGATCTATAACGTAAAGATTCGTGTGACTAGACTTGGATTGAATCACGCGTCGTAATCCTTTATGTCATTCAAGATGGCCACTGTCATTACAATTGACTTCATGAAAATAACTTTAAACTACAGGAACTGTATACTTTAAAGTTGTTCATCCATTGTCTCATTTCTTGCGATTCTTGATTTTGGTTGTTTTGTTGTTGTTTTTTATGGAAAGAGTAAAGAAATTCGACACTCCAGAAATTCAGTAGAAGGTTCATTAAAAAGAACACACGTGTTAGTTGACTCTACAATCTCCGATTCTTTTTGCAACTGTTGAAGCCATATAAGATCAACGTGTGTCATAAGTTCACCTAACAACAACGAAATCATAGGTAATGTTTTACCATCGAATAATAATACCCAGATAAATATTATCTAATCACAATATGTGTCATTACTAATTAGAGATATATTGTAAGTGTAAATTGTAAATGTAACAATTTATTGTATTTGTAGCGGTATTGATCAGGGGGGATGTTTTACAAGTAGAATTCATTCATTCATTCATTCATTCATTCATTCATTCATTCATTCATTCATTCATTCATTCATTCATTCGTTTGTTCATAAATTATGCAGAATCAACAGACATTATAGAATCAACCATAACCGCAACTTTTTGATACCCCCCCCCCCCCCCCCCCCCCCCCCCCCCACCAATCTGCTCTACTCTAGAAAAGAAACAACATATTTTAAAGATTTTGGCCAGAAAACTCGTCCTTCAAAAATCGATTGATTAAAATGACTCTCCCGTTGTCCAAAACTCTCAAACCTGGTACTTGATTAAAATTTCAAGTTTGAGAGTTTTTGTCAAGTTGAGAGTCATGTTAATTGATCAATATTTGAAGACGGGTTTTCTGGCCAAATTTGTTTAATATGTTTGGTTTTTTTTTCAGAGTACGGCAGTGATGACTAACGACACCAACTAACAATTCATTGAGTACATTAATCATGTTTCCAACCCCGATAATATATCACGTTACATTATATTAGCTAGTAATCTAACCTCGTAAATTAGCGCATTCCCCCTATCCAAAACTTCAACCATCCACCTGATCTTGTCGGCCATAATTCAATCAGTCACTCATCCGTTTATTCATTCATACGTACTAACCAACTATGTCTACTGCCTTGGAACGAACTGTTAAATTGATGAACATTTATTCAGAAACTTCCTGGCAAATGGTATTTCAGTATATCTGTGACTTCTAGACACATTGACCTAAATTTCTAACATTACACGTCCGTGTGAAACTTAAAGTCTCAGATATTCGTGTTATTTTTAATGTTATTTCTCTCGCTCTACACGATTAAGTTATTAAGTTCAACCGCGATGAAACCAATGTTTACACAATAAATACTATGCCGTCTTTAGTCGGTACTTAAAACCGAATATATGTCTAGACATTCAGACAACGCTGATCTTTTGTCCTATTGTGTTAAAAAGTGAGCCATTTAAATTTAATGAATTAAATATCACTTAGTCCTTCTTGTGATGTGTGATTCATGTCAGACAATTCGATCATAAAACAGGAAATTTCGTGGCAATATTATATCACCTAGAAAGGTTTCCCTAGATTCATTATGTTCACCTACAGGACTACATTGTACATAATTATTTTAGGTCTAATATTATAAGTTGCTGATTTACTGATAATTGTAAAAATGATTTTAATTATATCCCAAAACTTTTGTTTTGCAGGCTATTTCACAACAGACAGCCCATGTTCATTGTCTATGGAGCACATTTCAGTGATTGATGTGTTATTCGAAATGTCACCTTTGAGATTAACAAATCTTTTTCTGATGTTTACTGGATGAAAAAACCTATGACCGCCGTGACGGATTTTTAGTGGCTTTTATAAAGAGAGTTACGAGTGTTTTCTTTCCAACTGAGCATACTTGATAACACAAACAGTTATTTCACAACTCATTGACTGCCAAAGCAGTAAACGATAACTGAATTCCAAATATACATTTTAGTGCCATAAGAATGTCCTTTATGAGTCGTGACAGCGACCAGACGCTGGATTCCAGAACTGGAGTGAGTGACCAGCATCAAAGTAGGCAGAGGTCAAAGAGCAACATAAAATGCGTGGTGGTGGGGGATGCAATGGTTGGCAAGACCAGTCTGGCCAGGCGATTGGCATGTTTGGGTTATCAGCCCGAGTATGACCCGACCACTTTCGATAACTATGCAGGTGAGTAGATTTTACTGCTAGTTAATGTTGAGATGCCAACTCTTAACCGCCAAACAGTGACGAAATGGGCCTTTGTGGTGTAGTGGTATGACACTCGCCTTCGAGTCCCGCTCTGAGCGGCGCATAGTTGAGTCCTTGGAAAAGGCTCTTTACTCACATTCTCTCACTGTTCTCAGATGTAAAACAAGTAGCTGGCCGTTAACAGCGTTGTCTATGCCGAGAAAATATCAGGCGTCATGTCTCGTTCTGCATGTTAAGCTCAAAAGTGTTGCAGTAGTCTAGGGACCCCTTGTAATGCGCTTTGAGCACGTCTAGTGGATATTGCGTTATATAAAAGCTCAAGTTTATTTTTTTTAAAATCTATTTTGGCTTAAAGCTTTTACTTTATATATCGATAGACACGCAGCTTTGTGGAATTATGGTATGACACGCTCTTTCGAAGTCCCTGATTCGAATCCCGCAAAGTAGATAGACAGTTCAGTGATTGGAACCTCTGAAATATTGAGAATTGAGGATTTTTGTTTTATTTTGGTTCTATCCTGTCTTACAATGGCAAAACATTTTGTTTTTCTCATTTTGCTTGGAGAATTTTATTTCATGTATCGATAGATTAAGACGATCCCACAATTTGTCAAAGTCCAGGTCTATGACAATTTACGTGAAGTATTATTCTTTAACCCTCTCCTTACCGATCCTTTTCAGTATTCTCCCAAAATGGCAGGCTTTCCCAGCAGAAAAACTGGTTTTTTAAAACTCAAACAATCTCTCTGCAAAACAACGTTATGTTCTTATTAATTAAACAAATATCATTCTTCAAAGTTTGTAATGCACCAAATAAATCTGAATAAGAACACTGTATATATTGTGTCGTAACAAATGTGACGATTTTGCTGTAGGTGGTAAATAAGGAGAGGGTTAAATTGTTTTTGTTATTGACCGAAGAAGAGTTTTGGGCTCTAAACGTTCAATGTAGAATATTTTGCTCGTTTTTCTTGAGCTGCTATACCATTTAAAATACTTTTCAAAATCTGAAAATGTTTCAAAGGCAAATTGGGGATAATCTATAGCTCTCCATATAGTTTTCTGGCAAAATAAATGGTTTTAAAAAAGTATTTTGCCAATACACTGCAGTTTTGTTATTAATGGATTGTGGGTTTTCCAATCCTTATCTGTTTACAGTTAGATGGTTTACGTTTATGTCTGTGTTGATAGAACGGATAACAGTGAAGGTTAGTAAAATAATAAGTCCTCACGAAACATACCATAGTCGTCGATCCCAGGTTTATCCCGATTTCAAATTCGTGATATTGATTTATTTTCTCTTCCTAAACCACAAGTTCCGCTTAAGGCCATAACCATGTTAAGTTCGGCATGATGTATATGCTTGGTATTTTATTACATTCACTAACTACCATTGAAAAAAAACCCAAACATTTCGGTATGAGAACGACCCAAGCAACACTACTCTCTTTTATCAATAAACAAAATTTATCCCCCCCCCCCCCCCCCCCCCCCCCGTGTCATTAAATGAAATATTAGTGGTTGAGTTTGTCAAAGTATGAAAATTATGAGGCTGAAGAATTGAAGGATTCTAAATTAACCATCTGCTCCTTACCACCTACAGCATAATCGTCACATTTGTTACGACACAATATACATTTGTTCTTATTCAGATTTATTTTTTGTACATCACAAAATTTGAAGAATGATCTCTGTTTTATTGATAAGAACATAAAGTTGTTTTGTAGAGAGCTTGTTTGAGTTTCAAAAATCCATTTTTCTACTAGGTAAACCTGCAATTTTTGGGAAATTACTGAAAATGGTCGGTGAGGCGCCAGCGCGTTAATTAACGCTTGTCAGTCATAAACGAGTACTTATATTATCAGCGAGCAATTCAGTAATCGTTATTACAGAGTTTAGAGAATTAATTGATAAAATGCATCCAAAACGCGTTGTATTTTCATTTTTCAGGTCTCAAATTTTAAAATAACCAGTGGTAAATTGGGATAATCTTATCCATTGGTAGGTACTTGAAGAGACAGTTTTAACGCCCTTTCATTGTAGGGAGGTATTGATGAGGCAAAACCCGGAAGAGGAGGCTTTATTTAAGTTTAAGTCTACAACGAGATATTGTAACCAATCTATGTAATTTGACGTTAAAATTTCTTTACTTTGCATCAGCTCTATACATATTGAGAATTAACAATGTGAGGAAGACTGTCATAGTAATCAATCAAAAAATTAACAAGAAGGATTGGTAGGAGGGGGTGGGGGAGGGAAACGCCCAAGGTGTTATAATAATCATAGGGTGACGTTGATGTTGTGGTTGGGATATATGCAGGTACAGTTAATTCAAACCTGAGCACTGTGCTGCACATGAGAGGAGGCGGGGGGGCTAGTAGTGGATTGCACTGCTCGTAAACTCAAAATATTTCAAATACAAGTGATTGATGAGACGTCGTGATTATTATTATTATATTCAAAGGGGAGGCTTGGACATGGATGAGAGACGCAGAGATGGTAAAAAAAAAGTTACATAGCTATAAGATGGGGCTTGCAGCCAAAGAGTTTTATCTGTATACGAGATCTTCTTTTTTTTTTATATAGAAAAATAAAGAAAGAGAAAGAAAAAAAAAACAAGAAAGAAAAAAGAAAATCTCTGAGCCATAGGCCCCATAAGTAGTTTATCCCGGCTTCTGAAGCATTAAACGGTCAGTGACCAGTCTGCCGTGCTCTGGAAAAACCCATATTTTAAAACTTGGCCAGAAAACTCGTCCTTCAAATATCGATCGATTTAAATGACCCTCATCTTGGCAATAAACTCTCAACCCTGGGACTTCGCGAAGTCCCAGGGTTGAGAGTTTATTGCCAAGATGAGGGTCATTTAAATCGATCGATATTTGAAGGGCGAGTTTTCTAGCTAAGTTTTAAAATTTGGGTTTTTCCAGATTACGGCAGAATTGCTTTTTACCAGTCTTTTGCAATTCAATCCAATTCATTCTGCCAACTCGAACAGACACAGCTACCCAATCGGTTGAATGATGGCATTGGATTGCATGTAAAAGTGAAAATTTGGAAAGAATCACTGGTGCAAGAAGGGAGTTATGAAAAGTTCTGAATTTTACAGTGCAAATAAAATCAATCTTGTATATTTTTTTTTCTGCCAGATTTGTATTGCATTGTATCATACACAATTCGTCAGACTTTTACTTCGCATCAACACCGGTCTTCTCTTATTTCACAATGTTCATTCTCCATTGCAACAATGTTAAATCGGGTCATCATTGCTTTCGATTAACAAACCGACAAATAATGTGTACAAGTAGGCTTGAATATATTAATGTTTATATTCCTATTCTATTCATGCATCCCACGCCTAATTTAAATACAGAATGTTCCATTGAATGGAATGGGTGTCAGTCATACCAAATTCGTTTCGAAAAAAAAAGGACAAGTGAGTTACACAAAAAATGCCAGATGGTGTGATAACTAATCTTAAGAACGTAGATATGTGCGTTAAGATTATGACAAATTCTCTCTTTCACTTTTAGCGAAAGCATTGTTCAT
>NC_088360.1:43912105-43922105 GCF_034508935.2 Berghia stephanieae
TAATTTACATACTCAAGTTTGTTGAAAACATTTCTACTACCATCACGACTCCTACTAATACGATTATAGTGTCATAGTGCACTAATTACTTTGTCTCGGGAATTCCATAAAGTTAACTCGACTTACTCATCTGCGCTGTAACTGTGTAATTTCTGACATACTTTTATAATCGAGGAACCCTCTTGTTTAGGTAATTGCACTAAATGTGACCCGAAACGGTTTTTGTATTATGTCGAGATAAATCTAACAGCGGAAGAGCGTGGCTCAGTGGCACGGTCTTTGCCTCGTACCCGAAAGATACCGAGTTCCATCACCCGCCGCTGCGCTGTGCGGACTTGAGCAATTCATCTCTCCCCAGCTCAATTTGCGGTGCTTCACTGCGGCTGACGCCTGGGTTATTCCAGTCTTCCTTTGGAATAGACCCTAGAGACAAATTTTCCCCATGGGATGAATAAAGGGAATTTTATTTATTTATTTATTTAGAGTCAAAAGAATTTTTTAAAATTGTAACTTTTGAGTAGGTTGCAATGTAAAAAGAAATATCTTTATTCTCCCTCTCAACGAATATAAATTATCTCCCAATTTTTGTATTTCTAGTGACACACCCAATTCCCACTGCCTAGCTCATCCCGACATAATGCCGTTTTGAAACGGTGGGTCACAAATGAAAAGGAATAATATATATTGTGAAGGAGTAGCAGGTACAATGATCAAGGGGAGCCTAAATTGAAGGAGTTATTAGTTGTTTTACCATATCCAAGTCCAATTTTGTCTCAAATCGAGACAGCATCGAAATGCCATAATGGGTCTTACGGGATCCCCCCCCCCCCCTCACCCCTGTAGCTCAGCAATTAAAAAAAAAACCGTGAGCATTTATTTAGAGCAATAGCTACTAAACTTGCTCAAAGCGCCTTAGAAAGGGTCCCTGACCATCAACATCACGTAACACTGTAGAACGAGACATGACAGCTTTTAGGCGATATTACATTTTTTTTTTTTTTTTTGCCGACAGAGACAACGATGTAGACTCGTTTTACACATGAGTACGGTGAGAGAATGTGAGTAAAGAACCTTTACCAAGGACTCAACAATGCGCTGAACTCTACAAAAAAGAAGTCCTTCAGAGCCAATAGCCCAAATCAGCTGGAGTTAACTTGCTGCCCTTTGGATAGATCGCTAGTCTACCGCAAAGTACTTTCTGTCAGATCTGACAGACCCAGCTACCCTATCACTTCTGGGTGGATGGGAAGTTCAGAAAAAAATCTCTACTGCATCCTGGATCGATATTGGTCCCGTTGCGTGTGAAGCGAGTGCCCTACCAACTAAGCCATCGGGACCCCCAAAACTCTACAATGGTAGTGTCAATTTCCAAGATTCTACAGTGCCTAAATTTAAAATTCGCGAGAGCTCGTTGACTGTTGTTGTTTTTAATTCGCCCTCACCTGGCGCGTGCGATAACACGGTATGACTCATCTTAAGGTTATGCTGTGCACTCACTCGGGCAATTTTATGATGATTTCAGTCTGGATGAAGGTTAGGGGGGGGGGGGGGGGGGGGGGGGGGGGGGGGGGTTATGTAGATGAGATCAGCTGAGTAAGCCCATTTGCCTGTTTGGAGATTAAAAGGGCGAGTAAGTTTATTTTGACGTTTAAATGGGTCGGCGGGGAAGGGTCGAGTGGTGTAATGATCCGACATGTGATGGTTGGGGGGGGGGGGGGGGGGGGGGGGGGGGGGCTGGGGAGGAGAGAGAACTAGTGAATTTCCCATAGGATGAAGAAGATGGATAAAATTGTCAATAATTGATTTTGGGATGAATGCTCTGTACGCAGATAAGCGCTGTTGTACATTGACAAAATTATTTTTTTACTTTTCATATTATTTTGGCCTGAAAACTTTGATTTATTACTCGCAGACGTTTTAATTCATTGAGATGTCAAGCCTCAGTCTTCTTTTTGTTGTTGTTTTTTTTTTTAATGATTTGTTGGGTTTTTTTTTTTTTTTTTTTTTTTTGTCTTTTTTTTTGGGGGGGGGGGGGGTTGTATTCATTGTTGTTGTTTAGTTCATTACCATTATCATCACCATTATCATCATCATCATCATCATCATCATCGATATAGTAATTGTCATCGTTGTGGTCATCATCATCATCATTATAATCATCATATCATCATCATCGTCATCATCATCGTCATCGTCATCATCATCATCGTCGTCGTCATTCATGATCATCACCATTATCATCATCACCATCATAGTCCCCCTCACCAGAACCACTATCATCATAGCCATCAGAACCAAAATCATCGCGATTCTCCAAAAATACAATGGTGCTTTTCCTGATGAGATTTCTCATCATTGTCATCGTCATTATCGACATCGTCATTAACGCCATCGTAGTTATCATGTCGTCGTTGTTGTTGTCGTCGTCGTCGTCGTCGTCGTCGTCGTCTTGGTTCCATTGTAATTAGACTTGTTGCGTTGCTTCCAACAATTACATTCTTTAATCAACATCCATAGAGAAAATTTTCAAAGGATTTGACGAATAATGGGACTGTGAGAACGGAGAGGGGTGGGGTGGGAAATAAACTTATTCTAGCTTAATAAAATTAACCGAAGTGAACCGGGCTTTAAATAAAATTAGATTATGCTTGTGATCGCTTTATGTGAACTGAATTGGTGAGGATTCATGGGATCGAGAAAGTTGAGCGATTGCTGATGGTGAAGTAAAATTATCTAAATTGCTGATAAAATGGCGATAATTGATAAAAATATTGGATTACTTATCAATCCCAGCGTTGTAAGTGTTGTCGTAATTCAATACCGAAATAAATAATCACCACTCAATGTTAATAACTACATCTGATATGGTCAATATCTTTTATGGGCACTTCCTATCTGATGCGTTCTCATAAACCCAATATCTTTTGATAGGCGGTTTATGTACCTCTTTATTCATTGAAATCATTTTTTAAACGTTTGTAAATTATTACATGAATTATGAATTATTTTGAAAGCAATGACAAGTTTAGTCTGAATGTTCGTCAGTCTTTGGCTTTGGACTATTCTTGTATTTTGAAGGGGAAAAAATCAGTCTGAATTCAACAAATTCAACCCATAACCATTTCTGTGAAGAGATTCAATTCGTAAGCCTTTTCAAAACGAATAAATGAAGAAAGAAAGAAGGAAAGAAAATTAATCCCTATATTAAAATAAACAGGGTAAGAAAAGGTGTTTTTATAAAAACTTAAGCAAATTTTTTAAAAATTATTTTTTTTATTTTGGAGCTCGCGAATTGAAAACCAATATGCTCACCTTTTTTTTTCATTGGCAATTAGTCATAACATGTGGTCAGTGGTCAGATGGGTGACAGTAATCGTTAAAAAATACTGGCCCGGCTTTGTTTCCTTCGGTTATGCGCTCTACACATATTAACCCACTCGATTCAGATGTGAATGTGTACATGGCTACAGTATAATGTAATTATCGTCCCATAATATGACCTCCTTGGGGCTGTTGGAATCATTTAGAAGGGACGTGAGCATAATAAACCAGTTGAAATGCGCTATACAAATGTTCTTATTTATCTATTTTGCTTCTTTATGTAATAAGAAATATATTGGCTTAATCCATGTCAAATTTTGGAGATTTTGAATTTGAACCGCGGAGGCATATGCAGATAAAGAAGTTAAAGGCAATTCTTCACAAGACAAACCAAGATTGCAGCATTCTTTCACATAAATTTTATTTATCTAAACAGTTCATGATCTGATATTTTCAAAGGCGCCGTTAAATTCTTAGACATACAAACATGAAATCTTAGACGGTTCCAAGACTAAAATAGTAATAACATAACAACTTTTCATCTTATTTTGTGGCAGTATAACTTTAAAACTATCTTGATATAAGTCTCAGCAACAAAAACACGGGATAGAGACTTTATTGTTGGAGTAAGAATTATGCAAAGTTACCATCTGGTGGTGATAGAAGGGAACGTGGGAATGAGATACGCATCATCCAGTTATTTATTATTAAATCAACCGTGAAGGGGGATAACGTTATGTGTGCAGTATGTGGTTGGAGATAGGAAAAACGCCACTGCCGGGTATTATTGGGTTAATGAACATAGACAACTGGTGTGGAGTAGAATTAACTAGCGCATGACATAAGTAAATTATTTCTGGTGGTATTTATGGGTGAGCAGTCCATTTATTGGAGATATCGGAGACGAGTTGGTTAAAATGTAGAGTAGAGAGGTCAGATGTGTAGAGGTCGTGAGAACTAAACGAGAAATAAAGGCGTGTAAGTATAAGGTGTTTGTTAGAGTCTCAAGTTATCTAAGAACTTAACGGTTGTTTTTGTTTAAAGTTATCTAAGAATTCAACCCGATGAATGATTGACGAGTTTATCGCTTTATATATAATTTATTATGCAGTATATTGTGCGGTTATGTGGTCTTGTGGTATGACACTCGCTTTGGGGTCGGAAGGTCCTGGGTTCGAGCCTCGCTCGGCGCATAATTGAGTCCTTAGAAAAGGCTCTTTACTCACATTCTCTCACCGTACTCGGGTAAAAAAATGAGAACCTGGTCGTTAACAGCGTTGTCCCTATCGGGGAAAATGTCATATCGCCTAACAGGCTTCATGTCTCGTTCAACCTGTTGAATGATGCTGTTGGCTATGAAATCGATAGAATGAATGTACTTCAATTTGATTTAACACATCGTAAAGACAAATTTATAGCATCGCATGTCTTTAGCAAGGTGGGTGATGAAAACACGATTTGTGCCCACTTCCTTTATCTTTCTAAACATAAAAATCCACTTCATATCATGTGTGTGCTATAGCTGATGGTATTCGCGCTCTCCCTAACTTTAACATTACAAAACATTCTTGTATTGATTAGATTGAAAGTGATAGTCTAAAAAGCCAACACCCTCATTGCTGAGCGCTTTAGTACGGTACCACCTTTAAAGTTTGGTTTATGATTCATTAAAATTTGCTTTCTTGATGCAATCATGAATTTGAAAATCGCAATTTAATTTACAGTCAAAGATCATTACCAAATCTCTCTCTCTCTCTCTCTCTCTCTCTCTCTCTCTCTCTCTCTCTCTCTCTCTCTCTCTCTCTCTCTCTCTCTCTCTCTCTCTCTCTCTCTGTGTGTGTGTGTGTGTGTGTGTGTGTTTGTCTGACGGTCTCTCTGTCTCCCACTTTCTGTGTGTGTGTGTGTGTGTGTTTGTGTCTGTCTGTGTCTCTCTGTCTCTCTGTGTCTCCCTCTGTGTATATATATATATATATATATATATGTGTGTGTGTGTGTGTGTGTGTGTGTGTGTGTGTTTGTGTGTGTGTCACTCTCTGAGTCTGTGAAAATCTAAAGTACTTGGAAAATGCGTACAATTATAATATGAACTCATTGGGGTTATTTTCACAAATGTATGGAACATTTCATTGAGATACGAGAATTCAAGTTTCAGATAATTTTAAAAAGGAATAATAACACATCCACAATTTTAGACTTATTCTCTTACTTTTTGATATACTCTGTCTTTAAAGTATTTTATTATATCTCTGGATGCATCAAAGACAAGCGTGGAAACACCATCATGGACAAAGACTGCATTCTAAACAGATGGTCAGAATATATTGAAGAACTTTTTTTTTGATAATCGAGGAGAAATGCCTATGATAAAAGAACTGGAAGGGCCTTCTATAATGAAAGATGAAGTTAGGAACGTCATGAAAAGCATGAAAAATGGAAAAGCTGCAGGACCTGATGCCATAACAATTGAAGCCTTGACTGGCCTGGGTGAATGGGGGATTGAATTCATCACAAACCTTCTAAATCAAGTGTATGACACAGGAAAAATGCCAACTGATATGAAACGATCCATTTTTATAGCACTACCAAAAAAGCCAGGGGCAGTTGATTGTGAACAACACAGAACTATTAGCCTAATGAGCCACCTCACAAAAATTCTTTTGAAGATAATTTTACTAAGAATAAGAAATAAAATACGACCTGAAATTGGGGAGATGCAATTTGGTTTTGTTGAGGACAAGGGTACCAGAAATGGAATATTCACATTATCAATGCTGATGGAAAGATGTATTGAAGTAAATAAAGATCTGTATATGTGTTTCATCGACTATTCAAAAGCCTTTGATAAAGTACAACACGAAAAACTATTCAAAATTCTATCATCCTTGGACATTGATGGTAAAGATTTAAGAATATTACGGAATTTGTACTGGGAACAAGAAGCAGCAATGCGTGTTGACAACGAACTAAGCAGTTTTACACCTATTAGAAGAGGAGTTAGGCAGGGGTGTGTTTTGTCTCCAGATTTATTCAACCTCTATAGTGAAATGATATTAAGAGATATCGAACATAAGAAGGGGGTGTGTATTGGAGGAAAGAATGTAACAAATCTGAGGTATGCAGATGATACGGTTCTACTGGCAGAATCTGAACATGAACTACAAGAATTACTGGATGTTGTAGTCAGGAGTAGTGAAAATATGGGACTGGAACTGAATATATCTAAAACAGAATGTATGACGGTATCTAAAAATAATAACCCACCAGCCTGTGTAATAACAAGCAGAGGACAAACAATACAACAAGTTGAATGTTTCAAATATTTAGGCTTCAATGTAACATCCAATGGAAAATCAGATTGTGAAATAAAGAAAAGAATAGGTATGGCGAAGAATGCATTCAACCAGCTGCATACAATTATGAAAAACAGGAATATTAGCATGAAAACAAAAATCAAAGTCCTGGATTGCTATGTACTGTCTGTGCTGCTATATGGTTGTGAGAGCTGGACCATAAACAAGACCATGGTTAAAAGACTGGAGGCAGTGGAAATGTGGTTTTACAGAAGAATGATGAGGGTGTCATGGATGGAAAGGAAAAGAAATGAAGAAATTTTAGAAATGGCAAACAGAAAAAGATCACTGATAACAAAAATCATCAAACGCCAAATGGAATTTTTAGGACACATTATCCGCCACCCTGGTTTGGAAATACTCGCCTTGACTGGAAAGATGAATGGAAAAAGAATAAGAGGAAGACAAAGAATAACGTATTTGAAAGGGATAAGAACTTGGACAGATGAAGCTGAGAAAGGTGGCGCTGCTTTAATAGAATTGGCAAGAGATAGATCAGCTTGGCGGAAGATGACCTCCGACGTCTGCTTCAGATATGGAACTACATGAGATGAGAGATTATATCTCTTGCATTGTGTCGGGAAAACAGATACTGTTTCTGTTGTGTTAAGAATATAAGTATGACCATTTAAAAGCTAATAAATTCGTGTCCAACGTTAACCATTATTATTCTAGCTCAAACGAATATGGACTGAAAGTCTGAAAAATATTGACGTCATGACGATCCTATTATTTCAATGAACTCTATAGGGCTAAATGTACACGGTTTTGACAAGGAGATCCATGTCTCAACCAGAATTTGAACTCTAAACCTTGAATCAAGATGTTTATGATTTTCAAACTGGGAAAATCCTTTGCCCTTCAGAGAACGAATACAGATTAATATCAAGTTTAAAGAAAACAAAGCAATAGTAAACTATTTTTGTTGAAAATCTGGAGAAGTTTTTTTCGTTAACAGTAAGAGAATTAATGGCAGTGAAAGTATTTGATAATTATCGCCTTATTTCGCGTGTTCTTTTGGATGTTTTTTTTTTTTTTTTTGTTTGTTTTTTTTTTTTTGGGGGGGGGGGTTGTTTTTGTCTTGTTTTGTTTGTTTTGTTTGTTTTTTTTTAATAAGGGAAAACAGACAGAATTGTGAGGTGCGGTACATCGTTTATTGCTTGTGTATGAGATGAATGATTAAAAAGGTAGATAAATGGGGTTGCCTACAACTTGAGATAGCGTTTTCAGTGAATGTTTCCGTTGTTAAGAACATTATAGCGTAAGCATCAACATTCTTATTAATGGTTGTTTAACTGAGATTTTTATTTTTATTATATCATCTAATGATTCTACTCTTATGGTCCACGGAAGATCATTAAACCTCTCCAAACTACTGAACTGTCAATAACAACCTTTACACTGAAAGTAGTGGATGAGGAAAATATTAATGGATGAATAATACACAAATTAATTCTGAAAGAAATAGAAAATAAATGGATACATCAATTAATTATTTATTCCTTGAACAAGACATTTCGTCGCTTTTGCTCACGTTTGCATCGCTGAACTACAGCCGATGAATGTACTATCTAGGTCTTTAGTCCAGATACACCATATAGAAAACCAGACTATTGAAAATGAATAGAAGGAATATATTTTTATATAATAGATTATTCAACTGATTAAGTCCATAATGGAAATAGGTATATCTCCACATCTTTTGTTGTTGTAACTACACAATTGTTATCTTCTACATAGGCATCACGTGATCAACGTACAAACTTGGTCTACCTAAATTGGAATAAAAACCTCGGGGCTCTGTGATAAAAGCTCAAAATAACCAGTTAGCTGCCGTTCTCTGGAAATTCACGCATTAAAAAATTTGGCCAGAAAACTCATCCTTCAAAAACCGATCGATTTAAATGATTCTCATCTTGGCAAAAACTCTAAAGTCTGGTGCCGTACTTCGTGAGTTCCCCAGTTTGAGAGGTTTTTGCTACGATGAGGGTCTTTTAAATAGATCGATATTTAAAGGTCGAGTTTTCTGGCCAATTTTTAAGTACATGTCTTTCCAGAGTACGTCAACTGGTTAACAACACTTAAAGTCTACCGTGTCTAGCGATCGTAGATTTTTAATATTATGTCACCCACAGCAAATGCAGCAACTCGATCTCAATACAATTTCCAAACACATCGTAATTATTGTTCTGTTGTGTGGTTTCTTTATACCTCGCTATTCCCAATAATATATATTATCATTGTTTATATATTCAAAACTTAAACCCAATAATTACGATACAATCTTTTCAGCTTTCATATCCCAAGCATTCGAAGGGCGTGCACTGGGTTCAAACATGCAGCCAGTAATTAGATGGGGTTCTGTTTTGTTTTTGTTTTGTTTTTGTTTTTTGTTTTTTGTTTTGTTTTTTGTTTTCGTTTTTTTCCGTTTCAAGTTTTACTTTGAAATACAATGGTAATATTACGGCAGCCTGGCCAACACACCCAAGACTTGATATCATTTTTGTCACACTCGAACTTCATTTCACCTTTTCAACACTGAGAAGAATTCGATTTTAGAAACATTTCGTAAATAATTCGTGAGTTTTTCCAACCACTCAGGCAGTGCCGCAATGTGGACTTGTGGTATGACACTCGCCTTTGGATCCGAAGGTCCAGGGTTCGAGTCCCGCTCCGAGCAACACATTGATGATTCCTTAGAAAATGCTCTTTAATCACATTCTCTCACCGGATTCAGGTGTAAATTGAGTACATAGCCGTTAACAGCTCTCTCTCTCTTCCCCCCCCCTCTCTCTCTCTCTCTCTCTCTCTCTCTCGCTCTCTCTCTCTCTCTCTCTCTCGCTCTCTCTCTCTCTCTCTCTCTCTCTCTCTCTCTCTCTCTCTCTCTCTCTCTCTCTCTCTCTCTCTCTCTCTCTCTCTCTCTCTCTCTCCTCGCCAAAAAAAAAGAAGTAAAATCGCCTAACCGGCGTATTGTCTCGTCTTACACTTAAGTGTCGCTGTTGGTAGTGACCCCTTGAAATTTGAAAAGCGCTTTTAAGTTTAATGGATATTGTGCGTTTTAAATGCTCAAACTAGAGTCTAGATTTCTTTAAAAACATTTTGTGCTTTAAAAAAAAAAGGTAAATATATATGCAGTCCCGAAACCATTCAATCCTGTAGAAAAAAATGCTGGACTTCTGCCATCTTTGTCCTCTCTTCCTCTGATCTTCTTCTTTGCTTGTTGGCACCATAAAGTGTTCTATCTGTTTATTGTTGGTATTGATGTATTTGTTGCTCCTCAACTCATTGTAATAATCATCGTAATCGTTGTCGTCGTCGTCAAGACAACG